>NC_057832.1:102798726-103101757 GCF_910594005.1 Cervus elaphus | reverse complement strand
ATAGTCAGGGAGGGTGGAGGTTCTAAAAAGAATACAGTAATGAAAGACACTTCTTTGAGTTCCAGGATTTGAAAAACAAATCTAACCAATGTTGACAGTGTGCAATGAACAGAGGAGTATAATCAATATAACCATCTGAACCTGAGGTTCAAATAAACAAAAAAACAGCAACACAAAATATCTGGGTCTTAAAATAGACTATAAGTCAAAATTGGCTACAAGAGAGATATAAGGTCATTTCATGATGATAAAGGGGTCAATTCATCAAGAGGATATAACAATTATAAATATATTTAATACATTCATCCTACACTGGAGCACCTTAACATATTAAGCAAATACTAACAGATCTGAAGGGAGAAATAGACAACAAATCAATAACAGAGGGGGCTTTAATACCCCATTTTCAACAATGGATAGATCATCCAGATAGGAAATCAATAAAGAAACATTGGACTGAAACTATACATTAGACCAAATGGACCTAACAGTATGCATTTTACCCTTATTGTATATTTCAATTTGGACTGGCCACATTTCAAGGGCTCAATAGCCATATGTAGCTAATAGCTACCATATTGGACACTTCAGCTTCAGCCTGTATAATTTCCTCTTTTGTAAAATAGAAATAATAACCTGCCTCTGAAGGTTGTCTTAAGCATTACATGAGATAATTTATCTAAAAATATTCCTGAAAAAACAGAATGAGTATGGCAGCGTGAATAATGGATAGCCCAAAAATTTGTCCTAATTCCTGGAAGCTGTGAATATGTGACCTTGTATAGCAAAGGGGCCATTGAAGAAGTGATTAAGTCGAGGATCTTGAGAAGGGGAGATTATCTTGTATGATCTGGATGGGTCTGATATAGTCTCAAGTGTTCTTTGTAAGAGCTCTGGAGGCAGGAGATCAGAGTGAGCAGTGGGAGATGTGATGACAGAAGCAAGAAATTGGAGTGATTTGACAAAGGCACCTTGAGCCAAGCAGAGTAGGTGGCCTCTACAGGCTTAAAAAGACAAGGAAATGATCCTCCACTCAGAGCTTCTTGGGCAACCAGCCCTGCAAACCCCTTGACTCTGGCTCAACAAAACTGATTTTGGACTTCTGACCTCCAAAACTTTAAGATAATAGGTTGATATTGTTCTAGGCCACCAAATCCGGAGTAATTTTGTTACAGAAGCAATATGAAACAAATACAATGGACAGTGTAAGTAAAGTGTATTGCTGTCACTACGTGTTAAACATGTTATCATGTAAAAGCCCATTTTAGACTTGGCAACAAATGGAGCTTAACCGTGGGTAGTGAAGGGGGGTGGATTCAGTTGGGTGTTGGCCACTGCCAGATGGAGCGATAATTCCCCACCCTTATCCTCATCTATTTGCATTCAGAAACAAGAGGAAATAGTGCCACTTCTTTGGGGGAAATATATTAGACCCTCTCTCCTTCCCTCTGAGTATGAAAGACATAAAGTATTTGTGGTATATGGTCCTAAGGGCCAGACTGCAGAACATTTGGGTCACTGAGAGAAGGCACCACAAGGAGGAGATCTAGGCTGGTGGCTGACTTAGCATGAGTGGTTTGGCTGTCCAAAGACAGTGCTGGTTTGGAGCAGAACTTGTGGGCTCACCCAGCCTTCCCAGCACCTGAGACCTCCAAGGTGAAATAGCTTTAAACTCAAAGAGCTGTACCCCTCTGACAGCCAGGGAGTCATGTGGCTGGCTGCCTCTCCTGGAATTCCAGGAGCCTGATGTCAGGGGACAGAGATGAGACTCAAGACCAGCAGGAGACCCATCAGTTCCCACTGCTGTTGACTCTCTAGTTGGCCTCCAGAGTGAATGTATTCTCCCTCTCCTGGATGCTACCACAGTCAAGCTCCCAGGGGGCCTCCTGGGAGAAATCATGGGGGGCTTGAGGTCTGGCAAGTGGCATTCAGCAGTATTGTAATCTCGGGTCTTAACAACAAAGAAAGCATCTTACTTTTTGCCATGAGACTGTGGATTTTGGATATGTGGGTTAGTTGGGGAGCTTATACAGTGACAATGGTACCTAAAATGACAACCTTTCCAGGGGAGACTGTTTTTTTGTCTCATCAAGGAAGATTCATTTGGGACTTCCCTGGTGGTCCAGTGGTTAAGACTTTGCCCTCCACTGTAGGGGTTGTGGTTTCAGTCCCTTGTTGGGGAGATAAGATCCTACATGGCTCCTGGCCAAAAATCCAAAGCATAAAATTCAATAAAGACCTTAAAAATGGTCCACATAAAAAAGTCTTTAAAGGGAAAAAAAGGGGAGGACTTCTCTGGTGGTCCAGTGGTTAAAGAATCTGCCTGCCAATGCAGGGGACACTGGTTTGATCCCTCGTTGGGGAAGATCCCACATGCCTTGAGGCAAATAAACCCATGCGCCACAATTACTGAGCCCATACTCTAGAGTTCACGAGCTGCAACTACTGAGCCCACATACCCCAGAGTCTGTGCTCTGCAACAAGAGAAGCTACTGCAATGAAAAGCCTTTGTGCCATAACTAGAGAAAGCCCACGCACAGCAATGAAGACCCAATGCAGCCAAAATAATGTCTTTAAAAATTAAATGAAAAAAAAAAGAGAAATTCACTTGAGCAGACCACCTCAAGTATATTTAGGGGAGAGGGGCTGCAGTGTGAGAAAGGTGGCAAGGCTGCTTACGGACAGTACTTCTTAGGATAAGGGCTTGTCTCTGAGAAGGAAGGGGCGACGGCGAAGTGGACAGAGAAGCAAGACAACTCCAGAAGGGAAACACAGGGAAGGGGTGTCTTTGCTCAAGGATTGTAGCGCAGGATGGTAAACTGGCCTCTTATCGTGGGCTGTCACCACCATCCCAACGTCTTTTCCCTGGGGATTAAGTTTTTGGTGTTCATTGATTATTTAAAGTATCAGGTGAACTTCAAGAGTGAAATCCTGGGGCTTTCTGCCAGTAAGCCTAGGGGAATGATTTGCGGTAGGGCAAATCATAATAGAGAAAGCAAAAGGACTGTGAACATCTTTGCACCGTAAATTTGTGGAGCAGTGACACAATTGATGCAAATAATACTTCTCGAAGCATTGGGCTCACAGTGAGATAGTCAGTGATACCATTTCACTCTCGCTCAGACATTGCTCTGTCTTGCTGTCTAAGGCCACAAACAGGGTCATCTTAGGAGAAAAGGCTAGGAAATGCGCACAGAACACTTTTACTGCCATTTCGCGCAAACAGGACTCCACACAAGCATCACTGCCTTCGTCTGACATGTGCCAAATTTCTACATAAATAACCATTACCTGAATCCCTAGCAGCTGGGAAAGAAATCAGGTTTAACAGGTTCAGACTGATAAGGTGGTCAACCCAGCTGACTTTGTTTTGAAACAAGATTAGATCCCCTTCTAGGAGCTGTGAGACTGTAAATATGTGCTAAACGTGGCACGGAAAGCCTGTTAGACACAGCTCCGGGCGTCACAAAGGTGTGAGCAGAAAGAAATTTCCTCAGCACACAACTATAGAACATTTTAACACCCTCTGTCTCTGTGGATGAAATGCTGTCATCCTGTTTGGTCTAAAACCTCTCTGTGTTCTTCTTTAATATTCAGTTTTATTCAGAGAAAATGATACACAGTCAAAGGAAGCTCTCGCCAGAAGAGGTCAGGATGGAAAAATTAAGTGCTCCAGGCTGCTGGCGCTCTTATTAAGGAGACAAAATGTATGCAGATGAAGACAAAGACAAGCTTTAAGACAAGAGAGAATGCTTGGAGCAGGTTGGTAAAGAGACTCGAAAATCTTTTCTGATAGGAAAATGACCCTGGTGGAGCTTCCATGGCGCCAACCTGGGGTTATAAATCTTTCTGTGCAGCAGCTCTGAGTTTAGTCCAGGACTCCTGGTGCAATTAGGGAAGCTCTGAATATATCCATTTGTGTAAAATGAAGCGAAAGAAGATTAAGTAACTGGAGGAAGAATGTGAGGGAAGGAGAAGGGAATTGGTCACAGACAAGGCCTAAAGGAGAGTGGGTTTCCATCTCTGACGTGATGTGATGTGATGTAAGTCACTCAGTGGTGTCTGACTCTCTGTGACCCCATCGACTATAGCCTGCTAGGCTCCTCTGTCCATGGGATTTTCCAGGCAAGAATAGTAATGTGGTAAAGTGTTCTCCAGCTCTTCGCTGATATTCAGGGTTAACAATCCAAAGCAGCCACTGATTAATCAAGTTAGGGAAGGAGCTCTGCCACCTGGTTCTTGTGACCTAGCTGGTGGGTGCTTTCCACCCCTGTGTCCTGGCTTGGAGCAAAACAATTTGGCTGGTGTTGTGATCCAGGAGTGGAGGTAGAGGCTGCGATATTGAGTATACACCATCAGGGCCACTTGTAATTCAGGTGGTCAAGTCACAAGTTTCAGGGACAAAGCTGAAGATGTCTGTTAGCAATGGAACAGTCAGGAAAGATGTAAGGCTCAAAGAGTACATTGTGTAGAGAATACGGCCAAGTGTGTCTTGGTGCTAGTGACAAGTGTGGGACATGGAAATAATTCTTTGTTCAAGTGTGACATGATGCAACCCATCCTCAGACCACTTAGGTTTCAGGTTCCTTAAAACTTTCGGCACAGTCTCTCAGTAAGAGCTAGATGCTATATTAGGTTGGTTGATGGGCTGAGACCCATCAATTTCAATATCCCCCGATTAGAGCAAAATCGTTGAGAGTCTCCTCTGACTGATGGGCCATTCTTTCTCTCTTCCATCATCACAGCATGTTGACTATGTGCTTGCCATAATTAACTAACTTAATGTTAATAGAAAACTTCAATGATGTATATCAGCCCTCAAACTCACTGAGATCTTAGGAGGAAAAATGAGAGAGACTAATTTTTTTTTCTTGCTTAACACAATCCCCGGGGGAAATCAGAAGCTGAGGAAATTTCCAGCGACGAAATTAAAAACTATTCCCTCAGTGGATTAAGTCAAATAATAGGGAACAATAATGGCTGTAATTTAACTGAAGGGACATTTTAGTGTCATTTCAGAGTAGACAATGCTGGAACACAATTGGCCTTCAATAAGAAAGAAAAAAGAAACAGAGGGATTGAGAAATGAGGGATGAATGTCACGGGGTGGTAGAAATGGGACATGGGAAAAAGGATTACTAACTTGAGTATAGCTCTGATTTTTTAGGAAGCTAATGCAGAGACTAAAATGTATATATATGGGTATGTTGGAAAAGTACCTACTAGCTTACAAAAACTTTGCCATGTCAATAGTTAGACTGACATAGAACTAAAAATCAAGTCAGTCAGTCAGTTCAGTCACTCAGTCATGTCCAACTCTTGTGACCCCATGGACTGCAGCACACCAGGCTTCCCTGTCCATCACCAACTCCCAGACTTGCTCAAACTCATGTCTATCAAGTTGTGATGCCATCCAACCATCTCATCCTCTGTCATCCCCTTCTCCTCTTGCCTTCAATCCTGCCCAGCATCCGGGTCTTTTCTAAAGAGTCAGTTCTTCACATCAGGTGTCCAAAGTATTGGAGTTTCAGCTTCAGCATCAGTCCTCCCAATGAATATTCAGGACTTATTTCCTTTAGGATGGACTGCTTGGATCTCCTTGCAATCCAAGGGACTCTCAAGAGTCTTCTCCAACACCACAATTCAAAAGCATCAATTCTTTGGCTCTCAGCTCTCTTTATAGGACAACTCTCACATCCACACATGACTACTGGAAAAACCATAGCTTTGACTAAGTGGACCTTTGTTGGCAAAGTAATATCTCTGCTTTGTAATACGCTGTCTAGGTTGGTCATAGCTTTTCTTTCAAGGAGCAAGTGTCTTTTAATTTCATGACTGCAGTCACCATCTGCAGTGATTTTGGAGCCCAAAAATATAGCCCCTCACTGTTTCCATTGTTTTCTCATCTATTTGCCATGAAGTAATGGGACCGGATGCCATGATCTTAGTTTCCTGAATGTTGAGTTTTAAGCCAGCTTTTAAGCTTTCCTCTTTCGCTTTCATCAAGAGGCTCTGTAGTTCTAGGATCATATAAATATTTTATTACAGTGGGAGGAGTCTTCCAATATTGCTTTCAACTTCCCAAATGGCACTAGTGGTAAAGAACTCGCCTGCCAACACAGGAGACATAAGAGACACGGGTTCGATCCCTGGGTAGGAAGACACCCGGAGGAGAGCATGGCAACCCACTACAGTATTCTTGCCTGGAAAATCCCATGGACAGAGGAGCCTGAAGAGCTACAGTCCATGGGATCGCAAAGAGTTGGGCATGACGGAATCAACTTAACATGCACACGCATGATACTAATATTTAGGTCCATCTGCAATGGGAATAAGTAAGGCTTATTTTAGTCAGGTAAAGATAAAACCTACAAGGAAAAGTGTTCTCCTGAAACTCTTTGATCAAAAACAAGAAAACTATGGTATCCCATATTCTCCACCTTTAAAAAATACAAATATAGTTTTAAATTAGAAAATTCAGTTGTGGAAATCAGGGCTCACTTAAGACCCTTTCCGGTGATTAAAGATGACTACAACACTTAAGAAACCTATCCTTCCAATTTGCGTTTGTATATGTTGAATAATGTTGGCAGGTGATTGGTCCCAGTCCATAGTATTTTAGTTTGGGGCTCAGGGTTAGGATTAGGTACACTTTCATCACTCTGCCAGAAATTCTAAGTGAAGGATGTGACCTTATTCCATAGGTATTAATCAAAACCCAATTATATATAAAATAATGATTGATGGCAATCTCAACTACCTCTCTTGAACTTGAGGAAGAGTAGAGTGAAGATAATGTAAAAATGGAATATAAAGAATATTGGCCCAAAGGAAAGGGAAGGTAGGAAGAAGGAAAAAAATGGGAAGAAAGAGGTGATCACAGCTAACAGAAGTCAATTTAAAAAAGGATATTGAAATCACAAATAAGGAGGTGGGAGGGGGAATCGGGATGGGGAATACATGTAAATCCATGGCTTATTCATGTCAATGTATGACAAAAACCACTACAATATTGTAAAGTAATTAGCCTCCAACTAATAAAAATAAATGGAAAAAAAAAAGAAATCACAAACAAATGAACTGTGAAAGTATTGTAAAAGCTAAAAGAAATTCCAAGAAAAATCACTGATTAAATGGCCAGAGTAGAAGATGGCTAGTGTGACACCAACAGAAACATATCCCCCAGAGAGGCAAAGTTCTTGCTTCTCAAACACCAAGTCTTATATCCAAAACTATTTATCATTACTCCCTCCAGGGCTGTCAGCCACATCTTCTATGTAATACAGACACTGCCCTCCAGAGTGTAGGGACCTGAACACTCAAACTGGGCAGGGAGTGACTCCCAGGGCTCATTCAGCCCAACCTGCTTCCACAAACCCATGAGCTTCAGAAGGAGCTTCCAGTTTTCTTTCCCAGCAGCACCTTTCTCTTGCCAGTTCTGCGGTATATATCCTTAGACACAATCTCTCTCTCCTTTTATTAACCACATCTCTTTCTCTTAATTTTTAAAAAACATATGTTATTAATATATTTAGCTGCACTGGGTCTTAGTTGCAGCTTGTGGGATCTAGTTCCCTGACCAGGGGTCGAACCCAGACCCCTGCATTGGGAGCTCGGAGTCTTAGCCACTGGACCACCACAGAAGCCCCTCTCGCTTAATTTTTAAGGGTTTATATTTTATCATGTCTTAGGTGATTAGCTGTGGATTATAATTTGAGTATAAAGAAAGAAGTCAAGCTATTTTGGTAGTTGTTGCAAGTGACAGACATCTAACTCAAACTGACCTTAGCACAAAAGGAACTTGGTTCTCCTGATGCAAAGTACAAACCTTCAGATATGGCTGGATCCAGGGGCTTAAAAGACATCAAATACTTAGAACTCAGTTTTCTTCTTCTTTCTCATCTACATTAACATCATTTTCCAGAAGCTGTTCCCCATATGGGAGCTAGAAGTATATGCAAGAGTTTATCTTTCTCAATAATCCCAGTAAAAATCCCAGTATTAAATTGCATACCCATCACCGAACTAGCCAGTGTCATCAGCAAATGGAAAATGACTGGCCATGCTTGGGTCACATGCAAATTTCTGGACCTGTTGTAGGGGGTCAGTTCCACAGAACGACACCGGCTGGAAGTGGTGAAGGAAAAGAGGAAGGAGTTTGAGGAAGGCACAAGCAGTCAATGTCCACTATCTATTCTTTCTCTTTCTGTTTCTCTCCATTCCTAGAAATGTCACAAGGTCCTTTTCTGCCCTTTTTAGGAACCTCTTCTCCTTCCAATCAGAAAATGAATTTCTTAGCTATGTATCAAATTAAGCAGTGTTTTCCTCATCCTCTGTCCCCCTTTTCCTTCTCCCAGAGCTTTCAAACTGAGTGGAAATATCTGAGCACCCCCCCACCCCGCCGCCTGCCGCCCCCCGACCCCCAAGCCTTTGCTGTCTGTTTTCAAGTCTCTGTAAATGACTTGCCTCTGCTCAGATAATTTTCTCTTTTCTGAAACCTCTGCTTTCCTTCAAATCATCTCACACCATTCTGTTGCCTGGTCCCAGGCCCCACAATGCTTCCTTTTGCCCCACTCTGTCAGCATCTTTGAACTCCCAGGCCTAAAGGGCTTTTAGCCTGCCAAATCACGTTGACCTTAACATATTATAACACAACTATTTGTTAAACTATCGACCAAAAGAAATAGTGTTTTTAAAATCCACAGGAAATGAGGGTTGGTGGGTAATTGACTGTAACAAATGGTGGTTAAAAACTGAAAAATTAATACATGTGGGTAAATGTTTGGAATTATTTTGCACTGAATTGATGCTTTTGAACTGTGATGTTGAAGAAGACTCTTGAGAGTCCCTTGGACCACCAGAAGATCTAACCAGTCAATCCTAAAGGAAATCAGTCCTGAATATTCATTGGAAGGACTGATGCTAAAGCTGAAACTCCGATACTTTGGTCACCTGATGCAAAGAGCTGACTCATTTGAAAATACCCTGATGCTGGGAAAGATTGAAGGCGGGAGGAGAAGGGGACGACAGAGGATGAGATGGTTGGATGGGATCACCGACCCGATGGACATGAGTTTGAGTAGACTCTGGGAGTTGGTGATGGACAGGGAAGCCTGGCGTGCTGAGGTCCATGGGGCTATAAAGAGTCGGATACAACTGAGTGATGGAATTGAACTGATTTTGCTCTGAGATCCAGGAGTTAGTAATTTGGTGGTGTGATAAGTATCCAGGGAGTTTATAGAGAAAATGCTGAATTTAGAGGCTGGGCTTTCCCTCACAACATATATAATGCTAAGGTTGCAAATTCAAATGTCTACAGAAGCCTGACAGGTTGACATAAATGAGAACAGAATGGATCTCAGATAGAGAGTGATGGGGATAATTAGGTGAAGTGAAACATCCACTCTTCTAACAGTGGTATGTAGTGGTTCAGAGCATGGATTCAAGGACCAGACGGTCTGAGTTCAAATCCAGGCTCCACCATTTCTCACCTATGTGATCATGGTCTGAATATCTGACCTATCCTCTCCATCCCTCAGTTTCCTAATCTGTAAGATGGACATTTTGGTTGTTTCCATCATTTGCATATTGTAAATAAGGTTGCAGTGAACATTGATGCATAAGATGCATAAGTAGTCTGCATCCCTGTTTCCAATTCTTTGGGGTATAGACCTAGGAGCAGAACTGCCAGATCATATGGCAATTCTATGATTAACTTTTGGAAGAACCGCCAAACCATTTTTCACAGCTGCTGCACCATTTTACATTCTCATCGGCAATGAGAGTGGGTTACAATTTCTCTAAGGATATGTTCTTTAACTGAATTTCTGCCATTAATGGGCACACTCCACATCTGTGCGCCCTTACTTCTTCACATCTCACATTTCTGGGACAGCGGATGCAACCGAGGTAGCTTAGCTCGGGTCAGGGCACCCATGTATCAGCAGACCATGGAGGGAGGGGGTGGGATCATGTGACATAGATGTACTCACACGGGGGAGGTATTGTGTGAACTAAACAGTCAACCCAGGATGTCTGTACAATACTCAGTTTCCTCTCTTCTGAAACGGGGATAACAATACTTAATACTGCGTACCTGTGAGGATTAAATAAGATAATACACACCAGGTTTTTAGTTATCACCTAGCACTCAATGACAGAAGGATGGCAGCAGTGTCTGAGAGTGGGGACAAGGTGCTTTGTGGGCAAGCTCAGCTATTCTCTGTCAAGTGTCAAGTACACCCAGCTTTCCTCTTACAGAGGAAAAACCCTCTGTTGCAGATTTATAAGTCTTGAATTTATCCAAAGCAATTTTCGAACCTATTTCTATTTTCAGCCTATATCGCCTTCAGGGGCGGCATGCTTCATTTCTTTACTACCTGCTTTGTCAAGTAGTAATTTTGTTGTTTTTGTCTGAAAATCACCCCTTCCAAGCTCTTGAGACAGCTTCTTGGTTCTGCCTCAGTGGCCCCCAAGACCTTCCCCACAAGGGCCTGTTCACATGTCTGAATCCAAGTGAACGGGAACATTTGCCCAGGCCCTCGGCTTTCTTCCAAGATGCATTCCAAATCACCTGCACAGATAAGCTGATAGCTTTTTTTGCCTTATGAAAGTGTCAGAGTAACATCATTTCTTCACAGCGTTCGAGTAAGTTGCTGCGTGCAAGAAGGACAGAGCTGAGACGCTGAATGGCTGCTCCGCGGGTGGGTGCCACCGCCGGCTGTCTGCCCTTTCCCGTCACTTGTCACCCAGCACAGGCGATCCAAACTCATGCCTCAGTGACATAACAAATCACCTTCCCTGCCTGTGGAGTTACTGTGATCACAACCAAAATTCAGGAATGCAAGAATCTACTGATTTAGAATTTAGTGACTATATGCACTTTTTACCCACTGTGATGAACTTTTATGATTAAAGGTACAATTAGGAACATCTGAGAAGAGATTTTTCTCTTTATAAAACTGCAGAGAGGGCCTTCTTTGGTCGCTCAGAGGTAAAGGATCCCCCTGCCAATGCAGGAGACCTAGGTTTGAGCCCTGGTCCTGGAAGATCCCACATGCCTTGGACCAGCTAAGCCCCTGTGCCCCACTGCTGAGCTTGTGCCTTAGAGCTCATGAGCCGTAACTACTGAAGCCCGCATGCCCTAGGGCCTGGGCTCCTCAACAAGAGAAGCCACGGCAATGGGAAGCCTGCTCACCACAACTGGAGAGTAGCCTCCACTCACCACAACTGAAGAAGAGCCCGTGCAGCAACGAAGATCCAGCACAGCCAAAGATAAATAAATAAATAAAATTACATACATATCTATATAAACTACAGAGATCCGACTCATGTTCTCCCTTGGGCTTCACCAACTGAGTTAATCACGTTAACCCAAACTGAGAATTACTACCGTGGTGTGATCCATGTGTGACAACTGTGTATCTTCCCCACATACAGTCCCCTCCCAATTATCTGCACAAATGCAGGGGTGCGGTGGTGCAGATAATTCAAAACAGGGAATGGTCCAAATGCCATTTCTGCTTGGCTTGAGAATACATTATGCAAATTTGTACAGCAAATTTACTTTCCTTATTACATTTTGCTTGGATTCATATTAAAAATTGTTTGCATTCTCTATGAGTGTGTGTGTGTGTGTGTGTGTGTGTGTGTGTGTGTGTGTGTGTGTGTGTGTGTGTGTTGTGTAGGGGGAAGTGGTAGGAATGGGAACCCTGGAGTTCAAGAGAATCATAAAACCTTGGCACTCAAAGAAGCCATACACATCATAATGCCACTTCCTCCTTCGTTTATTTCAAAGAGGCAACCAAGGCCCAGAGACGTTATGTGACTTATGTGAGACCCCAAAGTAACCTGGTGGCAAACCAGGAACTGGACTTAGCTTTCTGACTTATTCCCTTACTCCAAGGGAAGCCTGACTTTGTATTCTGGTCTTGTCCAGACAAGCCCAAACACACACATGATCTTAGCTCTTCCAAAGGGCAAAACCATCTGCATTCTCATTTCTGGACAGAGTCGCTATTTCCGACTCTTTGCAATCCCATGGACTGTAGCCCACCAGGCTGCTCTGTCCATGGGATTCTCCAGGCAAGAATACTAGACTGGGTTGCCATTCTCTTGTCCAGGAGATCTTCCCGACCCAGGGATCAAACCTTCATGTCCTAAACTGGCAGGCAGATTCTTTACCACTGAGCCACTAGGGAAGCCCTTCTGGAAACAAAACTTTCTAAAGAAGTCTGGATCAGGAGGCTCCACTTCCATGCAGACTAGATAAACACCTGTTCTCCCAAGGCAGTTAATAGCCCTGGTGGCCACTGAGCCTTCTTAGTTCCTGCTGTTGAGATATGAACAGCGTGGCATCAGCCAAGAGCTCTCAAGGAAGACCACCTGCCTCCTGTGCCACTTGGGAATTGCTGGGAGGCCACAGACACTGAAATTAGCAGATCTCTACCTCGGGGAGTGTGGCGAGGGAGAACAAACCAAGCACTGTGCTTTGAATCATGACTCTAGCGGCGTACACCAGCCTGATGGGTAACTTGGGGCCTGGCTGCCAGTGAGTTAAGCTGACCTTGAAATAACAGCTACAGAGAAAACACGAAGCAGAGAAGCAGCGTTCCACCTCTGGCTAACCTCCCCAAGAAGTACAGCAGTGAGGTTGGAGGAGAGACATTCTATAAGATCAGCCAGCAAGCATCGGTTCAGGTGCCTCTGGGGAGGTGGGCGGCTGCAGGGGATGGTGATGAGCTGTGCTGGATTGCACACGGCAGTGAATCGATGTCCAGAGACTGGTGTCTGTTCCAAGGGTTATTATCAGCTAGTGGCTCTTTGTGGTTTGGAGCGGACAGACTGGCAGTGGTTCCTTGAGCTTTCTCCTATGTGGGCAGCTGCTTTGGGTTCTCTTGGAGCAATTGAGCAGGAGGCACTGGAGGTGCTCAGAGGCCAGCATGGCCATGGAGGCTGGCTTCCAGTGGGAATGAACCCAAAGATGGAGGAGAGGCTCTGGCAGGGACACAGGCAGGGTCAGCTTGGGCTTCCAATCTGGCAAGTCAGATCTCTCAGTACCACTTGTCAGTCCTGTACACTTTTATTTTCCGCCAAAAATGAAGACAAATACCTACCTTTGAATGCAGACTAATGTCTGAAGCTACTTACTGGGTGTTTCTTCCTTTTAATTAAAAGAAGTTCTTCCTTTTAAATCAAAGATGGATTCCATTAATGTTTTCTTAATTCTTTCTGGGCAAAGCCTTTTTCTCTATTCGTTAGCAACATCTGCTTTGAATTGCTAGAGTTATCAATAACAGCAACATTATTAATGCAATAGATTACTAACAATAATATATAATAATATTATAACTTTAATTTATGAAATATTAACATTGATGGAATCACTTGTGTAGAATTTCCCATTTTCTCACAATGGCCCTGTGAAGTCATTAAGAGCATTTGATTACTCCAGGGCTTCAGCGAGGTACCCTGGCTTATCCAAGGCACAGGAGAGTAGAACTCAGGTCTTATTCTTTTCCAGGTTCTATGGTTTTTTCCTTTGACCCAATAAGTAGCTTCTGCATTCAAAGGTAATACCAAATACCTGGAGGGAAGATTAAATGACTTATGATAAGATGACATGAAAGCTACATCCTCAGCCCCATTGGTGGGCAGAATGCTCAGGGCATAGTGGGCAGAGCGATGCCACACCACATGCACTGCCCAGAATTACACCCGCCACTTTGATTGAGGACCTGCCAGTACCAGCTCAGAGAGGACACAGAATAGGTAGTCGCCTATGTAGGGTATTTGAGGATCATTAGAAAGAATTGGAAATGCAAATTTGTAGGCCTTATCCAGACCCACTGAATCAGAAATTTGGGTGGACAAAGCAATCTATTTTAATAGATCCTTCAGGTAATTTTTGAGGCACACTCAAGTTCAACAGCGAGTGGCTTAGACCAGAAACCAGCAATTTTTTTCCCAAAAAGGACCAGATAATAAATATTTTAGGCTTTGGAAACCACGCACAATCTCTGTCCAGATTATTCAAGCCTGCCATTGTAGAGCAGCCACTGGGAATATGTAAATGAATGGATAAGGCTATGCTCTAATAAAACTTTATTTAGACTAATAAGGGCTCACTTGGTGAATGGCATTAATGCACACCATTGTGAGGATAACTAGAGAATAAATTCCTATAAGGAGCAAGGGTTTTTAAGGTGTAAAGTGCTATTTTATACAACTTTAAGAAGTCTAATTTATTTCTATTCTCTAATGACTCATTTCTAATCTCAGGTACCTAGCTTTTTCAGTACTACAAGGATATCTAAATGTGGTAGTATCCTTTTAAAAACAAACACACATATATTAATATATAGAAATTAATATAATATATATTAATATAAATTAATTAAATATAAATTAATATGTTATATATTTATAATATATAATAAATATATTAATATTATATATTTAACTAATATATATAATATAAAAAAAATATATATATATGTAATGTATGTCAGTCCATGGGGTCTGCAGTCCACAGGGTCTCAAAGAGTCAGACACAACTGGGTGATGGACCAACAATGTATATGTAATAATTCTCACCTTTTTTAGTGTCCATGTCTATGAGTTTCATATGTCTATGAAAACAAATGCATAGTTTTTTAACACCCAGAACAGTCAAAATATACTTATTCCACCACCTCAAAAAAAAAAAAAATTCTCTCTGAGGATTTCTCTGGTGGTCCAGTGGTTAAGAATCCAGCCACCAATGCAGGGAACATGGGTTCGATCCCTGCTCTGGGAAGATCCCACATGCTGCGGAGCAACTTAGCCTGTATGCCACAAGTACTGAGCCTGAGAGCTGCAACTACTAAGCCCACATGCTGTAGAGTCTGCTCTGCAACAAGTGAAGCCACCACAGTGAGAAGCCTGTGTACCGCAGCAGAGTGGCCCCCAACTCACTGCAGCTAGAGAAACCCCGCGCAGTAATGAAGACCCACTGCAGACAAAAGTTAACTAACTAATTTAAAAAAATATCCCTGAGCACCTTTAGTCAACCCCACACTCTACCTCCAGCTCCTGGCCACCATGGAGCTGTTTCCTGTCCCTGTAATTTTTACCTTTTTCAGAATGACACATAAAACAGAATCATACCTGATCTAACCTTGTGGTTCTGGCTTCTTACCCTTAGCATAAAGATTTATCCATGTTATAGCACATAATCAGAAGTTAGTTCTCTCTTATTACTGAGCAGTATTTTTTAAGAAATTAACTTAGGCCAGGCTCAGAGGTGAGCTTCCCTGGAGGCTCAGTGGTGAAGAATTTGCCTACCAATGCTGAAGATGTGGATTCAATTCTGGGTCAGGAAGATCCCCTGGAGAAGGAAATGGCAACCTACTCCAGTATTCTTGCCTGGGAAATCGCATGGATAGAGGAGTCTGGCCGGCTACAGTCCACGGGGTCACAAAACAGTCGGACATGACTTAGCGACAAAACAGCAAAAGCTCAGAGGTAGGTTCTACACATACAAAGATGTTCTTTTCTGCTCCAAAGCCAATGGAGTTAGTGTAAGAGGAGAAATAAACTTGAGCAGAAAGAAAGTCTCTGTCTTATCCTTTAGCATGCCGATTGCATAGTTTTCTCCTCCAAGTAGCTTGTTTCCTTTGAAGTTTTTAATAAACGCCTTTTAAGACTAGGTGTAATTTTCAAGATCACCTAATATGATCTAGTTATTATTTTTAAACAAATGTTTACTTTTTATTTAATTATCACAGGTGGATAATTTTTAAAAATCAATTAGTGCTAAAAGATGTAACCAAAAACCACAATCTTCTGCCCCACCATTTCCTGACACCCCACAGGCCAAGTCCTCCACTTTCAATCCTTTTATTTGTTTCTTCTGGTTTTAATCTTCATGTTTCTTTGTATTTCTAAATCATTTGCTTACACTAATTCACCACTATTTGTATCTCTAGGTAATTTTTTTGGGATATTCAGTAATTCCAGAGAAGAATACTACAATTTATTTTCTTTGGGTAGACAGTAGTGAAGGAAGGAGGAGGCCAAGGCAATAAGGCTGGTTCCCAGTGTCCCAGCAGCTGAACGTGGAGGAGATGGGTTTCACTGTCTGTTTAGCTTCTTTTTTAGCCTAGTGCCTATTCCAGGCCTTCCACTAGGCTGGTGTCCCTGAGTTTGAAGGCACACGCCATGTGCTCAATCGCTTCAGTCATGTCTGACTCTTTGCAACCCCATGGACTATATAGCCTGCCAGGCTCCTCTGTCCACGTGATTTCCCAGGCTAGAATACTGGAGTGGGTTGCCATGCCCTCCTCCAGGGAATCCTCCCTACCCAGCGATCAAACACATCTGTGTGTTCTGCATTGCAGGCAGATTTTTTACCGTTGAGCCCCTGGGGTCCAGGTAAAATGAGAAACAGCTCACCTGGCTCTTCTGGATGGGATGCGGTTTTGAGGGGTTCTCTCTGCTCCTTAGAAAGATTTTTAATCAATTGCTCTTGTTTAGCCCCTCCCTGACTCCTATTTTCTGTGATATTGTCTTAAAAATCCTATCAGTAACCAACTACCCAGGCTTTGTCCACTCTGCTGCACCATTTAAACTCCTTCATTCATTTTCATATATTATTGTTTGTAGTTATAAATACTTCCTAATTTCATGGACTGTGGAGTTTATGTTTTGTTTCTCATCATCCTCGTTGGTTGTGGCTGAGGAGAGAGGCAGAAAAACTTTATTCTGCTACCTTAAAATTGGAAATCTCTGATAGCACATTTTCATTTTGATGGATATTCTCAAATTGTCCTCCATACAGTTTGCACCAATTTATATAAAACTATGTAAAAGTGTCCCTTCCCTATCTTTACCATCTTAATAAGTTAACTTTTTAATCTCAGTCAATCTTAGTGAAAAATGGAGGTGGCACAATTTTAACAATATATTTTGCAAAGGGCACTGAGACCTCATTCATCCTAAACATAGTTATTCAGTAAATCCATGCCCTTGCATACAGATGTTTGTAGATAAATTACTATAAATACCTCTTTGGAAAATATCTCAAAGTTTCACTTTTCTGACAGGGGAGTGCCAGTAGGGTGTCTACTATCAGTGCCAGGAGAGTTGTATTTATTTATGAGAATTTGCACATGAGTGGGCTGGATTATATATAATAAAGGGCTCAGGATGTGAAATCTTAAGAGTCTGTGCCATCATTCTCTAGTTTGTCTTCTTGGAATTTCCTCCAGGGAGGCAAGTAAAGGTGATGGAGAGGCGATGGGAAAATTATCCTATATTATGTTTTCTCCTCAGGCTCCTGCCTTCTTAGCTCTTAGTTTTACACAGAATGTGTCCTCTAAGCTGTTCAAGGTGGTACAGAATCTCTTTGACAGTGAACATCTCCCAAAGAGCACAAGAGCCCAGCTGTTAGACACCAGGCTAAAGGGAGAAATTTGACACAGAAGCTAATACAAATCTCTGGACTACCATCCCCTCCGGGTGGTGGAAAGCACTGCTCAGAAGAGAAAGACCTCACTAAGAAGTTATCTATCTTCACGTCTGAGAAATGAGAGGGGATGGGATTTTCCTTTTAATGGCCAATGAGGGTCCTTGTCTATCTAGAAGTATAGAGATAAAATCACAAAGACACAAGTAGAAGGTATACAGGAAAGATTTGCCACGGTGTCGCAGAAAGAGTACGCAAGACTGTGGAAGCACTTCTCCAGTATACGGAAGCCCTGCTTCTTTTTCCTTTGTGGACATTTTATGGCAACTTTTATACCTAGTGCCCAAGCTTGTATCCATGGCTACACTGGGGAAGTCATCTGGGACCAGGGATGGGGTTAAGGGGGTTAAAGAGGGTTCCCTTTGAGCGTGGCAGATACCTACACAAACATCATGACATTGTCTCTTACTTTTTACGTGTTACTTTTGTTTTGTTTGAGCCTTATGACCATATCTTACCTTCTAAGGGTTACTCTCCTCAAAGATTTAAATGGGTCTTTAATGTTCTGAAAAATTAAAAGAACAAACACGCAATAAGGCTGGCCTCTTTTAAAGGTGATTTATGGTTCTGAATCTACTTCACTGAATTTCATCACCCTCATAAAAAGGCAAAATGGAAATAAACCTCTATCTTCCTTGGCATTAGATACAAAAACACATTTTCTGGCAAACTGTTCTAGGCGGGCTAAAGACAGGAATGTCTGCCTTATATTTCAGTGAAGTTTCTAAGCATGACTTTTAGTTTTCTAGTGAATGCCTAACACTTGTGGGTCTCCAGTGCCATACTGTATTTCTACCTTATTTAAGAGACACCCAGCAATTTCATCAGTAAGGGTTTTTTTTTGTTGTCACTTGACGAAGGAACAATACGCTGACAGACTAAGCCCACAATAGCTTCCATCAATCAAGCACTTTGGGAAATCAGAAATGACAATGAAACCCACTGCATTAAATAACCCATGGTGCTGGGAATTAATCAGAAATCTGGTGTTGTTGAAAATAAATGAGTTTTTAATAAATTAGATTTGAGAATTACTGGCAAGCTATGGACTATGAGTATGTGAAGAGGCGGCTTCAGATTCATTGGGAAATCCATACAGGGTAATGGCTGCTAAAGGAGACATTAAAATATGCTCTTTCCCCTGGGAACAAGGGAGAGGAGGTTACCCAGATATGTGCCAACTGTCTTCTCCATTCTTACCTTGGCCAGGCCAGGACCTCACTTGAGGCTCTTAGCTTCTCTGAGTTGACTTGGATAACCAACCGTTAAAAAAAAAATTGCCCTACTTATGCTCTCACTCTCTCCATCTGCTTTTCATCTTAGATTTAAATTACCTGAAGTTTTAAATTATTTAAAATATGGTGACAGTCAATTTCATAATTAAATTCATCCATTTAGTTAGTTTGGAAGACATTCAATTAACAGTCTACAATAGGCAGCAAGACCTGCTCTGCTAAACCCTAACATCAATTAGATTTCATTTAAGACAATGTACCAATGAGTTATGGAGCACCTACTATGTGCAAGATGCTGGGCTATGTATTAGGAATACAAAATTGCCAAAGCTTTCTCAAGGATCTTAGAAACTTATGGACAAACTAGATCTGAATACAAAGCAAGATGTCCTGAGTGCTCAGATAAAGTTACAAATTGCTATAGAATAGCAGAAGAGGTGGAGAAGGCAATGGCAACCCACTCCAGTACTCTTGCCTGGAAAATCCCATGGACAGAGGAGCCTGGTGGGCTGCAGTCCATGGGGTCGCTAGGAGTCGGACACGACTGAGCGACTTCACCTTCCCTTTTCACTTTCATGCGTTGGAGAAGGAAATGGCAACCCACTCCAGTGTTCTTGCCTGGAGAATCCCAGGGATGGCAGAGCGTGGTGGGCTGCCGTCTATGGGGTCGCACAGAGTTGGACACGACTGAAGCGATTTAACAGCAGCAGCAGCAGAAGAGGGGCAGGAAATTCTACCTTGAGGTGTTTGGGGGAGACTTCACAGATAAGGAAGCATTTGAAGTGGATGGTGGAGGACTAATCTAATCACAGTAGATGAAGGAAGGGTTAATAGCATTCTGAGCGGATGGAACATTATGAAGAAGCACTATGGTGGTGTCTTGGCAGTAGAGGATAAATATAGCTAATAACACTGCATTGTGTACTTGAAATTTGCTAAGAGGGTAGATCTTAAGTGTTTCTGTGCTGTGCTCAATTGTGTCTTGGAGAAGGAAATTGCAACCCACTCCAGTGTTCTTGCCTGGAGAATCCCTGGGACGGGGGAGCCTGGTGGGCTGCCGTCTATGGGGTCGCACAGAGTCGGACACGACTGAAGCGACTTCGCAGCAGCAGCAGCAGTCGTGTCTGACTCTTTGCAACCCTTTGGACTGTAGCCCACCAGGCTCCTCTGTCCATGGGATTTTCTAGGCAAGAATACTGAGGTGGTTTGCTATTTCTTCCTCCAGTGTATCTTCCCAGTCCAGAGACTGAACCCATGTCTTCTGCATCTCCTGCACTGCAGGTGGATTCTTTACCACTGAGCTATTGGGAAAGTCCCTAAGTGTTTTTACCATCCACAGAAATAAAGAAAAGCAAAAGTGAAATATGTGAGGTGATGGATATGTTAATTAGCTTAGTCATAGCTATTATTTCAGAATGTATGGGCATATCTAAACATCAAGCTGTATATACTAAATAGATACAATTTTTATTTGTCAATTATATGTAAATAAGGACTTCCCTGGTGGCTCAGAGGGTAAGGAGTCTGCCTGCAATGCAGGAGACCTGGGTTCAATCCCTGGGTCAGGAAGATCCCCTGGAGAAGGAAATGGCAACCCACTCCAGTATTCTTGCCTGGGAGAACCTATGGAAGGGGAAGCCGGGCAGGCTACAGTCCACGGGGTTGCAAAGAGTTGGAAGTGACTGAGCGACTTCACTTCACTTCATATGTAAATAAAGAAGGGGGGAAAGAAGGTGCAGGACACTTTTGAAAATTGTAATTCATTCATTCATTCATCCAACAAGCATTGAATGCCTAGTCTAGCTTAGCTACTGTATAATGTAGTTGAAGTGTAAATTTAAGGCAGGAATGTAGTAGTGATGAGGCAAAGGAAAAGTTTTGGACACAGTTTGAAGGATTAAGAGTTCATATGAAATGTCTAGTTTTATTTTGTTTAATATTGTCTTCATAAACAGGGTTATATTGAGTTTTTCTGTCACTTGATTTTTTTACACTTGCTGTGTCTTGAAGATACTTCCATGTATGTATCTGCAAGACTGTCTTTATTTTTTTTCTCTTTATCATATGTAGAAATGAACTATAATTTATTCAACCATTTTCCTCATTGATGAATACTTAGGTTGGGGAAAACTATCTTAAAGTATTTTCTTTCTTGAAGAGAAATCAGCCCAGATACCATTACTATGTTATAGAAATTTTTAAAGGAAGATATATTAGAACAAAGACTGGATAATTCAGTTAACCAATCAATATTTGCAAAGGACTCTATCAGAGTCCTGGAGAAGGGAATGGTGACTCACTCTAGAATTCTTGCCTGGAAAATCCCATGGACAGAGGAGCCTGGTGGGATATTGTCCATGGGGTCACAAAGGAGTTGGGCACAACTTAGTGATTAAACAACAACTATCAGAGTCATATCAGGAAATAGTGCATTCAAACCAGGTAAATGAGAAGAGTTTTCCAAAGTCTGATAAAGTTAATGACACTTAATAATGGTACTATTTACAAAAGTGTAGGCATGATTTAAGGACGCTAACAAAGGATGGTGTTATACCCCACAGGCTAACATCACTAAACTGTTACCACCTCAAGACCAGACTGGCAAGGAGGGGGCATGGTTAGTAGAACCAAAGGCCAGTAACTGCAGAGAGAGACAGCCAGCTCCTCATCGCCGGGCGAAGAGTGATCCCTGACATAAGACACCTTGATCTTACTTTGCTGCTAACTCTTATCTTATGCCTGGGTCTCCCATTGGCCAAACTCTTACGCAACCAGAGGGCAAGACAATGCAGTCCAGCAAGGTCAGCCTCTGGGTCACAAAGCAGGATGAAAAAGGATAGGGTGAGAATCTGAACGTGCATTGAGAAAAATCTCTAGTACACAGACCAATTAGGAGTTATCAAAAATTTGGTACTAGGGCTTCCCTGGTGGTTCAGCAGCTAAGAATACACTTGCCAATGCAGGTTCAATCTCTGGATCCGGGAGATCCAGATGCCGCCGAGCAACCAAGCCCCTGTGCCACAACTACTGAGCCTATACCCTAGAGCCTGGGAGCCACAAGAAGAGAAGCCACAGCAATGAGAAGCCCGTCACTGCAACAAAGAGTAGTCCCTGCTCACCGCAACCTAAGAAAAGCCTGCATGGAGCAACAAAGACCCAGCATGCCATAAAGAAAGAAATCTTTTTAAAAAATTTTGTATTAAAAGAGTTAGAAAAGGGTTACAGTGGTTAAAACTATGTGCTTCCACTGAAGGAGGCATAGGGGTTGCCAGTTCAATCCCTGGTCAAGGGACTAAGATCCCTGATGCCTCGAGGTGCAGCCAAAAATTAAAAAAAAAATAAAAGTTAAAATATAAGATTGTTGGGGTGCACTCAGCAAGCCTGCACTTGCCCAGCTTTAAGACCAAAGAAAGCCCAAAGTCAGCAATGGAAACATTAATGGTTTAATAGCTAGGGAGAACATACACGTCTGAAGCAAGGTCCTGAAGAGACACCCCACACGTTGCTAAGGTGGGCAGAACTGGACGTGGCAGTGGTCTTCACTCTTGAATTGGTGGTGGGGGGGGGGGGTGGTTTCAAGCATAGATTGATATCAGGTGGGCTCATTAGTTACCAGGGAAACCAGCAGAGGGGGACCCGCCCTCTTGATTAGAACAATGGCCAGTTGGGGCCTGGGGCAAGTATGTAGGAAGGCCAGTCACGTGAGTAGGGTGATGGTGAGGCAGGCGCTGGTCTGGCAGGGGATATAGAGAGCGCAGGAGAGTAGCCATCTTGACTGGCTAGACCATACAAAGATGGAGAGTTTTCAATGGGAGTTCTAGGATAAGTACTTGTCGGGGAAGAAATTAAATACTTTTGAGGGTTGAAAGCAGGACTTCTAGGGAATTCCCTGGTAGTCCAGTGGTTAGGACTCCATGCTTCCGGTCCAGGTTTGATCTCTGATCAGAGAACTAAGATTCTGCAAGCTGTGCGGCCAAACAAACAAAACAGGACTTCTAGGACATTCTGTAGTCTACCTGAGTAGTATCCCACAAAACAGGACTTCTGAACCTATCATCTTTGTTCTTGACTTTTCTCCTGAGTTCCAGACTGATTTTGGGTGATTGCTGGGCAGGATTTTTGTGTCAAACTGAGTGTGTCTCATTCACTCCTCTCCAAACCTGTCCCTCAACTCAGCCCTCTTTAACTCCTCTCTCTGTCCCCTGATCGTGCACTTAGATCTATTTATCTCACCTTATTATATGACCTATCACTTTAAGTTTCTTCCTCAGCTAGATCACTGGGTCACTGAACTCAAAACGTGTATGTGGCTCCGTCTTACCCTCCATAACGTCCTGTGTGGAGCTTGTCAACCTCCATCTTGGGGAGAACTAGGAACTTTCTCTCCTAAAGCAGGTCTCTTCCATGGGACTCACCCTAGTTTGTATGATCTTGAAAGGGTTAGCCACTCCGTCATGTCTGACCCCATGGACTGTAGTCCACCAGGCTCCTCTGTCCATGGGATTCTCCAGGCAAGAATACTGGAGTGGGTAGCCCTTCTCCAGGGAATCTTCCCAACCCAGGGATCAAACATGGGTCTCCTGCCCTGCAAGCAGACTTGTTACCATCTGAGCCACCAGGGAAGCCCAGGTGGAATTCTAGTATGATCTTAGTTATTCCTTAGTTATTCCCAAACCATTAGCCATTTCCTCATGATATTATTTGAGGACAGGGACCATGTTTAATTGTGTTGATATGTCTCCTGGTGTCCTGTTTTCTGGGGAAAGAACTTAACACTCAATAGGAGATGAGTGGCAGCTATTTCTGTTTTTGCTCTCATTGTTAATTTTGTCTGGAGTGAACCATGGCCCAGCTTGGGCACCATCTAAGCCTACTAGACAAACATCAATGAAAGAACTAAGTTTGGAAGAGTTATATTAAAGATAGATGCCTGTTGTGTCAGGGCTCCCAACTGGGAAAATTGCTTCAGCCATCGTTTAACTGCTTTGGAGCCTTACATGAATATGCAAGGAGGAAAAAAAAAACAGATCACAGGCTGGCTTGGTGATTAGGCATTAACAATCAAAGTTTGGATAGAAGAAGTCTTCAAGTTCTGCAGGCATCAAGAAAAATTTAAAAATTGTTATCATCTCATTGAAATAGCTATTACATGAGACTGAAAAATTTATGATTGTAACTATCCCTTCGTGGGGCTTTTTTACACTCATTTGAAAGAGGAATGAGAGCTGATAAAGAATTGCAACTTCCTCACAAGCCAGAAGGTTTAATGCAGAATTAAGGATATTGCAACCTTGTAGCTGAAATAATAGAGAGAAAATTGAATTATTCTTTCCACATTAAATGCATATATTCCTGAGTGTTCCTGCCAAAATGACTTTGCTAACCCATGGAGTGAAATACACTTTGTTTTCACATGGGGGCATTAAACAAAGCTGTGGGCTCGACTAAAACTGCTTAGAAGGGAATTAAAAAACATCAGAATGAAGAAGCGCTTTCGATGTATGGTTATATCAGCCCTAAATTGTATCACAGCTGCTTCTGGCACCATTAGATGGAACACTGGGTAATTTATAGAAGTCATTTTTAACAATTTGATTGTTGGTATATATCTGCTGAATTGATTGGTTGCGGAGACAGATCTTTATTTTTACAATAGCAATAACATCCTTTGCAGATTACTGCTCAATTTATTCCTGATGCTAACATTACCAAGCAGCGCCTATCAATTTATATTGGAAAAATATGTTCTTATTTCTTAATTATCTGTTTAATTGTAGGGAGACTAGAGTCCCGTGACGCCCTGGTTTGCCAGCACTGGGGAGCTTGCCAGAGTCTCTGAGCCTTGCTGTTTGGCTTCTAGAGAGCTCTTGCAACCTCGTGATATTAACCACCTTTACCCCTGTGTATAAGGAGGCTCTTGTGCCCTGAATCACAGCCGGCAAGCAGCCCTGCTCTTCTGCTCCCCAGACGAAGTCTCCAGAAGTTGGCAAATGGCTTCTCCATTGACCTACTTTCCTGTTGCTCTGCTCTCACCAGCTGTCGCTGTCAGGGGTCCTGGTGATGACCCCCTCCATCAGGCCACCCTTGGGCACCATGGGCTTCTCTGGAGAGAAATTGATGGGAGGGCAGGACTGCCCACATTTTGTGACAGCTCTCTGGAAAAAATTATAGGCCTCATTTCTGACCAGTGGATTCAGAATGGCAAAACATGGAAATTATACACATTTAACCAGTCTCCTCTTCACCCCAGCTGCCACCATCACTACATAGAAAAATAAGTCGGTATAATAGATGTGTATTAGAAAGTAACTGCTGTAATTAAGTCATAGCATTTATGTTTGCACACTCTTTGTGAAATTTCTTTTATTTTTCAATTATTTTTATTATGGTAAAATACATGTAACATAAAAGTTACCATTTTAATCATTTTTAACTGTTCAGTGATGTAAAGTACATTCACATTGTTCTACAGTCATCGCCACCATCCACTGCCAGAACTTTTGTTCACAAATTGAAGCTCAACACCCATTAAACAGTGTTCAGGCTGACCCCAGTAATTCATTTCCCCTCCCCTCAGCCCCGACAGGGCTTCCCAGGTGTTGCAAGGGTTAAGAATCTGCCTGCCAATGCAGGACACACAAGAGGTACAGGTTCGATCCCTGGGTCGGGAAGATCCCCTGGTAGAGGAAATGGAAACCCACTCCAGAATTCTTGCCTGGAAAATCCCATGGACAGAGGAGTCTGGTGGGCTACAGTCCATGGGGTTGCAAAGAGTCAGATGCGACTGAGCACGCAGCCCCTGACAACCACCAGCCTACTTTGGTTAGATTCTATGAATCTGATCACTCTAGGGACCTTGTGTAAGTGGAATCATACAATACCTACCCTTTTGTGTCTGGCTGTTTTCGTTTAACACAATATCTTTGAGTTTCAGCCACGTTGTAGCACATATCAAAATTTTGTTCCTTTTTAAGGCTGTATAATATTCCAGTGTGAAATAGCACATGAAACACTGACCAGCTTACACTGGTTTTGCCTCCTTAAATAGTCTGTTGATTCAATCAAAACTTGAGTTATTTGATAGACAGCACTGTGCATGTGCGCAAGACATGTGCGGCCTGTCTCCAGGCCAACCCCGGAACTCGGAATCTTCAGTCAATGAAATGAAGAAAATAGAAATGCTGCCACCACAGCCCTTTACAAAGTAAGAAGTCCTTTGATGAGGAAGAGCTGACTTGTAGGACCCTGTGTAGACTTCAGTCACTGATTCAACACTAGTCAATCAGCTTCCAAGTTTGAAATTCCCCAAACCTCTTAAATTTCACTAAAAACTCTGGATTCAGGAAACAGATTTGAGTTCTGCATCCTTGCCAGTGGACCTCACAATAAAGCTCTTTCTTTTCTCAAAAGGCAGTGCTGTAATATTGAGTTCTATGCATGTTGGGCAGCAAATATTTGATCAGTAACAATTGTTTGGATGGGCCATATTTTGTTTACCTGTTCATTTATTATCAATGGACATGTGGATTGTTTCCCACCTTTTGGCTGTTGTAATTTTATGTAGTGGTATGCTTCAGTTCCTTTCTCTTCATATTTTCTGTATCTACTAGAGGTTTTTTTTCTTTGTGCTTGCCATGAGATTTACATAAAACATCTTATAACATTCCAAATTGGCTATTGTGAATAATGCTACTGTGAATGTGGGTGCACAAATATCTGAGTCCCTGCTTTAATTTCTTTTGGTTTTTGCCTACTGTTTAGTTGCACTGCTCATCTCCTTCACCATGTGACTCTACCCCAACTTCCATCTCCCTGTGATTAAGAGTTCCTGCCTATTGCTTTTACTGTGACTACTTGGATTCCACCCTTTCTCATCATCTGCCCTCCCTGAGTCCGTTTTCAGCTCATAGACTCCAGTTTCTTTCCCAAGTCCCCTTTTCACCATCAGCCTTCAATGTAAGAGGCAGAAGCCTAGGGCTGGACTCCAAAAGGAGGGATACTGCCATCTTTTCTCACTGATGCCCAGTAGTGGGGTGGGTCCCAGTCCTAAGCCTCCCATAGCTACAAGTAATACTTTCTGACTTCTACCCAGCAGCCATCATGAATATGTGGGAAGATCACTCCTGATTTGGGGATTCTGGCAGAAGATAAAAACTGAGCACAAGCCCCACAGTCAAAAGTCAAAAGCCAGAACCTGATGATGATCTCAGCAGCTTTGGACTCTAACATCAGTGTGGCAGGAGGAAGCAGTCTGGGTCCCAACTGGGATCCCAAGCTCAGGTAAAGACAGTCCTCTCCCTGGCAATGGGGATAGTTTACTTGGCTGGCTAGCAGCTTTTTCACCTTTTAACCACACCTTTTCTAAATCACTTTGATTTTTATTCATGTCTTGCTTCTCACACTGTTCGTTGAACTCAGGGTAGACAAGGCGCGATTGGGGAAGATGGAAAAACACTTGAGGAGCCATAGGAACTGCAGACATTTTCTCTGGGCAACAGCAACCCAGGGTCCTCAGGTAGGACTTATACACTTGTACAGAACAAAAGTGACTTGGGGCCAAGTGGGTACAATGGGATGTGCATGCTCAGTGCTACAAGTGAACTCAACTGTTATATAACCATGCAAGGTCAGCAAAATCGTTGTTTACAGAACACAGGGTGAGAGGGCGAGAAAGAGTTGGGTGGGAGAGCCTGGCTAATGCCATTTTGTTAATTTCTCCACATTCTTTGTTAGTTTCCCCACAATTCTTTTCATCACAATGGTCATCATTATTTCAGATCACTACCATTTGTTGTATGCTTACTTACTAGATACAGGCACATAATAAGAAATTTACTTGAACTTTTTCTCTTTCTATAATATATTTTTAACAAACTCCCTAATACTCTGGAGTCAGACTGCCAAGTTTAAATCCCCCTTACTAATGGCTTGAACCTCATTCAGTTTCCTCATGCAAGAGAAGATGATGGTATGCACCTTAAAGAGCTGTGAGAATTAAATGAGACTAATTAATGGAAATCATATACAATCATATGTAGCACATAGTTAAGGTTAGTATTTCTTCCTCTTAAAGATCAAGAAACCAAGGCAGAGCAGGTTAAGAAATTTGCCCAGGTCCACACATTCTAGGTCTGTTGATTCTGAGGTGGTATGTTCATAATATTTATCAGGTTTATAGATGCTTATTCTGTTCCTCATGGAAGGGGAAATAGAAAAAGCTGTATTTCAGCCTTTTATATATAAATCACAAATATGTACCCATTTGAAGATATCATGTTAACTAGCCTACCTCTCCTTCAAGTTGCAAAGAGCAGATAACAGAGTTAAATAAAATTTCTGCCTCTAATTTTTACTGACCTAAGGCAAATATCTAAAAGGCTGATATATTGATAATATCTTTCATGTACAAACACACATAAAGCATGGATTCCTTATCTCACCCTCTGTTAAATATCTATTCTCAACGTTCCCAGTCTTTAGAAAGCAGACTATTAATCCTTTCTCCTATCTTGTCACCCTCATCACTCTCCACAAATTGGTACACAAGAGATAGTGAATGTAGATAGCAGTTCAGAGCTGGAAATATCTCTACAGGTATTCCTTATGCTGAAGGCTGCCCATTCTCCAAGAGGAAGGAGCAGGTGGGTCTCGCTCAAGTGCATTTCCAAGTCATTAGAGTAATGCCCTTTAAAAATCTGAACCATTTCAAAATTACTTCAATAGACTTATTCTATGTCGGGGAGCTGTGGTTAATATCAATTTGTTATTTACAAGTGGGTATGACCCATGTGATCCTATGAAGGTTAATATGGCAAATTTCTGAATGTGGATAGTTTTAAAATGAAGCATCTTTCTGCTTCAATTATGGATGCATCTCTGGACATAGATATCAATTCATCTTTGAAAGATAATACCATATAATTAGGAAATTACAGAATGGAGGTGAACGTCTCTTCTTTGGAGGTACATGTCTAGATTCTATGGAAACTTTCTTGCAGAAAACAAGGTGTTAGACTAGAAAATGATATGTAAAGTTTCTTTCAACGGCCACATTTTCTGATTCTATAGGAGAGAGACTGAGTGTGAATATCAGGGAAAAGATTATGTCAAGGTCAAGAATTGGTAAATATTTTTCTGTAAAGGGATAAGTAGTAAATATGTTTGGTTTGCAGACCATAAGGTCTCTACCACAACTACTCAGGTCTGCCATCATAGCAGGAAAGCAACCATAGACACAAGTGAATGGTCCTGGTTGTGTTCCAATAAATCATTTACAAAAATAGTTGTAGGTTAGTTTGGTCTATGGGCCGTCATTGGTCAGGCCCTGGGACTATTTAGATTCTTTTCTGGGCATTTCATATACAGTATCTCAATCACTCAGACTACTGAATATCAAGGCAGAGTATAGTTATATGCTAGGTTGGCCAAAAAGGTCATCTGGGTTTTTGTAAGATGGTATGAAAAAAAACCTGAATGAACTTTTTGGCCAACCCAATATATGAACACAGATAAGGAAATTTTCCCATGCATCCAGTGTGTGCACTAAGTCGCTTTAGTTGTGTCCAGCTGTTTGTGACACTATGGACTATAGCCCACCAGGCTCCTCTGTCCATGGGATTCTCCAGGCAAGAATGCCAGAGTGGGTTGCCATGACCTCTTCCAGGGGATCTTCCTGACCCAGGGATCGAACCCAGATCCCCTGTGGCTCCTGCAATGCAGGCAGATTCTTTACCGCTGAGCCACCAGGGAAACCCCATACATCCAGTATGGAACAATAAAAAAAGGCTGACCTCAGATTTTTCTACACGAGTATTAAATGTTGGAAGAAAAGTAAAGGAGGAACATCATCAGAGTTCTAAGAGAAAGAGTGACCTGTGAACTTGACATTATTCAAGAAGACTTCAGGTAAAAACTACACATGAAATAAAGAATACAGAGACATGGGCACTTGTGAAAAAACTGTAGATTACAAAATTTCACATAGAGGTAAAGAAGTCAAGAATCGACTTTCCATGATAAAAATGTTGTCAGCATTAAATACATTTGAATATAGTCAAATTTTGAACCAAAGTGAATTTCAAACAACTGTGGGAATTATGCACAGAAATTAGAGTGCAAGTTTCAAGTGTGGATAAAGGAACAACACAGCTAACACAAATCAGAAAGTGGGCAGAGAGTTGGAAGAAATTATGGGTGCGGATGTCTAAAACAGGAAAATGTAATGACTTTAGCCTCCTAATATGTTTCATATTCTCTTTTTAGCTTTGGAGGGATCTTTTAGAAAATTGTTTCTATTGTACTAAAGGAAATATTTATTTGAAGTTCAACAGTTCTGTTTTACATCTACTAAATTAAAGTAAAATTAAGTTTAATTTTTAAAGTAGCATCTATAGCAGGAACTCATTTTTTAAAATGCATTTCTATTTTTCTAGTTTCTGGTTTCATGTTTGCAATTTTTCCTTTATTATTTTTAATCAGAGGATAATTGTTTTACAAAGTTGTGTTGCATGGTTTCTGCCATACAACCACATGAATTAGCCTCCAGTCAATTCAGTCGCTCAGTCGTGTCCGGCTCTGCGACCCCATGGACTACAGCCCACCAGGCCTCCCTGTCCATCCCCAACTACCCAGAGCTTCCTCAAGCTCATGTCCTTTGACTCGGTGATGCCATCCAGCCATCTCATCCTCTGTTGTCATTTTAGCCTTAAGTATACATGTATCCCCTCCCCTTTGAACCTCCCTGCCATCCTAGTTTCATATTGCATTTTTAAAAGATGCTGTGAATAACAAACTGTTTGGTTGTGTCACTCTAAGTAAAAATAGAATTTCAGGGTAAAGGGATTTGAGTACTTTGTAAATTTCTAATACTTTTCAAATATTCATATTAATTTCATTTATATCATGTGCAAGTAAGATTTTACAAAAGGGAGTGATTTTCTTAAAGAAAAAATAACAGAAAAGAGGAACATGTTAGTAGTAATTAATGTGTGGTTTTGATAGAAAATATTGATTTCTTTTTGTTCATTTACAAATATTAAAACAATTTTAAAGAAACCAGTATGGATTTGTAAGACATAGGATATATTGTTATAGAAGCCATAAAAAGAACATTTTTTAAAAGGAGAGAATGGTCAACAGTGTCAATTCAAAAAAAAAAAGAGTAACATTAGGACAAACATTCGCAACAGGAAAGTTATAATTGACCTTAATGAAAAACAATTTCAAGGGAGAGGTAGAAGCAGAAACCAGAAATAAATGTGTGTAGAATGAATGAAAAATGAAAAAGTGAAGACTTCAAGGTTAGGCGACTCTTTCCAAAATAATTCATTATTTCAATGTCCTCTTGGGATAGATGCTATTTCCTCTCTGGAGAAATGGAAGTTCATGCTCTTTACATATGGCTGGTAATTATAGATCCAGTATTTGAACCCAAGTCTACCTGACTCCCAAGCCTATTAGCTCTTGGTACGCCATGATTGGTTTGAAGTTCAAGTTAGAAGATGGGAGGTATGATTAGAAAATAAGTGACAAGGATTCCTTTTAAGGTGCATGTCCAGCCCCCAGTTCCCACTCCTGAGAACTACCTATAGACCTAGGAATGGATGATGGCAGCTATGGACTTACTGCCTGGCCACACAGAGTGGACTAAGTGGACAATCAGTGAACAATACTTATTGGACAGGAGTAGACCAAACACGAGCCTAAATCTTCTGGGAATTTTTATTGGCACTACAAGATACTAGTACTTTATTCAGACAGTCATTTTCATTCTTGAGGAGAATTAGAATGGGCTGAGGTAGCCGTATTTGTCCATGTGCACATGGAAAGGCAAAGAAAGCTGAGTAAGAGAGACAGACCAAACAAGACCGAGGTCCAGGGAGGGACTGGGGGGCAGGGAGGGGAGTGATTCTGTGAGGAAAGTGAAGGTGAGAGGCCCGCTGGCAAGAGAGAGGGACTGAGTGAGGTACAAGAGGAGCTGCTTTGGTTCAGATGACTTTCCAGTTCTCGTTCTGGAAAGTTCTAGCTGCACTTTTTGTGGGGGCAGGTGGGGTATGCCACACAACTTGCTAGATCTTAATTCCCCAACCAGGGACTGAACCTGGGCCAAGTTCAGACTGAACCTGTGAAAATGCTGAGCCCTAACTGCTGGTCGGCCAGGGAATTCCCTGAACTTCCTTTAATTGAGCGGGTTTTGAGTGAGTTCATTCCTGCCAATGAAATAGTCTTGAAGAAGGTTGGAAGGTAAGAATTTGTTTACATCAAGGGAAGAGCACAAAGAATTGATGCTTTTGATCTGTGGTGTTGCAGAAGACTCTTGAGAGTCCCTTGGATTGTAAGGAGATCTACTCAGTCCATCCTGAAGGACATCAGTCCAGAATATTCATTGGAAGGACTGAAACTGAAGCTGAAGCTCCAATACTTTGGCCACCTGATGCAAAGAAATGACTTATTGGAAAAGACCCTGATGCTGGGAAAGATTGAAGGCAGGAGAAGGGGATGACAGAGGATGAGATGGTTGGATGGCATCACTGACTCAATGGACATGAGTTTGGGTAAACTCCAGGAGTTGGTGATGGACAGGGAAGCCTTGCGTGCTGCAGTCCATGGGGTCACAAAGAGTCAGACGTGACTGAGCGACTGAACTGAACTTAACTGAAGGAAAGACTGACAGAGGTATGCAAACTAAAGCATTACCTGATATCGTCCTGCCCCTAGGCCGGCTACTTATCAGCAAGTCATTGGGTGTCTCCTTATCCACTGGCAGTTTCCAATTCTACTTAATAAAGGAGTGTCCTAAGTAATACAGCTTTGACCCCTCTTCCCAGGTGCTTTTCTCCCCCTCTGACTGGGTCAAGGAAACCTCAGAGTATGAATGTTTTTAAAAAGGGTATACTAGGAAGCATCTGTAATCTAAAAGCATCTGTGGGCTCTTGAAGCCCTCCTGAAATGGCAGAGACTCCTCCTTTCAACAGGGAACCTGTGAGGATTCCCATCCTGCTGTGACAAATGACAGCCTGAGTCTTACTCCAGTGCATCTCAGTCTTTGAGGGCTGTACCCTCCCAAGCTCCCTTACTGCTCCTTGGGTTGGGTTTGGAGAACACAGGGTTTCCATGACTACCAGCTCTCAGTCTCTCAGGAAGCAAGCATCTGGAAGAAGAAGAGACCATAGGATTCTGGTGTCAAGTCTTCATAGTGAAGAACTGGCTTTACAGACCCAGTTCATTCATTCAGTCATCACCCACCCTCAGTGCTCCTGAACAGCCACATGTAACTAATGGATTGGTTAGAAGAATAATGAAAACAAGATCCTAAGTTTAAACTGTAAGAAAGTCATTTAGTAATATTCCAGTTTGAGGTGACAGCTCTTTATTTTTAATTAATTTATTTTTTAATTGAAGGATAATTGCTTTCCAGAATTGTGCTGGTTTCTGCCAAACATCAACATGGATCAGCCATAGGTATACATACGTCCCCTCCCTTTTGAACCTCTCTCCCACCTCCCTCCCCATCCCACCCCTTTAGGTTGTTACAGAGCCCTGGCTTGAGTTCCCTGAGCCGTACAGCAAATTCCCATTGGCTATCTATGTTACATATGGTAATGTAAGTTTCCATCCCACCTCTGCTCCTTCGTACATCCCACCCTCTGCTTCCTCCCCCACTCCCCGTGTCCATAAGTCTGTTCTCTAGAGGTGACAGCTGTTAATCCAGTTATGTTGTTGTTGTTTGGTTGCTCAGGCGTGTCCGACTCTTTTGCAACCCCGTGGGCTGTAGCCTGCCAGGATCCTCTGTCCATGGGATTTCCCCGGCAAGAATACTGGAGTGGGTTGCCATTTCCCTCTCCAGGGGCAATCTTCCCAACCCAGGGATCGAACCCACATCTCCTGCATTGGCAGGTGGATTTTTTTACCACTGAGCCACGAAGCCCAATCCAGTTGTATGCTTCCTAGACATCCTGACGTTAATACATCAGCATTCAATTATTCAGCAGCATACATATTTGAAGATCTCCTTACAGGGCATGACCCACCCCACAGTAGATGGGAAGCACCATCCTCTTCTCATGAGCTTGGAGGACTCTCATTTGTCTGATCTTCTCTCGTAAGGACCCAGCGGTGTGGGGTCTTCCAGCGGAGAATTGGTAATTCAGCGTCATGAATGAACTCCAGCTCTCAGATGGAGGGCAACACAGATGCTCTCCCCTGATGCATTTTATACTCTCGCTGCATGAGATCTCATCCTCTGAATAACGAGCATCTAGTGTCCAAACCGATGTGTGCAACTTGACCGATGTAGACGTAAGTGCTACGATGCATTACAAAGTGCTGCCTGTCACCCCAGGTTGTGTTCGCCTCCATCACGGCTTAGGCTTATGGGCTGCTGCCTAACGGGATGTGGCAAGCTGGGTGATGTATGACGCGATGGTACGTGTCCAGCCTGCAGAGCAGTGTGTTCTCAGTGGGAGCAGCCCGTCACAACAAAAAGCCCTGCTCGCCCCTGATCCTACATCTGTTGGTGGGCTGAGGGAGCTGGCTCATGAGGGTAATGGACTCTCTCAACACCTCACACACTGGCGTGAAGTTGCATTTTTACCCAGTTGGATCAGTAAATGCTTTCAGAAAGTGAAGTCCATCAGCCTCAATCTAAAGCCACCTCGGGGAAGGGATGAGCCTGGGATTACATGTCTGTGGTTAGAAACCAGGCAGGCTCGATATTTTGGCCTTTGCTTTGATGCGTGAGGGCAGATTCCCCGGTAAGGCTCCTAGGTTGTTGCCAGGAATGTGCGTTTGGCTCTGAATATGATCAAGCAAATCACTGATATCAAAGTGTTGATACAAGGCTCCTGTTCGCCTAGAGGTCTCTGTTTTGTAAGTTAGAAAAAGGCACCGCTTTTTCTACCAGGTGCCTGAATAATACCCTGCACCTTCTGACAATAGCCATGAGCTATCAGATCAGCCCTCAATCAGCTCTAGGTCACTGGAGAGGATCTCTAGCCAGCATCATCCCTGAAGACTTCCTGCGTCAGGCTGCCCTGGTGTCTTACTCATCATCATTGCTTCTTGGATATGACTGTCTCCAGGCAGGGCTACTTCAGAGAAAACTTACACGGAAAGCAAAGATGGTTAAAATCACAAGCTGTTCAGAACACTTGCTTCCTGAGGGCAGAATCAAAGCCTGACGATACAATTCACCTTAGTGAAGAGAAATCTGTGGGCTCTCACCAAATGCAAATCACAATTCATAAACCAGGTGCTGGTGTGTATAAATAACTGGCTTTCCTAATTATGAAAGTAACATCTATTGGAGAAAAATAGGAAAGTTTTAATACAAAAAGTATGAAGTAGAAAATGAAAATCATTCATAATCTTACCACTCAGAGATAATAACTATTAATGTTTTGGTATATTTTCTCCCAACTTTTGTAGTAGACTTGCAGGTGCATTTAAAAAATTCTTGAGAGGGCTTCCCTGGTGACTCAATGGTAAAGAATCCACCTGCCAATGCAGGAGACACGGATTTGGTTCCTGATCTGGGGTACACATGCTGCAGAGCAACTAAGCCTGTGCCGCAACTTCTGAGCCCATGCGCTAGAGCCTGAGAGCTACAACTACTGAAGCCCTGATGAGAAGCCCTCACACCCTAACTAGAGAAAAGCCCACACAGCAACGAAGACCCAGCACAGCCAAAAAATAAATTAAAAATAAAATTTTAAAAAGTTCTTGAGGATTATATATAAACTACATATTGGTATATATAATTACATAATGATTATAGTATGTATTCTAATTATATAATATATAACAGATATATACTATTGTATACAAATATACAATATAATTTGTGCACTTCTTTTTTCCACTTAATTATAACACTATCAACATTTCCCTATGATTTACTTTTGTACATTACTAGCACAGGAATTATTAGATCACAGGGACATTTCTAGGTCATGTGATACATGGTGTCAAATTCAAGACTATTGTCTGGCTTTGAAATCTTAACATCCTGGCGGGCCAGTGCAGAGCAGTCCACCGCCTTCCCCTGGGAAGGTCCCAGATTCATTACTGGGAGCAGCCCACGGTGGCTGGAGGCTGAAAGTGCTGTTTCCATCACGTTCACCGAGTTGCTGGAACAATAAATATGTCCACCCCCAAGGCTCAGTTTCCACTTTGATGAGATGAATTTAAAAGTGACTCATCTAAGATTCCACAGATCTCGCTGAGCAGAGAGCCAGACACCCAGGATGGGCCCCCAGACTTCCTCATGCACTCGCTACCATTCCTGAACTTTCCCCAGAAGCAGGTTTTTTTCATATACTCAGTTGTACAGACTAGGGAAGGAGGTCTCGGTGAGTGGAGAGTCTTTTTTTTTTTTTTTAGTTTATTTATTTATTTTAGTTTTGGCTGCTCTGGGTCTTCGTTGCTACGCACAGGCTTTCTCTAGGTGTGGAGAGTGGGAGCCACTCTCTAGCTGCAGTGCTCAGACTTCTCGTGGTGGCTTCTCTTGTTGCTGAGCATGGGCTCTAGGGTGCATGGGACTCAGTAATTTGGTGCATGGGCTGTAGGGCACAGGCTCAATAGTTGTGGGGAAGGGGTTTAGTTGCTCCATGGCATGTGGAATCTTCCTGGACCAGGGGTCAAGCCTGTGTCCCCTACACCAACAGGTAAATCCACTGTACTGCTAGGGAAGTCCGAGGGGAGAGTCTTGAAGAGGAACGAGGGCTGAGCGACTGAGGGAAAATGTCCCAGAAGCCTCATGCTCTGCTCCATTTCCTAAAGTCTTCCTCCATTCCCGAAACTTTTCACAAGAGAAGTTGGGAATAAAACATAAACTTTTTCATGAAACTTGTCCAAGGCAGTCGCCACTAGTCAAATGCAGTTATGTACATTTAAATTGTTGTTTTTGTTCGGTCGCCAAGTCGTGTGACTCCACGGACTGCAGCATGCCAGGCTCCCCTGTCCTTCACTGTCTCCTGGAGTTTGCTCAAACTCATGTCCATTGAGTCAGTGACGCTTTCTAACCATCTCATTCTCTGCTGCCTCCTTCTCCTCCTGCCTTCAATCTTTCCCAGCGTTAGGGTCTTTTCTAAGGAGTTGGTTCTTCGTACCAGGTGGCCAAAGTATAGGAGCTTCAGCTCTAGCATCCGACGTTAAATTAATTAAACAAATTAAGATGGAATACAAGAAAATATTCAGTCTCACTAGCCACATTTCAAGTGCTCAATCGCACAAGTGTCTGTATAGAGCCTTTCTATGGCTCTAGAAAGTTTTATGGATGGTGCTGCTCTAAACAGTCCTCAGACAGAGTAGGCTAAATGCATATCCCTGGGGTTCTGGAGCCTCTGCCAGGACTTCATCAGGGGAGACATTTCTTCAAAGACTCTCATTTTCTTTTCAAAGCTCATGTGAATCTTTCATTCTATAATATAAAGCACACACATTTGCTTTAATATGAAAAATGAGTTTAAACACTGAACATTGAATATGACTGATAAACCACGAAGGCATTTAATTTATGCTGTGGTTTTGCATATTGCAGCTGGAGGAACGCAGGCTTTTTTTTTTTTTTTTCCTGATGGTGATGGTTTAAGAATTAAAATTAGAAAAAAAATTTTTTTAATTATGCTTAAAAATACAATGCTTAAAAGTTACTTTCCATCTATAGTTATTAAAACATATTGGCCTGTGTTGTACAATACAATATTGAGTCTATCTTACACTCAATAGTTTGTACCTCTGACTCCCTAAATGCCCTATTGCCTCCCCCATCCCTCACAAGTAACCCCTGTGTTCTGTATATTTGTGAGTCTGCTTCTCTTTTGTTGCATTCACTAGTTTGTTGTATTTATTTTGATTCCACATGTAAGTGATATCATCCAGTATTTGTTTTTCTCTGTCTGACTTATTTCACTCAGCATAATGCCTGGAGGAACAGAACTTTGGGGGCACTTAGGATGTGGCAGTCTTCGGCCTGCCACCAGTGAGCCTGCAGAAGACAGGGGGCCATCGCAATCAAGTGATTTGTAATTAAACTCTGAGAGTGACACCTGTGCCGATCTCTCCCAGAACCTCCCTTCATGCCCAGTAAGATACCATGACACACAGCGAACAAGCAGGCTCATCTCAGAAGGTCTTCTGCATTTTTTAACTACGCTGTGACAACCTGGCTGGATGAGTAGATGCAGATTGAACTGGTTGACCAGATAACAGTCTCCCTGCCTGATCACTAGCATTCTGTCCTAGGATGCTGTTTGCAGAGAGAACCACAAGCTCAGTGTCAAAGTTTGGTTGTCTTAGGCCAGGGGTTTTCAAAATCACTTGGGCGGGGCGGAATTCCCTGGTGGTCCAGTGGTTAGGACTCGCCACTTTCACTGTCAAAGACCTAGGTTCCATTCCCAGTCAGGGATTTAAGATCCTGAAAGCCATGTGGTGCAGTCAAAACAGAACAGTACAAAAGTCACTTGGAGGGCTTCCCTCAGGGCTCAGTGGTAAAGAATCTGCCTGCTAATGCATGAGACACAGGTTCCATCCTTCATTCAGGAAGATCCCACATGCTGTGGAGCAACTAAACCCATACACCACAACTATTGAGCCTGTTCTCTAGAGCCCGGAAGTTGCAATTGCTGAGCCCATGTGCCCCAACTACTGAAGCCCACAAGCCCTAGAGCCCATGCTCTGCAACAAGAGAGGCCACCACAGTGATAAGCCTGCGCACTGCAACTACAGAGTGTCCCCTGCTCATCAGAACTAGAGAAAAGGAGCAACGAAGACCCAGCACAGCCAAAAATAAAAATTATAAATAAATAACTGATGTTATTTTGAAAAATCACTTGGAGAGGTTATTAAACTTGTAAGTTCCCTGTTATAAAGGGCCTTGAGTAATTATATTGCATGTTGTCCCTTAATAACAATATTTATTGAGCATATACTATGTTTTTGGCCTAGTAGCAGGCAATGGAAATACAAGGCAAATGATCATCAATTTCTAGCATCCTAAGATTAGTAGATTCTAATCCTAAGATTAGAATCCTCTAAAGGATATATTGTCCACACCGAAGCCTTAAGTGTCTTCAGTTATAAACAACAGACTGACCTCACTTCTGAAGCTTAAGTTCAGTTCCTTTGTCAAAGCTTTGGTCTATATTTTTTCCAAGGTAATTCTTTCATCTAACAAAGGCTGTATAATGATTTCCAACAAAGAAGATGTTCAGAATAATATGAAGAAAAATAAAAATTGGTACAGAGCATGGAGGCGACCTGTGTTGGGAATTCATGGCCTCTCTGCAGTTCTAAAGGCTTTGAGGGAATTAGATCAAATATCTGTGTAGCTTTCTGTTTTAGAATCTAAAACATCAAAATTTGTACATTGTTCAAATTCTTCATTCTGTGGTTGAGGCTTACTTTTTCTTTGTGCTCAGAAGAAATGGAGATGGTGAATATTCATCCTTGAAAAAAATTGCTTCTCAGAGTTTTAAAGGTCTTTATTCAAATATTATGCAGATTTACCACCCAGTCTACTAAATCATCTTTTTTCCTCACCTTCCCCTCAGGTGCCATTTTCCAACTCGAATCACTATTTGTTTCTGGAACTCTTCCAATTTACCCAGGCCCACTTCAGGGTAAATATGCTGCACAAAATAAGGTGCCAACCCGCACTACAGAGTTGGATTCAACCAAAACTACCCCAAGGCCATTCAATTTCAGCTGGCCCATTGGTTTTTCTCTAACCTGGAGCCTAACACCTGTTTTTCTGTTATTGTCCCCTTTGATCCAACCCCTCTATTAAGATTCTCAGAATTCAACTGTTGCAAATATATCATACATAGGAATTGTTATTGCAAATATTTGTTTCAATTAATTAGCAATGGTCCTATGATGAAGCCTGCTTGCATTTTTCTTTTGTAACCATGTGGTAGCTCTAGCCCCGGGGTGATGCACAGCCCAGCAACACTCCTTAACGATCTTCTTAATTACACAGTTGGGGTAACCATTCTGTCTAAAAAATCTGCTTCATAATTACAAAATCACCAGCCCAGCCAGCCGTGTTGACCCATCAATCGCTCGCATTCCACTGTGTCCTTAAATTGTGCTCTGTCTTCTCTCCAAATGACAGGGGAACTTTGGGTACTGGTGCCTGTGGGGTGCAGCTGCTCCCATAATAAATGTCTCTGCCTCTCTCTGCCCAGGGCTGCTCCACCGCTGGGCTTCTTCCGCTACCTCCTGCCACGTTTTCCTCGGCAATAGCCTCAAAAATACAAAGGAATTCATCCCCTCTTTTGAATCCATCTACAAAAACCTAGTTGCAATAATTTAGCATAAGCCTGAAAAAGGAATGATGGCCCCTCGGGTGGCCTGGCTTGGTTTCATGGATGCAGAAGCTCTTGTCAAAATTGCTACTTCACTTGTTCCTGTTTACCAACCAGGATTGTGTCGTCAGGTCCAAAATCATCGTGTGTCCCTCTGTTGTGCTGTGTGTTATGTTGAGCTCTGATGCTGTGGATGTGTTGGTCTCCCCCATTGTTCTAGGAGTTCTGGGATGTAGTACCTTGTGCAATCACTGGCCCATAGACAGGCTCCATGCATCTCTGTGGTTAAGGATTGGCAAATGAAAAACTTGGCAAGTTCTTAATTTCTCTATGTCACATCTTTTCACTTTGAAGACGCCTACAGGTAAACTTGTCCTGACTGTAGTGTATATGGGAAAACCTTTGGACCCAAGGTAACACATGTGCATCTTGAGGGTCTGGTTAGTGGAACTCCTTTTGGATATCCCAGAACTACTCTTTGGCTTTATAATGGGAATTCCTAGCATCTTTGGTATCCTCAACATGCTATTCTCTTATTTCATCCAAGGAATTATTACCTTCCTATACTGCAAAAGTATTGCTTGTCTAGGGGCCCTTTGGGAATTGGTGGCCCCAAGAGCCATGGCATGGTGGATTCTGAGCCCTTGTGCCCCAGACACCACTACTTCTTATGGAAACCCTGCCTTTTAGAGCAGTGGAGGTTGGCTAGGAGTTTTACTTCACGTTGTGTGTGACATGGTTTGAATTCAAAGGGAAGGCTTAGAGCAACAGGACCCCTCATTCGTTGCTGGTGGGAATTCAAACTAATACAGTCACTTTGAAAGACAATTTGGCACTTTCTTGCAAACCTACACGTAGTCTTCCATACAATCCAGGAATTGTGTTCCTGGGTGTTTACCCAGTTGATTTGAAAACGTGTGTTCACATGAAAACTTGCATGTGAATGTTTAGAGCAGCTGTATTCCTAATAGTCAAAAACTGGAAGGAATTAAGATGTCCTTCTCGAGGTAAATGGATATACTGTGGTTCTTCCATATTGCAGAGTATCAGTCAGGAATTTTTAAAAAATGAGCTATCGAGCTGCCAAAACGCGTGATGGACCTTGAAACTCCTAAGTGAAAGAAGCCAGTCAAGAAGGCCACACATTGTTTGATTTCAATTTCATACCTTTCTGGAAAAGGCTAAACTATATAGCCAGTAAAATGATCAGTGGTTTCCAGGGGCTCAGGTGAAAGAGGGGTGGGGGGGATGAATAGATGAGACACAGGGGGTTTTTAAGGCAGTGAAATTATTCTGTCTGATTCTATTGATATAATAGATACATGACATTATGCATTTGTCAAAACCTGTAGAACTTTGTGTAGCACAAAGATTGAAGCTTAATGTTTGTAAATTTTAAAAAACTGTTTAGAGGGTTGAAGGGTTGTAGGAGGAAATGCAGTTTATGACAAGGGACCTAAATGGGAAATGGTGCTGACCTAAGTATTAATAACATTGGAGATTGGTAAGTCTGTAAGATTGAAGTTGAAAAGCAGTACCTGTGAGCACAGTTTTCTCCTACATGATAAGAAATATGTATTTGGTCGCCATTCCAATTTCTGACAGAGAACTCAGAAAACTCTTAGAATTTTGTGAGTGGTAGAGTGGGGAGGACGTCTTCTCTAATTCATGATATGCCCCGTTCGCCCATGCCTGAGTTTATGCTCACAAGGTGATTTCTTGGAGGATGGGAGCTGGTTGCCAGAGAAACCAACTATGTAATTAGAGATTTGGAATTTTCAGCCCTACCTGCCCTCTGCCCTCCAGGTCTCCCACACTGCAGGTGGATTCTCTACCAGCTGAGCTGAATCCTCCAGAGAAGGAAGAGAGGCTAAAGATGGAGTTAATCATCAATGGCCAATGATTTAATCAATCATGCATATATCATGAAACCTCCATAAAACCCCTAAACTATGGAGTTTGGGCAGCTTCCAGGTTGGCGAACACATGGAGGTGCTGGGAGACTGACAGCCAGAGAGCACATTAAAGTTACACGGTTCTTCCCTTCACCTTACCCTATGTGTCTCTTCCCTTTGGTTTTTTCTGAGTTGTATCCTTTATAGCAATCTAATAAAGTAAGTTCAGGGTTTCTCTGAGTTCTGAAGCCATTAAAGCAAATTATAGAACCAAGGAGAGAGAACCTCATATTTGTAGCCAAGTCAGACAGGAGAGCCGATGACCTGTGGACCCACTGCTTGTGAATGGCATCTGAAATGGGGGTGGGTGCAGTCTTGTGGGACTGGGCCGTTAACCTCATAGGGTCTTAGCTAACTCCAGGTGGTTAGTGTCAGAATTGCTTAATACGATGAAACCCCCAGATATTTGGCATCATATATGTTCTGTGGATAGAGGAAATTGTTATTCTTTCAGCAAGAAAAGCCTGGAGAGTCTTATAATGCCAGGAAGTAAGACTATGCATGCGCGCATGCACACACACACATACACACACACACACACACACACACACACACACATGCATACACACAAATCAAAACCCATTGATGAAGATAGGTCAAAGGGGCACAAAAACCAATTGGGAAGCTCCCAATGGCCAAAGCTGAGACAGTGTGAGCAACAGGATAGATAAAACTGTATTGGATTATAACCCAAAGTAGAAAATAAGTATCCATGATTCATACTGATACAATAAGTGATTGAATAAAATAAATGGGGGAGAAACTGGATAGCTCCCATGCAAAAGAATTCCAAATCATTTATGTAGATACTTCACCTTCAACGAAAGGGAGCAGAATTCCCCTATTTTAGGGTATCACACATAGTAATTTCCTTTCAAAGAGAACAGGACCGAAAGGAAAGAAAAATACAGCATAGAAAACTAACAAAGACACTGCCTCAGCCAGTGATCAAGGTCAACATAATAGTCATAAATCATGTTGATAGTATGTATTGTTGATATGATATGATAAAAATGGTGCTTACTTCTGCAGATTTCTTTCCCATAGCCTATAACCCCAGTTGTATCATGAGAAAAACATCCAATTCCAATAGAGTGACATCCTACGAAATACCTGATCAGAAATCCTCAAAAATGTCAAGGTCATCAAAAACAAAGACAGTGTGAGAAACTGTCACAGCCAAAATGAGCCTAAGGAAACATGACTGAATGTAATGTGATATGCTGGATGGGAAACTGGGTCAGAAAAAGGCATTAGAGAAAAACTAAGGAAATCTGAGAAAACTATGGACTTTAATTAATAGTATTTGTGTATCAATATTGGTTCATTAATCATAACAGTTGTATCACAATAATTTGAGGTGTTAACAATGGGGAAACTGGATGCAGGGTATATGGAAACTTCATATTACCTTTTCCATTGTTCTCTAATTCCAGTGCAGGGGACGCAGGTTCAATGCCACATGCCTCGGAGCAACTAAGTCCTCCCACCGCATCTAATGAACCCACATGCTCTGGAGCTGGTGCTCCACAACCAGAGAAGCTCACACACCACAATGAAGACTCAGCGCAGCTAAAATAGATACATAAATTAAGTAGTCACTAAAAACATAATAAATAAAAAGGGGGGACAGGCTCTGTGGTCATCAGGGCTACCATCCTGGCCCCTTTCTCTTTTGCTTCCACTTTCTGGGAAGTTTACAGCCCCCCTGCGTTGACCTCCTTTACTTTGAAAAGAATGGCAGGGTGAGGGTGGCTATACTGTTTGCCCCTCCTATCCACTCATCACGCTTTCTCTGTATCTCCATAAGTTGCCCATATGAATTGTACCACCTGGGCTCCCTTGCCCTCTGCCTTCTGTTGGGTTCTGCGGGTGCAAATTACAGGCAGGAGGTGATAAAGTGGAAGGAGAGGGAAGCTGGGCCATTTATTCCCCTGGTGGCCCTACTCCTTGGCTGTGGGTTGGTGGTGACCGTGCTGTGCTACCTAAAGCCAGATCTCTGTCTGGGTGCCCCTCTCAAAACCTCTATCCAAGTTTCCCTAACCAGTCCCTCTTCTTGCTCCTTTATCCCTGGGCTGGTAACTGATGCTATTGATATCCAGATATTTTACTATCACCTATTGGTTCATTTTAACCCAGCTCATACCTTTGTAAAAAGACCCATTCATTAAACTCATCCCAATTTCCCCACTTGAATGGGCCGCCTATCCTGCCCTGATCCTATTGATATTCAGAACTCTGGGCCCTGATTCCCACCAATGCTCCCTTACATGCTGGGTCCACTCCCTGATGCCCTGCAATTCCACCAGTGTATAGCCTACACGTTCCTGTCGACTGAAAAAAAAAAAAGCACAGGATGAGAGTTGTGAGTTGTTTTATTTGGGGGCCAAATGAGGACCATAGGCCAGGAAACAGCATTTCAGATAGCTCTAAAAACTGCTCCAAACAGGTAAAGGGGAAGGTCAGTGATAGATACAATTTTAGTGAAGAAGGGGATACGTACAGTTGAGCATACATTTTGGCAGAGTCTTGCTACTAGTCAGGAGGAGCAGATGTCACTGTTAATGATTTTAGTGTTTTCCTAGATACACGGAGATATAAGAATCATGAAATCTTCTGAAAATTTCTATCTGAAGACATTTTCTGCCAGTTTTTCCCAGAGCACAGAGTGCCTCATTCCTGATCTTCATCCTGAACTCTTTTCAGGGATTGTTGAAGGTCAGCAGCTGCAGTAGCTCATGATTTAATCCTTACAGAGGTAGATGGCAAGTGCCAATTTGTAGTTGGCACTTCTCTAGGAGAATATGAGAAACTTGCATCTTTTGGTGCTCTGAAGCCCACCTAACTGCCCAGGGCATGCCAGCCAAGTAAATACAGGAAGATAAGAGATGTACTTAATCTCTCAACATAAACTAATGGTGAGTAACCATCTCCCTACTTACCAGGGTCTCCATTTGAAAAATGGAAGCATTGCCACAGGCCTACCTCATTTCTCTCTGTAAGAATTGCTAGTGATAACAAAAGTGAAGTCATTAGTAAACCCAAAGAAACATACAGTAACATTTTGGTAGTCTTTTCTGCTCATTATAAAAGTAATATATCTTCTACAGTGTTAAATTTCTTACAGTAAGCATGTCTTCCTGCATTACTAATGTAATTAAGAGACTATAAAAAGATAAAAATAAAAATAATATATGTTTATTTTCAAAAATGTGAAAACTGTTCTTAAAATTTAAAGGAGAAAATAAAAATGACCCACAATGCTGGCATGTTGAAAGAACATGAGAATTCTCAGTTCAAATACTGGATCCATCATTTTGTCTGCAACCTTGAATAAGTCACTGAGCTCCTCTGAGTCTCATTTGTCACAACTATGAAAGAGAGACACTAAGACCTCCCTGGCAGGATTGTGGCAAGAATTAGGGGTGATATAAGCATTGTCTGTAGCATTGTGCCTCATGAAGAGTATTCATGAATAAGGACAGCCCTGGGTTTGAATATCTGGCCTTGATAGTTACAAAAACTTTGACCTTGGGAAAGTTAGCTAACCTCTAAGTCTGTGAAACAGGGGATAAAATGATAACTATATCCATGGGGTCACAAAGAGTCGGACATGACTGAGTGACTGAACTGAACTGACTGATTGCCAACAAAGGTCTGTCTAGGCAAAGCTATGGTTTTTCCAGTGGTCATGTGTGGATGTGAGAGTTGGACTATAAAGAAAGCTGAGCGCTGAAGAATTGATGTTTTTGAACTACTGTGTTGGAGAAAACTCTTGAGAGTCCCTTGGACTGCAAGGAGATCCAACCAGTCCATCCTAAAGGAAATCAGTCCTGAATATTCGTTGGAAGGACTGATGCTGAAGCTGAAACTCCAATCCTTTGGCCACCTGATGCGAACAACTGACTCATTGGAAAAGACCCTGATGCTGGGAAAGATTGAAGGCAGGAGGAGATAGGGGACGACAGAGGATGAGATGGTTGGATGGTGTCACCGACTTAATGGACTTGAGTTTGAGCAAGCTCCAGGAATTGGTGATGTATAGGGAAGCCTGGCATGCTACTGTCCATGGGGTTGCAGAGTCGGACACGACTGAGCAACTGAACTGACTGTCTGACTGAGGGTGAAACAAGATAATTCATAAAAAACTTGTGAGTAGTCCATGGCCAGTGCATGCATTTCAGGTCAGTCTTCATCTTCATTATTATTATCTTTATATCTTTATCATCAACAACAATGGTCACCAGCTTAGAAAATGAAACTAAATCTGAAGAGACACCTTCCTCCAAGGTCTGGTCTTTCAAACGGGGTTTTTACATATTGAAATAAGACCTGGAAGTGGGAGGGGAAGGGGGCAGTTGGGCGCATTCCTTATCCCCAAAGTTTCACCATCAGAGATGTATTTCTTTAGTCCAGGGATAATGCAACAGGGATTATATAGGTGCACATGGGTCACTGAGCTTTTAAAAGGACTGCTCCTTAAGGGAAAGGTACCTGGGACACTTCCCATTCCTACGTTCTCAGACCTATGAAACCTGGCAAGAATAAACAGTAGCAATAACCTTACATGGAAGGGGCAACAAGGAATTTCATGTAAGAGCAGGGAGAGAAATGGGGGTGAAAGGTGGAAAAGAAGGGTGATAGAGGGGAGATGTTAGGTGAGACTATCTTTTCTAATTTGTCTCAGTGATGGGGAAAGGTTTGCCAGCTTTTTGTTTATTTATGCTTGTTTGCTAAAGAATCCTATATATTGTTTCCTATGAGCCAGGCAATTTTCTAAGCTCTTTACAGTCATTAAATTGATAGAAAAATACCAATTTACAAGTATAATCACTTGATTATATGTAGGCCTAGGAGTCTCTGACCCTTTTGAAAGCAGAAAGCAGACCCTGTTTTCTTTCAAGCCCCTCTTTTTTCTTGGGGTCAGTGAGACAGCAGTTGTGCAGCCAACTATACACCATGTGTTCATTAATTCTTTCAAGAAAGATTTGCTAAGCACCTGTTCAAGTCAGGGAAATAGCTCACACTGACCTCTTGGAGCTTATATTCCAGTGGAAAGAGACAGACAACAAACAATTGGTTATAAATAATTATTCTAGGGAGCCCAGAATTGCAGAATGAAAAAGTGATCCTTCTGAGAGCAGCTTTTGATAGATGTGTATGTTAGTCGCTCAGTCATGTCTGACTCTTCGCGATCTCATGAACTGTAGCCCACCAGGTTCCTCTGTCCGTGAAATTCCCCAAGCAAGACTACTAGAGTGGGTTGCCATTCCCTTCTCCAGGAGATCTTCCCAATCCAGGAATTGAACCCGGGTCTCCTGGATTGCAGGCAGATTCTTTAGCATCTGAGCCACTAAAAATCAGAGGACCTGGCTTTGGGGAAGAGGATTATGTGGGGACATGTCAATTAAAGGAAGACTCAGCTGGGGTGATGAGAGTTTGGGGCTGTTGGTCACATCCCGTCTTCGCCTGGGGTCAGCCCAAGAGCACCGGCTAAAGACTGCAGGGCTTTGTCATCTTCAGGAAAACAGGCTCTTTCTGACCTCACCATGTTTCTCTGGGAGTTCTTGGGATGCTGCCTGTGTGTCCGCACAGTCTACAAGAATCAGAATAGTGCTGAGTCCAAAGGCTGGATGGTTTGGGGACTTCCTTATCTCTTTATCTCCTGGGGGGACAGTTTCAACAAACTGGAGGGGGACTGAGGATAATAAATTTTCTTAGGAAAATCATCTTAAAGTTCAGTTTGCTAAATCAGCCTCCTGATCTTATCGATGGTGGGTGCTTGTTCTGGCCACAGAACCAGAAGGTGATAAATCCCTCAGGCTGAGTCCGCAGGTGGTTATCCGGACTGAGGACAGAATCCATGCGGGAAGTCATCTCACAGATGGGCTTCTATGATACCGAGCTGGTAATGCTGCTTGATCAGATCGCGAACATTATTCTACCCTGGTCTATGTGTCATTCCCATCACAGTGATTTCACGTGGTTGAAATTTTCCTCTTCTCCTGGTGAGAGTTGCAGAAACACCTGTTACCTATGTTCCTCAGTGCTTTCAACATCCAAATTCCCTGGCTTACTGGGTTCAAGTGTTGCTGGGAAATTGGGGGAACAAGGCTGGGGATGGAGGTTTTGTGATGCAGCCAATTAATACAAACCTGTGTAATGTAAGTGCTTCTCAGAGAGCCTTTTGTGCTGAGGAGAGGGGCATAAAACTGGGGGAGCTTCTTGCCTTTTGGGAGACTTCACAGCAGGTGGGACATGAGGTTAAGTAAGTGAATTTTTTTAGGAAGCAGTGTAAGGGCTGGCATTGGCCTCGTTTATTGATTGATGTACCCAGTAAGTGCTGAGCACACTCTGTGAGCCGGGAACTGTGTAAAACAGAGAGAAATGGCTGTGTGGCCAGTCATTCCCTCTCTCGAGGACCTAGGGCAGTGCTGGCCAAATCTGCCACTGCTTGATTTTGTCCAGGCCAAGGGCTAAGATTATTTTTACGGTTTTTTAAATTGAACTATAGTTGATTTACAAGACTGTTTTAGTTTCAGGTGTATAGCAAAGTGATTCAGTTTTTAATGTACAGCTGGTAAAGAATCTGCCTACAATGCGGGAGACCTGGGTTCGAACCCTGGGTTGGGAAGATCCCCTGGAGAAGGGAACGGCTATCCACTCCAGTATTCTGGCCTGGAGAATTCCATGGACTGTATAGTTTATGGGGTTGCAAAGAGTCGGACATGACAGAGCAACTTTCACTTTCACTTTAATATATGTGTAATATTATGTATAACACATACTTATAATAACATATAACACATGTGTATTAATATATACTGTATATTAATATATTATATAATATATATTCATTTTTCTTTAGGCCCACAGTAGGTTGGGGAGGACAAACTGCTTTACTGAGTGCTTTACTTGAGTGCACTGATTCAAAGGCTCTTTTTATCCAGAAATACCTTAGCAGACACACCCAGAAATGATGTTCAGCCATTTCTCGGCCCTCTGTGACCAGTCAGGTTGACACAGACAATTAACCATCAGTTTCTGACTGATCCTGGTAAGCTGATTATCTCTGGAGACTAGAAAATGCCTTTTCTAATTCATACATTTGTGATGAGGACGAAATATGTTTCAAACTTTGCCATATAAATCTGACATTATTACTGGTGGCTCAGCGGTCATGAATCTGCCTGCAATACAGGAGACTTGGGTTCGATTCCTGGGTTGGGAAGGTCACCTGGAAAAGGAAATGGCAACCCACTCCAGTCTTCTTTCCTGGTAAATCCCATGGAAAAAGGAGACTGGCGAGCTACAGTCCATGGGGTCGTAAAAGAGTTGGACACGACTTAGTGACTAAGCAACAATTATTGTTATTATTTCCTATTTGTCAGAGGCCCCTTCTCATTTCTTCTGTAACACAGGTGACTTTTCAGAGATTGTTAGTTGCCTACTGATAGCTTGCAAAAATCTGATCTGTGTGCATTTAGTGCTTCCCAGCGGGGGAAGTCTGCCGGAGAAGGGGGGTTCTTTTGGCCCCAGGGTGTGTCTTATTACCCACTGGGTACACTGACATTTTCTTACCTCTTTGTTGATCAAAGCTTCCACTTCCAAGCACTAAGGAACTGTAAGCAACTGTGAAAACCTGTAGAAAGGTTCCTGTCTCTGACAAACAGACCAAACTTTGACCAGGACTTTTCTTTGAAATTTTAAAAAAATAATAAGCAGTGGGACCTTCCTGAGCCCCGGCTCACCTTGTCTCCTGGGGAAAAAAAAAGACTACGTTTAGGTGACAGATGGTAAACCTCTTCATGTTATAGGTATCTTGCCTTCCTGGGACCATTGGAAAAGCACTTTTCATATTTCCAAGCAGTTGATCTTTGATTGTGTTTGCTACTTGTGCAATATCTGGGGAGGAAAAAAAATATCCTGTTGCTTTTAAATCTATGCAAAGTATTTCACCTTGGTAGAAGACAATTTTCGTCAAAAGGAGAAATGAACAGGGAGAGTGAGAGGGGAGAAGAGGAGAGTGGGGAGAGATGGAGCGCGAAGTGAGGCATCTTAGGATGCCATCCGTACCCTGTGCTGTCAAAGAAGAGGCAGGCGCAGAGAGAAATGATAGCAGGAGGGGATCATCAACATCTGGAATTCACTGCTCATCACATCTTGGTTCAGTCTAGGTGAAACTGTTATGAAAAGATCTATTCTGCTTAAATCCATTCATTTTCGCAACAGTGGATAGAAGCACCAAGTATAACCAATTCCATTTTGCGGATACGGGAAGTGAGTACCTAGTGTTCTATGACAGAGGGGCTGGAGAGGGAATCTAGAAACATCCATTCCCTGGGCCAGCTCTGGCTTGCCACAGCCTGGTTCCCAGGGGTCCTTTGCTGTCCTTCCTTTGCCACTTCATCTTTTACTTCTAACAGCATTTCCTTCTCTAAAGTAATTAGAAGCTCTAGTTCTAAGGTTCTGCCATTTGGAGAAAGAATGATTTTTTAAAGCTGAAACTCTCAAATTCTGGAGCCAATCTCTCGAGCTTTCCCTCTGGTTTTTAACACAAAAGGGCAGAAATGCTCACTGTTCTTAAAGACAAGATAAATCAAAAGCAAGAGTTAAGCCCACAGTTACCCATCTGTCATAGAGAAGATTTTCCCACCACTGCTGTATTTGGAATTTGCAGTCAGCAACATGTGTCATGTCAATTGCTTCCCATTGTTTTCAAGCTCCCTATTTTTGAGAATTTGACAACCTAACAAATATGTTTTCCCCCAATCACAAAAGTCAGTTTGATATCCTTGTTTTTCCTTAATAGATAAAGGTCCTAAGACAAAAATGGCAAATGGCTTTCCTTGTGATCTTATCAAAGTCAGTGGAGGAGTCAGCATTTGGAATTATAACTCTGGAACTCCTTCTAGGAAGGCTGACTAGCTAACATGCACAGTCCAATCCTGGACCGACTAGACTGTAGCAAGACAAAGAAGAGGGACTTTCCTGGTGGTCCAGTGGCTAAGACTCTGAGCTCCCAGTTCAGAGGACCTGGGTTTGAATCCTTGTCAGGGAACTAGATCCCACATGCCACATCTAAGAGTTCTCATGCTGCAACTAAAGATCCTACATGCCGCAATGAAGATCGAAGGTTTGGCACACTGCAACTAAGACCCAATGCAGTCAAATAAATAAATATAAATATTTTAAAAATACAATGAATAATGAACTAGAGAAACTCATTCACTGGGAGATATGAGTATTATATCACAGCATTTATCCATAGCCACATGCTTTCCAACAATGAATAGATATTACACAAGGAAGAAGAACCCAGCCGTCTCAGAACCTCTAGTTCCTCCAGGGCCTCTAGACGGTCCTTGGATAAGAAGCACGTTACATTCATTCAACAGGTTCTGGAAGATAGAAGATGGAAACTGAGAGATGGAAGTGCAAATCTTGCTGCTGGCAGCTGTACAGTGCCTAAGCCTGAAACAGAAGAGACATTCATTAGTCCTGGCTATCCCAGACACAGCTTCAACTGTTGCTTCCACAAGGAAAGGACTTGATTCAGAGTAAGGTGTTGTCCCCATCGTCTCTAAAGAACCTGTGCTTACAGAATTCAGATTGGTTGAATTCAAAGCTGCCTTGGTAATCTAGTAAGAAGCAAAGGCAATGTCAACAAGATTTCAGTTATGTTATGAGATTGAGCTGTGCTGGGCCACCCTACTCCTCTAACTCTATCGAAGTCTGGGCTACTTGAGGTTTCTGAGCTGGCTGCTCTGGCTGCCTTCTACTCAGGGTGACTGGAGCCTGGATTCCAGTAGCAATGTTAAAGATGCTCATGAAATGGGATGACCAACTCCACAGAGAGACAGTCTTACCACCCTCAGCTTGTGGCTATCTTTTCCCAGTTCTGCTCTCTGGCACTTACAGCTTTATCTATGTGAGGACACCTGGGAGTGGAAGGAAGTTCCTGTCTCAGAGAGCTCAAGTAAGATGGTTATGGTTGAAGAAGATCCAAATTAAACCCAGTCTGGAGAGCTGACCTGCTATTTTCCGTGATGACCTTTCAAGTCATGAGTAACTAGAGTCAAGTCCATCACTGAAACTGAACCCAGCAATAGGCCTGATCTACTTGGATTATCTTGGCTTCAAAAGGTAAGTTTCTGTATTGTATCCCTCTACAGAACCTTCCCATTCATCCTTTCAACAGACATCTTTGTGGACCCATTCTAGATCACGCATTGCATTAGAAACTGCAGATACAAAAAGACTAATTAATAAATGGACCTTTCTCTTGAGGACATTTTGGTGGGTTTTACAGTACTATTTCCAGGAACCACTGTCAACCAGAGTATTGGATGGGGCAAAACCAGGGTACAGTAGAAAGGATAATTGGGGACCAATCTCAAGGCCAAATGACCTTGACTACCTGATGTGAACTCTAGTGTTTCTGCTGGGACAAAAGCCATGCTCTGAACCTTATCATTTTTCTTTTTTAATTGGAGGATAATTGTTTTATAATGTTGTGTTGGTTTCTTCCATACAACAACATGAGTCACCTGTAGGTATAACACACATCCCCTCCTTCTTGAGCCTCCCTGCCACCCCGCTGCCCTCATCCCACCCCTCTAGGTTGTCACAGAGCACCAGGTCGAGCTCCCTGTTACACAACTTCGCCGTGTGGGAAGTTACACAGAGACTTCCCACTGGCTGCCTGTGTTACACGTGGTAATGTGTATGTTTCAATGCTGCTCTCTCTGTTTGTCCCACCCTCTCCTTCCCCAGTTGTGTCCACGAGTCTGTTCTCTATGTAAACCTTAGGCTTTTTTGACTGAGGCCTTGATGTGCTATCTGGCACTTAGGAAACTCCCACCTAGTGTGGGGCTCTGGTAAGGTTGGACTTCTTAAACCTTGATAATGCCATTTTTTCTACCATTAAGCATCTCAACATCTTAGTAACTTCTGCTGATATGGCTCATCCAGTGGGCTAGGCATGCTTAGTCACTCAGTTGTGCCCAGCTCTTTGCGACTCCATGGTCTGCAGCCCCCAGGCTCCTCTGTCCATGGAGATTCTCCAGACAAGAATACTGGAATGGGTTGCCATGTCCTCCTCCAGGGCATCTTCCCAACCCAGGGATTGAACCCAGATCTCCTGCATTGCAGGTGGATTCTTTACCATTTGAGCCACCAGGGAAGTCCAGGCTCCCACTTATTTATGCCATCCCAGACTAAATCTGAATTTGCTATAACCCTTTGGTCTTGTGGATTTGCTTCCTTCCTTCCTTCCTTCCTTTCTCCCTCCTCACTGGGCTACCATCCCATGAGGACCACCCAGACAGTAAAGTGAACATGTCAACCCCAGCCCTACCTATTTGTGGCTTTTTCCCTCTCACCTTGTCCTGCAGCTGAGAACCCAGCATGCCTTTCAGACAAAATCCAATTGCTAGGATGCTGTCTGGATGAAACCTTTACCAAGGAAGACCTCATTCTTAGAGTCATCTTCACCATGCCCGCTCCCTTGTTCTCCTACCACAGAGTCCTATGTGTGTCTGGGGGAGGACAGCAGTCTGAAATATGCCGCCACTTTTGGCCCCTAGATGTGAGGATGGTTCCAGACCCAAGTGGAAGGTAGAGTTGACCCCAATGATCAGTCTTGAGAACTTCCTTTGACCATCTCCTCCAGATCATTGTTTAGATCACCTTCAACATAAGAGTTAAACCAGCACTTGGGGAGTGACAGACCTGGGTTCTAATGCCAACTCTGCCTTCCACTGTAACATTTTTTTTTTTCCAGATGGCACTTGGAATCTTAGTTCCCTGACCAGGGATTGAACCTGCACCCCTTTGCACAGGGAGCATGGAGGCTTAACCACTGGACTATCAGGGAAGTCTCTCTTCTGTGAGATTTAATGCTTTATTTAACTCTCTAAGCCTCAGCTTCTCTGCCTGGAAAACAGGGCTAATCCTCTCTCAAAAGATTGTCAGAATATTTAAATGAGATGGTGTATTCACAGGCACAGTGCTCAGCAAGAGTTCAAAACATGGCAACTATTATTCTTTTCTACCGTGATGGTCATTGTTTCTAAGTCTTTGCCCTAACTAGAATCTGAAAAGAGATTCATCCCATACTTCCCCACAAATCCAGGAATTAGCCATGTCACACCGCCTTTTCCCTCCCAACTCCTGTCATATTATGCAATACGAAACAATTTGCGATTAAAGTGATGAATTAACTGTTAACGGCTAAATATTTAATGTCAAGATAAGGCCATTTAAAACCCATAAAAATCAGGCAATAAATCTAAAGAGTGTGGTGGAGAAATGTTATATTAACTTAGATTTTGCAGTACCTTCATATTGTCTTATATCAGACGTTTGCCAATCGGAGATCACACAGTACATTTACTGCATAAATTTATGAACATGTTTCCAGTATCCTCATCCATTTTCTCTGTATTGTTTTCTCTTGGCATTTATAGCAACTTCAGTTTGCCACCGCACAAGGATACATGATTTTTAAAAATTTCCTTCCAGATCTGGCCCTTGTTTAGTGGAGTGCATTTATGACCAGCTCACTTTTCTTCCATCACTCTTAAAAAAAAATCAGGTTTTTTTTTTTCCCCCTAAGTGTAAGTGATCAAATCTAAGACAGGACTGGAAAGGAGCTAGACCCCAGGGATGAGATATTCTCGCTTCCCATCTCTGCCAATAATTCACTCTCAGAACCCAGGTTGCTAATTTTAATGTATTCTACTGAAGTTGCTGTGAGTGTAATAATACTTGCCACAAAGCAATCCCCCAGAGATACAGAGGGAGTCAATGAAGTAATAACAAGTGATGCATTCGCTGAGTGTGTGTTACTGTGCTCAGTTGTGTCTGACTCTTTGCAACTCCTTGGACTGTAACCCACCAGGCTTCTCTGTCCATGGAATTGGTGTGGGTAGCCATTCCCTTCTCCAGGAGATCTTCCCAACCCAGGGATCAAACCCAGGTCTCCTTCATTGCAGGAGGATTCTTTACCGTCTGAGCCACCAGGGAAGCTAAAATGGTTATAAGTGAATGTGAATCAACTGAGAGTTTCTGGGTCTTTCCCTGTGTTGTCTTCACTTTTAGGAATGCTTAATTCTCTTCTTCTCTTCCTATCCACAGGGATGCCTTATACAGCTACAAAGGTTGTGTACTGCACATTTCTGAGAACCCCATTCACACAGACCACCATGTAATCAGCTGTTCATATCCTCATGGCTCACCGCTGGGAGGCCTTTCCTGATCCCTTTAGGCCTCATGGCTCTCTTTCTCAGTGGACACTCAACGATGCAACAAGAGGTGCCTCAGAGAGGTGCCACTGACCCCAATATAATCAGAGGACCATATTCCATCAGAGCACCTAAGAAGAGCTCCCAAGAGAGAACCAAGAAGGGAGCTTTAACCCCTCAGTGAAGCTGGCTGCCACAGAAAGCCACAGCAAGAGTTCCTGGGCCAAGGAGGACTCAGCCTTTGCCATAAGGAAACCAAAATGGGTGTTCAGACACAGCCAGCTCTTTCATCTGAAGTGAGATCAGCTGATGGTCCAGCCTGAAGTCTCACTAAGCATCTCAGGATACTACTGCCGCAAGCCCCTAAGAGCTAGAATAGAGCAGGCACGTGCACTTTCAGCCTCCACTTCAATCCCTGAGAGCCATCAGAACTGGGTAATTGAGCTGCAACTAAATCTCACCTGGCTTCAAAGAGGAGCCCAGAACCCCTCTATTAATATCATTCAGGCCCCCATTCCAGCTCCTGCTGCAGACCATGACCTGACCAGTTGGCCAAGTCCTTGAAGCCTGGCTGGTACCCCTCCCCATCACTTCTGTGTCTACTCTCCAGGGCCACGAGGCAGCTCAGGAGCAGGCAGCTGTACTGAGTTTGACAGCTGTCACATGGTACCTCGGACATGTGTTGAACATGGTACCTGACCACTTCAGCGTGGAGGACGCTGGCCGAGTTGCACTGATCTTTCTATCCCCAGGGACCAGCACAGTGATAAATACACAGTGAGTATTCAAAAAAGCATTTGTTAATATTGCCTTGCATGTAAAATGAGCAGTTTTAAATTTCCTAAAGTAATAAAAAGAGCATAGCTCTAGTGTCATCTATTTTTTATTATCTTGTGTTTACATGCCTCTGGTTAGTAACCCAAACACGTTTCCATGGTGAATGTGGCAGGACTATGTGATTACGGGCTGGAAACTTTCTCTTTGTTTTGAAAAAGCTATGTGATTACCAGAACTATAACTTTATCTCCCTTTGTAAATTATTTCTATTATTTTGTTGCTCACTTGTCACTGCCAGCAGCCTCCTAGAATTGGCTTCCCCTGCCATGTAGTTGACTGTTTAGTGAAACATTCTTAGAAATGTTTAAAGAGAACTAGGACAGGAAGTTCCTAAAGGACAGAATCAGAAAAAGAGGGATAACATTTCTGTGGGACTATATGACTTCATTTAATTCTTACAATCCCATTCTAGATGAGAAAAACTAAGTCTCAGAGTGGTGAGTCACTATGTGAGATAGGGCAAGTCTTTCGAAGGTGAATTTGGTTTAAATCCAGATATATCCTCCTCTAGGACTCGTGCATGCTTTTTTCACATGTAGTACTTCAGAAGAAGTTGGGTCAGAGGATAACTTCACCATGAAAGTATCAAACATCAAGGAAGTAGGTGAGAAAATGTATATTCTACACAGATCGCTTGTTTGATGATGAAGGAAGGCAAAAACTGATAACATTCCTGCAATATCTGGACTTGATTGAATCCAAGAGAAGGGCAAGGATCATATCACTCTCATTTACCATCGTCTCCCCACTGGTTAACATAATGCTTGCCTCCAAATTTGTGCTGAATGTGTCAAGTAAACTTCTTACATCTGACATGAGGATTTCTTACAATTAGATCTCAGTAAGAATAGTCAAATACACCTTTATTGGTTTTAGCTACTATGCTTTCAGACTGTTTTATGAACATAAAATCAATGGTGCCTCATAGCTTACCCTTAAAACTTTCCTAGGTGTCAACTGAGAAAAGTGATTTGGAGATGTTTGGTTTGGAATCAGGGATCATCCAATGTGACAGTCACAAGCTACATGTGACTAATTTTAAATAACCTTGAATAAAATTAAAAATTCAGTTCCTGAATTGCCCCAAGTACCTTTCACACCTCAAAGCCATGTATGGGTAGTGGCTACCTTTTGGATAGGGCAATTAGAGAACATTTTCATGGTTACAGAAAATTCTATTGTCAGTAATGGCAGAGAGCACAGCCTTTGGCATCAGGCAGACTGAGGCTGAATCCTAGTCACACTATTCAGTAGTTGTGTAACCATGGACAAGTAATTCACTGACATCAGTAAAAGGGAAATAACAGTAGTATCTGCTTCAGCCTAGGTTTCCAGAAAATACAGCCTAAAACAGAGGCCTGTTGCACAAATATTTTACTGGGGAGTGTCACGCAGAGAACAGGAGGAAAGGATGGGACAAGGGGGCGAGTGAAGAAGGAACAGAGAGTGAGCCAGTTGCCGATGTATGTTTGAATGGGTCCCAGCTATAAGCAGACAGCAACTTGATTTTTGCAAGACTTCTGGAAAAGACATATAATGTGCAACTCAGATTCACTTGTCTGGGGAATGGAGAGGGTGGGAAACATTTACCTGTTGGCTCTCACCCTCTTTGCTTCCCTCATTGGAGGTGATAACAGATATTCATCTCAGAACAGTCTAAGCTTCGGTTGCCTTGTCCTTGCCAGGCAGTGATCACTGAAATCCTCACCATCACTAAGATGCCCCCACTGAATCCCTGGGTTGCGGTCTTGGTCCTCCTTACTTGAGCTGTATAGCAGTAGCTCCCGTGGCAATCTGAGTCAATCCCCCTTGCCAGTATAAAGGCTCCTTTCTTAGTCTCCTTGTCCTTCAGCATGCGGATCCCAGTGCCATCAGGTGTAAGTTCCATGACTGAGTCCCCTGATGCCATACTCCTCCCCACTGCTGTGTAGTCTAGCTATGGGGGAAATAGCACCGTGTAACTTCCTTTGGCTCAATGCACAAACTATAACCGGGAGCAAAATGTCACAACTCAGCAGGGTGTTAGTCCTGAGATGGAGCCTTATTGGGGCTGACACTCCTCAATAGAGTATTCTCTTAGAAGGGTTGCTTCTGAATAAGGGGACACATGGTCACACCAGAGAATCCAGTGGTGCTGTAGCCATCATTGCACCTGTTTTCCATAACAAAGGACCTTTTCTACTAAGGCAATGTAATACTTTATTCTATGTTAATACATCAAGCATTCTGTAGATCAATAACAGTGACTCTGGTGGAGACACTGTGGGCTGAAAGGCAAACACCTATGTGGAGGAAGTGTCAATTCTGTGAAGGGCAAATTTCTGCTCCCTCTGGGTTAGTAGGATGTGATATAATCAACCTGACACCAAATGTCTGGGTGGTGACCTTGAGGAATGGTGCTGTATCAAGGACACAAGCAATGGTCATTGTTTGCAGATGGGAAGTTTAACGTTCAGACTTGGTGAAGGCAGACCCATGCACAGTCTCCATTCCTGCCACCAAGGTTATTCTGTTTCTAGACTCATTGTCTGCCACTGGAGTGGCTTAGCAGGAGACTGGCTGACAACGTAGGATGAGTGAACCTGTCTATTCACCTGACTGTTGAAAGCCTCTTCTGCAAGGAATGTTCTCTGTTGGACATCAGTGAGAAACACAAAGATCTATACACTTTCTCTTTATCCCTAGGGGTCCATCCACATGTCTTTTCCCCCAGACTTCTCTTCCAGTTTCATTCCTTTCAAGTCCCTAACCAATCGTCCTGAGCACTCACCATTCCCTAGGAATCTGTGTTTAACGATACCTCAGGCTACCTCTCCTCCCATAGAACATGGAACAATTGAGTATACTATTGATCACTGCTCTGGCTACTAAGAAAATTTCCCTTTACCACTGGACTTATAAAATCCACTTTTGGAAGAAATCCAGCACTAATATATAATGCCAACCCATCTGTGAAGTAAATTCTTCCTTCATCTATCATTTAGGTATAAGGACACCCTCCTCCCACTCCATAAAGTCATTAGTACGAGCTGAGGGGCAAATGCTGTGCAACATGGGTAGAATGGGAGCTGGGCCAACTAATCACAAAATTTGCTTGTGCATTGTGGACCTGCTCTGATAGGATTTTGAATGTATGCATTATATGAACTGACTCTATGACTTGGAAGTTCTGGTAAGAGTGAGCTCAGAACGCTCAGTTTGGATTTCAGAGCCATTTGGCATACCAGGTATTAATCTCTGCTAGAGCCCAGTAGAACACCACAAACTGTTGCTGAAAAGGAGAACAATTCTCTGATTCAGAAGGAGGGTCTTGCTCCAGAAACCTGCTTTCAGCCTCATGCAGGGTTTGCCAGAATCTTCGCCTGGCATTCTTACCCACCAGGGATCTCCCTGGCACTACTCAATCTGCTGGGTCATTTGGCCCAAGCGACAGGGCAGTTTGCCGCACAGTCCAGAATTATTTCTGAATTGTTTTTGTGTTCCAGATCCTATTTGAAAATGGAAGCCTTTCTGACCACCTGAGAAATTGGTCAGAATAGTATTTTCAAGTGCAGGTCATGCTGGGGCCAAAATCCAAAAAGGTTCATCAAACACTGTTCCTCCTTCCTAATGATAGGATGTGTAAAATACAAAAACTTGTCCTCTACCTTAGACCAAATATCCATGGTCATCCCAGATTTGACGGACTTCTAAAAATTCTTATCACTGAGTATGTATTTACAGGAAACATATAGAGGAACATGCCAAAAGATGCTACATGGATGACATTAACCAAATCAAACATGCAGGGAAAATGACCCAGTTTCTTTAGCAAATCAATTGCAAAGGAAAAAACCAGAAAGATAGAAGAGGAACTGATAGTTAGAGGAGACTTTAAAAACATATTAACTATTTGCAATGTGTAGGGTTTTTTCTATATTTAGTCAAACAACCAACTTAAAACATTTTTGTGACATGTGAAATGTGTCTGATTGTGAAAAATGTGAAAAATGACTGATAATTTGATGGTATTAAGGAATTATTAAGTATTTTTAGATGCAAACATGTTATTGTAATTATGTTGAAAAGAAGTCTTTTAGAAGTACTGTATATATGGAAGGTTTATGAATGAAAGGATATAATATCTGGGATTTGTTTCAAAATAATATGGAAGGGGAAAAATGAATGAAGTTACAGTTGAAACAAAATTATCTAAGAGTTGATAATTATTGAAGCTAAATGAGGATACATGGTGGTTTGTTGTATTATTCTGTCTAATACTGTACATTGGCCAAAATATTCATTTGGGTGTTTCTGTAACAGCTTATGGAAAACACAAAAGACCTTTTTGGCCAACCCAATACATGTGTGCAATTTTCTATGACAAAATTTTAAAAATATTTTTAATTTACAATTTTAAGAATCATTAGTAAGTAATTATATTGCCAGTGCCTGCAACCTAAGTCTTTGTAAAATTTGTCTCCATGCACTGATTCACTTATAAGAGTGTCTGGGATGTTTGCCATCCCATTCTCATCAGATCCCCTTAGCATGATGGTATTGATGTCCTGGTGGAATCTCAGAACAATCAAGTCCCTGCAGACTCTACTAGGGCAGAGACTAGAAAAGTCAGCATAGCCCTCAGGCAAGACACTGAATGCACTTCTGTCCCTCTCGTGTAAAATTAAACTGATTCTGATCCTTCCTTTACAGCTCTGGATGGGGAAAAAGGCGTCTGCCAGATCAGTGGGCAAATATCAAGAGTTAGGGGCTGGGATGATCTGGGGTTTTGGGGGCTTCCTAGGTGGCACAGTGGGAAAGAATCCATCTGCCAATGCAAAAGACGCAAGAGACACAGGTTTGATTCCTGGGTTGGAAAAATGCTCTTGAGTAGGAAATGGCAACCTGCTCCAATATTCTTATCTGGAAAATTCCATGGACAGACAAGCCTGGCAGATTATAGGGGCTTCCCTAGTGGCTCAGATGGTAAAAAATTTGCCTGCAATGCAGGAGACCCAGGTTCAATCCTGGGAGTGGGTAGATCCCCTAGAGAAGGGGATCTACCCACTCCAGTATTCTTGCCTGGAAAATTCCATGGACAGAAGAGCCTGTCAGGCTATAATATAGTCCATGGGGTCGCAAAGAGTCAGACATTCTAAGTGCACACACACACACACACACACACACACACACACACACTCACACACAAACATACACATACACACGATCTGTTTAGTAAGGCAACCACAGACGGCACAGCAGCTAGTTTGAGGCTACCACCTAGTTAATGCTTACGATCGTCATCCACCGTGTTCTATCCTGGATTTTCTTTTTGTTTTACAGCATTCCGATAGGTGAAGTGAATGGGAACATTATAGGAACCACTACTCCTGCCTCTTTTAAGCCTGTGATGGTAGCACTGATCTCACAATTTCCTCTGAGATCTATTGTTGCTTTACTGTCCTGGCCAGAAAGGTGGGGCAGGAGGGCAGTGACAAGAATTGCCACCCTGTCTTTCGTATCTCTAGTGGCTTTTATTCTAGAGGTCAGAGAATTAACAAGAGGATTCTGCCAACTTCTGAATACATCCATTCCAAGGACATATTCAGGGTCTTTCTCATAGCAACCCGTGCTGAGTGTAAGCAGAGAGGCCCCAGGGCAGAAAGCATGAGATTGAGGGCAGGGATCACCAGGTTTTGTCTTTATGAAGCTGGTTGGACTTTGTGAAGCACTGGTCACCAAGCACTGGCTAGATTAACCAATAAGTGAGGCTCAGAGGATTTGAAGAGGTGTGCGGGGAAAGCCCTCCCTGGAGGAGGAAAGGGCAGCCCACTCCAGTATCCTTGCCTGGAGAGAATCCCATGGACAGAGGAGCCTGGAGGGCTACAGACCACAGGGTCGCAGAGAGTCAGACACGACTGAAGTGACTGGGCATGCGCAGGGAGAGTCCTATACAGTCAAATCCGTGTCAAAGTATTATTGGGAGGATTAAATGAGAAAACCATGCATCGCTGCATTGCACATCACATACTTAAGTACTCAAAAACTGTTAGCTACTCTGTCATTACTGTCATTATAATTATTATTATTTCCCTGAGGAATAGACCTTTTATTTAGGGAAAGAGCAAGGTGCAGAAAGCTTAGATTATTATACTACTACCTCCTATCATCTCTGGGATGCTTTTCTTAAGAATTCACTTGCTTACTTGGCGCCATAAGGCATGCAAGCGTAATTAAAACTAGAGTAGCAATTGCCATTTTACCTCTTCCACCAGAATCTTTCTGGTAATAGCAAGTTATTTTTTTCAGCTATCTTCCCTCCCATTATTAATTAATTTTTTACTCAGTAGTATGCTACTGAGTACTCCTCATTCTTTAAATTCTCTTTTTGGAGGCCTGTTGTGATTTCATTATGGCACCTGGATTCTGAGCTATCCTCATTCTGAGTTTTACTGACTATATTATCAGGTTCATAAAACTTGCTTCCATGAAGTGGAAAATCCTAGAAATTTTCAAACTAGTCCAGAGGGGAAACATGAGGCAAATAAAAAGTTATCTATTTAAAAGACAGCAAGAACATGTAACTTCATGGCTGATTCATGTCAAATGTATGACAAAACCCACTGCAATGTTGTGAAGTAATTAGCCTCCAACTAATAAAAATAAATGAAAAAAAAATAATAAAAGACAGCAAGAACTTCCCTGGTGGCTCAGCGGTAGAGAATCCCCCTGCCGGTGCAGGAGACACGGGTTCGATCCCTGATCTGGGAGGATACCACATGCTGCAGAGCACCTTAAGGCCACGAGCCACAGCTCCTGAGCCCACACTCTAGAGACTGGGAGCCGTAAGTATTGAGCCCATGTGCCACAACTACTGAAGGCTTCATGCACTAGAGCACATGATCCACAAGAAGAGAAGCCACTGCAATGAGGGGCCTGCACACCACAACTAGAGTGTCGCCCCTGCTTGCCCAAGGAGCAGTGAAGACCTAGCACAGCCAAAAATAGATAAATAAGTAAATAAAATTATAAAAGAAAGCAAAATGGCAAATAAGGAAAAAATAAGTATTGAATAGAGAAGAACAGTATATGGATGTGATGGTAGATATAAACCTGGAAGTCAGTAATTGCTTAATAAAAACGGACTAATGCTTTAGTTGAAACACAACAATTTTCAGGCTAGATTTAAAAGATCCAAGTACATGCTATTTACATCTAAAATATGAAGCTATAGAATGATATAGATAAGATATGGGAAAATATAAGATGTGTAAAGATACATAAAGTATAGAAAGTTAATGGATATAACATATGCTTCCAGCCAAGATGGAATGACAGGAATCAAATTTAATTTCCTACCTGAAACAACAAAGTATCACAATAAAGTGAGTCACATGAATTTTTAGTTTCCCAGTGCATATAAAATTATGCTTACACTATACTGTAGTCTGTTAAGTGTGCAATAGCATTGTCTAAAAAATAATGTATATATTTTAATTTAAAAATATTTGATTGTTAAATAATTCCAACCATCAGAGTTGTACTCTTTTAGCAATATTGACATAAAAGATCACTTATCACAGATCACCATAACAAATATACTGAAAAAGCTTGAAGTATTGTAAGAATTACCAAAATGTGACAGAGACCAAAGTGAGCAAATGCTATTGGGAATAGGGTGCCAATACACTTGTTTGACACAGGGTTGCCACACACCTTCAATTTGCAAAACTGAATGCACTATATACAAAGTGCAATAAAGTGAAATGCAGTAAAACAAGGTATGCCTGTATATAAAATTCTAGAAAAAGCCAACTGTAGTGACAGGAAAAAGGCCAGTGGCTGCCTGGAAACTGGTTGGGGAGAACTTAAGGAGCATCAGGGGGAAGAGAAGGGGGTACAAGGAAACGTTTGAGGGTGAGTCATTATTTTAATGCACAAAATTAGACCAGGTAAATACTAACTGACATAAATCTAGTTTAGCCGTATGAATAATGGGTAAAATAGTAAAAAATAGTATTGTTAGTGATAAAAATGATCACTTCTTACTAATATAATTACAGTTGCCAAAAATTATATAATCACTTTAAATTAAAATATACTTACTAATATTGTCTCAATATATGTAAAGCAAAAATGGACAAACCTAAAAAGACAAATAGATAAATCCACAATCTTAGCAAGAGATTGAAACCACCTCTCAGACAAAAATCACAGTAAGAAGATGGAAGACTAGAAAAATGAACATTTTAACTGATAAACTTTGCCTAAAGCACCCAACAACACAGTAAAGAACATCTTTAGATGATTATGCTTTTTAAGGACCTAGAGAAGATGTGTAAAACTGACCATGTGCTAGGAAAAAAAGAAGTCACCACTCACTTCCAAGTACTGAGATCATATAAAAATAGTGCGGCAGATTGGGGTCTCCAGAAGCATACCCCACCCAAAGGACAAGGGACCTGGGAAATTTATACACCAACTCCTAGCAGTCATTGGCTGAAGGCTGTTTACTGTGTTCGAGGGTGGAGAGGTATTGATTACCAGCACTTCTTGTCTGGGTTGTAGGAGCCAGAGAAAGCTTCAAGCGAAGAAAGGCAGGACAGGCCGGAGGAGGTGGGATTAATGCCCACTAAAGTGGGAAAGCAAGAGGGTAGGGCAGAGCACCGATCATATTTGGTAAAGGGGTGGGTTGGGGACAGTGGATAAGCAACACATGAAGGCCCTTTCCAAAGATATCCCAACTCTTGACCTCTATTCTCCTTAATAAATTTGCCTTCTCTTATATTGCCTGAGGATGGGTGATATACCAATACTGGCCAAAATGTTTTCTATTTCCCCTTTTTTTCTATGTCAATGGCCTCTCACCACAATTTAGAAGGTAAGGTGTTTTGCACCTATAGTCATAAGTTGGGCTACTTCTCTGGTGGAGCAGTGAATAAAAATCTGCCTGCTAATGCAGGGGACATGGGTTCAATCCCTGGATCCGGGAAGATCCCACATACTGCGGAGCAGCTAAGCCTGTGAGCCACAACTACTGAAGCCCACATTCCTAGAGCCTGTGTTTCACGACAAGAGAAGCCACTGAAATGAGAAGCCTGCGCACCAAAAGGAAGAGTAGCCCCTGCTCAACGCAACTAGAGGAAGCTCATGCAAAAGCAATGAAGACCCAGCAAAACCAAAAATAAATTAATAAAAAAAATCATAAGTTGGGGAGCCTGATCCAAGATTCTGACATAGGAAGAGTCCCATGTTTGGGTCCCATTACAAATCTTTACAGTTCTTCACTCTGCCCTGTGTTCTTTGGAGGTTAACTGGGGCAAATCTCTTTGGAGCTCAGAATCCCATAAAAACCTATATATGCTGATGGGTAGGTGTTAATTATAAAAGAGGGAATAGGAGTTTAAACATTTTTGGAAAGTCCTGGAGCAATTAGTGATATTTGAAGCATATGGCACAAGTTCTTTTGTTATTTCTCAAAGGGTGAAACAAATTTTAGTGAGAAAGGAAATCTTCTAAATGCTGGAGTTGATCATAGTTCTGTGTTCTGTAAGACAACCATCTGTGCAGCCGCTCTCTTGCCCCCGGAAGCTCAAGTCCTACGCGTCATCCTCCCACTTACCCACGTAAGTAGTACAGAGAAACTTTCCATCACAAGTCCAGCACCCAAAAGTTGGAGCGATCATTTTCACAATCTGTTCAGACATCAACAGACCAGAGCAACCCCATCCTCCAGAACTTCTGGGCAAAAATAAAACTGCCACCTCTGACAGAGAGCTCAAGCAACTCACATCTAAAGGTCTCCCAGCTGTAGCTCTTGGCGTTGGGCAGTTGAATTTCTGCAATGTCTCTTAGATACACCCTTTCTATTCCCATTTCCTTCTTAGATGAGGATTCCATCTGGTTTATCTAAACTACAGTTTTCTGGAAGATTTTCTTGCCTCCCACCGCTGTCTACCCTGTGTGATCTATAGCCAGGATAAGCCACTTAAAATATCACTTTCTATCATTTTATTCTCTTCTGCAGTATCTACTCTGGCTCTCATTTTTCTCCAAGGCCACATCCTGACTTTAAAAGTTCAATCCTTCTTTTCTTTTTTTTAAAAATTAAATCAATCATTATTTACTTTTTGGACACACCATGCAGCATGCAGGGTCTTAGTTCCCCAGTCAGGGACTGAATCCATGTCCCCTGCAGTGGAAGTGCAGAGACTTAACCACTGAACCACCAGGTAAGTCCTTGATCCTTCTTTATCAGTCTGAAGTACCTTTTCCCTAACTCCCAGTGTATATGCTTGCCCTCCCTTATCTGATGTGTTGCCCAAACTCAGGATGCATTTCTTTCTCTCACACTACATACACTCTTCCTACTTCATTCCTCTCTACAGCTAACATAATCCAAATATCCCTAAATGAGATTGTATGAGTAGAAGAATCTCATGTTCCACTTGACACAGTCAATCTTTACACGTGAGTCCCTACAAACTTTATCCATTAAAATTTTGGGTCCCTTGGTCGTGTGAAGCTCTCCATTTCAGAGGAATGAGACAGAAAGGGAAACTGATTTCAAACTTTGATCAATAAGATCTTCCAAACAAATCAATCTATTAATAAGAGGCCCCCTTCTGTCACTCTTTCATTCCATTTATTTTTTTCATAGCATTTAGCATAATGTGAAATTACCTTATTTGTGTACTTATTGTGTACCTTCCCTACTAGATGTGAGCTCCACTAGATCAGTGCTGGTCTTGCTCAACACTTTATCCCTAGCACCCATGCTTGGCATAGAGCAGGGGCTTAAGAAATAGTAGTTAAATGAATGAATGAATCTGTTTCATGACTACTATTATGTGCATGCTCGGTCATGTCTGACTCTTTTGAGACCCCATTGCCTGCCAGGCAAGAATATTGGAGTGGTTTGCCATTTCCTTCTCCAGGGGACCTTCCAGACCCAGGGATCAAACATAAGTCTCTTGCATCTCCTGCACTGACAGATTCATTCTTTATCGCTATGCCACTTGGGAAGTGGGAAGGCTCCTATCTCATGAAGCCTTCTCTTATGAGGTCAGTTAGTATTGATTTCTCACTTTCCTGATTGCTAACTCAGTACTTTGTATTCGCCCTTTTAGTTATATCTAGTGTGGCAGCTTACTAAACTTTCCAGAACTTGTTTTACACATGTATCTCTTATTTCTCCACCTAGATATATTGCTTCTTGGTAAGAATTTAGTTTGGTAAAAGAAAAAAAAAGAAGAAAGAATTTAAGCTTGGTGATTGAGATCACTGGTTTTGGAATATTCAGAACTAAATTTTGATTCCATTAATTAGCTGGGTAACTTTGGATAAGTCACTCAATCTTTCTGAACTGGGACAAGGTAAAAACAGTACTTTCCTCCAAGGACTGGTGGAAGGAATCAATGAGAAATCCTATGCTAAAGGGCTTGTTACAGTGCCTTGGAGATAGTAAATCCTCATTAAATATCAGATACTTTTAATTAACAAAATACATACAGAAAATATAATCTATACTTAAATACATTATATTTTAAAAATATAATATATGGTTTAATATATATTATAAAGTACATTATTAAAAACATAGTGTATTTTTTCAAAAAGAATATAACAACCATGTGCTCATCACATGAATTAAAAATTGTTAACATTTCATCATCTTTTCAGATATTTTTAAATAAAAGAAATAATACATTATAAATAAACATAAATATGTCTCCAGTGCAAAGTGTCACTATAACTATGATTATGATGTCTACCTGGAAGTGCTCCTTGAGTGTAACAATCATGTCATATATTTTTTCTGTTCCTACCTTCTTCTTTTCCAGCCCTTCTGGAACAGATGATAGGTATAGATGCTCCAGGAATATTTGCTGAATTAAATTAATGTGATAGTTTATTCACTCTGTAGAGATCTGATTTAAACAGGATAAGAGACTTTTTGATTCTCAGAGCCAGGAAACATCTGCAGTGTTTCTAGATCATGTGTAAAAGATTTTATTATGTTTATCAACCTTGTGACAAAGCTGGATTTATTGTCCCTCCCTGTAACATCTCAGAGAAAGGATGCAACTTAAAAAGGAACCAAAGAGGAGGATGGGCCTCACATTCCACTCTTTACAAGCAGCATCCAGCCAGCTAATAGGAGTTAGAAGGGCTTCTAACATGGAAGAGATGATTAAGAAGACACTAGTGCATTCAAGGAAGTCTCCTTTTGTGAGCCAAATCAGAGATCACAGGATTTTGGGTTGCTGGGTATAGCCAAGCTAAGCAGCCACACTGAACGAACCAGCATCAGAGCAGGAATTAGAAGACACAGGCCAGCTGTCCCCATTTGCCTCCTAACAAGTCCCTTGGCCTCCTTACAGCTCAGGATTCTTATCTTCCTAGTGAATTGGTCCAAATGGTTGAGCTCTCAGGTCCTCCCTGTAAATTCTAAACAGCGTGATATTCTGAGTCCAGGGTGCTTCTGAACAGCCTGGCTCCCTCGGACTTTCAAGTTGTATTGTTATCTATTTCCAAGTAACAGGATATGCCAAAACCTAGTGGCTGGAAAGCAAACACGTGTCGCCTCGCGGTTTGTGTGTTGAGTATCCCAGCATGTCTTAGCTCAGGCTCTCTCACAAAGTGACAGGGAAGGTGCCATCAGAGGCTGCAGTTAGTTCGGGGATGGACAGAGGGAGATTCTGAGTCCAAGTCCAATCTGGTGGCTGCTGGCAGGTCTTAGACCCTCGCTGGCTGGCAGTGGAGACAGGGATTCCTTGCCGTGTAGGCTTCTCCACGGGCTGCTGGAACCCAGGCAGCTGGTTTCATTGGTGGTGGAGGGGAGTCAGGGGAGGAGGAGGGGGCAAAGGAAGAGGAGGAAAGAGGGGGAGGGAGTACCTAAGACAGAAGCTATCATCTTTTTCTAAATTAGTCTCAGAATTGTTGCAGGAAGGGGAACTCTTCCAGGGCCTGGAAGCAGGCTCTTGTTTAACACTCAGAAATGAATTGTCCGAGGAGACACACATGCTGATAAAGTAAGAGACTTTATTGGGAAGGGGCACCTGAGTGGAGAGCAGGAGGGTAAAACCCAGGAGGACTGCTCTGCCACATGGCTCCCAGTCTGGAGTTTTATGGTGATGGGCTTAGGTTTTGGGTTGTCTCTAGCCAGTAACTCTGACTTAGGGTCCTTCCTGGTGGTGCACATGTTGCTCAGCCAAGATGGATGCCAGTGAAAAGGATTCTGGGAGGTGGTAGGACATGTGGTGTCTCCTTTTGACCTTTCCCGGACACTTTTGGTTGGTGGTGGTTTGTTAGTTCCATGTTCCTTACCAGGACCTTCTGTTGTAAAATAACTCATGCAAATGGTTACTATGGTGGCCACGGTGGGTGGTTGCAGTCAGTGTGTTTCCCCTAACAGAATGACATTCTTTCAATTCTGTCCTCTTCTCATTAGAAGGGAGCAAATAAATCCAACTCATGCTCGATGGATTTTGTTATTACAAAAGTATAATTACAAAATGTAATTACAAAAGTCGTGAGAAGCAGAAGGTGGAGATCACTGGAGCCATCTCAGAGGATGCATACCATAACATGAAAATGGAAACAAGAGCAGATGGAGACCCAGAGAGGACCAGGAGGAATTTACCTGGTAGGGCCGGTAGGGCCGGACACAGATAGGGTGACCAACTCATGCTGGTTTGTTTGAGACTTTCTTATTTTTATCACACAAGTCCTGCATCCCAGGAAACCCTCTGTCCCTGGTGCATCAGTTGGTCACCATATGGCTGTTCTGACAATGGCTAGTTTTCCATGCCCTGTTGGTATAGAGGAGTTGCCATCACAGTTGTTGTTCAGTTGCTCAGTTGTGTCCAGCTCTTTGTGACCCTATGGACTGCAGCACGCCAGGCCTTCCTGTCCTTCACTATCTCCCAGAGCTTGCTCAAACTCACGTCCACTGAGTCAGTGATGCCATCCAACCATCTCATCCTCTCTCGTTCCCTTCTCCTCCTGCCCTCAGTCTCTCCTACCATCAGGGTCTTTTCCAATGAGTCGGCTCTTCGAACCATGTGGCCAAAGTATTGGAGCTTCAGCTTCGCCGTCAGTCCTTCCAACAAATTTTTTTTTTTTTTAATTTTTTTAATTCTTTGAATCAGCCATGGATTTACATGTATTCCCAATCCCGATCCCCCCTCCCACCTCCCTCTCCACCCGATTCCTCTGGGTCTTCCCAGTGCACCAGGCCAGAGCACTTGTCTCATGCATCCCACCTGGGCTGGTGATCTGTTTCACCACCTTCCAACAAATATTCAGGGTTGATTTCCTTTAGGATTGACTGGTTTGATCTCTTTGCTGTCCAAGGGATTCTCAAGAGTCTTCTCCAACAACACAGCTCAAAAGCATCAATTATTTGGCACTCAGCCTTCTTTATGGTCCAACTCTTACATCCATACATGACTACTGGAAAAACCATAGCTTTGACTGGATGGACCAGTATCTCCATGCAGACAGAGCCAATAGCATCCAGGGGAGAGGGTCTACACTGAAATGGGCCATGTGTGACTCTCCATAATGAGAGACGTGTTCCTCATTTGGCAGCTTGTGCCTTCCCTGGGAAGACCTCCTTGCTGAATGGTATACAGTTTATTGTGTCACGCAGGGCATTGTTGCTAATGCCACTTTGGCTGGCACTGGGGCTGGTGAATATTGGCATGTCATGCTGAAGCAAGGGCACCATGCCATCATGACAGATGGATTCGTGTGCTGGCATGTTGTGGAATCAACAGGTCCATCAGGTATGAAAGAGACAGACAAGAAGGGAGTTTCAGAAAGTCAGAGCAGAGACAGAAGCCCAGGAGACTCAGGGATATTGTCAAGGCAGTGCTAAGAGCTTTGAAATTTTTTGAAAATGAAATGAAGTCGACCAATGTCCTTTGAAAGACTTTGCAAAAAGTTTTGGCATCAAAGAAAAGTTCCACCCACTCTTGTTTTTCAGTTTTTTCTCTCTCTTAGTGGCAACAAATGCCCAGATGGAAGATCATATCCTTCCCACCACAATTTATGATCACAAGAGATTGAAGCAAAACAGAGAAAGAGAAAGAGGAAGAGAAAATCCTGGATCTAATTAGACTTTCAATCCCGCCTCTGCTTTGCCTATTTATTTGTGCCTGTGTGGCTAAATCGGATGTCAAGTTAATAGAAAAATTACTTGGTGAAATATCTTTTAAGAAATGCTTTTGCTAAAAATTATAAAAGATGTCTCATACATTATTACCATTTTTTAAACCTGAGATTCATCCACATTCTACTAGGATGTAATTCAACTTACCATTGTGACTATAATTCCCTGCATTTTCCTTAGAAAGCTTGGAAAATACACTCTCAGTGAAGAGAAATAATACCAGGAATAGAAAAGGAATGATGGTTCACTTCAGTGCAGTGTATCTCTTAGTAATAAGAAAGGCAGGGAGAAAGGGCTAATAAGGGAAGCACTGCACCAGATGGATGTGGATGTGCTAATGGTTCAAGCAGCTCAGCTGTTTGGAGGTTGTATCTGGCTTTCTTTGGGCCACTATGGGGAAACGAGACAAACGTACAGACAGAAACCCCTAGAAGTTGTGAGACTGGGAAGGAAATCACAGATCTTAGCCAGGATGATGCCATTTCACGGGGTCTGTTCATTATTCTTTCTCATCTAGAATCTCACCTTACAGAGGAGGCAGGAGAGGTGTTTTTCACTTCACTTCATCTAGGAGGAAAGGGGTAAAGGGATTTTCTCCACACACCTGAACTCCCAACCAGTATCTTACCCTTGGACCCGGGAGTCTCACTAGACGTGATCCCTGTGTGTGTATGCTCAGTCATATCCAACTCTTTATGACCCCATGGACTGTAGCCTGCCAGGCTCCTCTGTCCATGGAATTTTCCAGGCAGGAATACTGGAGTGGACTGCCATTCCCTTCTCCAGGGGACCTTCCCGACTCAGGGATGGAACACATGTCTCTTATGAGCTGAATCACGTATCAATTGGTGCTTAAGGAACCCATGTCTCAGTACTTAACAACCATTAAATAACCCCCTTCACATAATGTTACAAAGGTAAAAATGTTATTTTCTTTTTTATCCTCAATAGATTTTAATGTTATTTTTGACAAAATGCACAATTCAATAGAAATAGCATTGATTTAGAGTCAGAAAACTAAGGTATAAGTCTAATACCACTATCCAATCATTATTGGGCTATTTTTCTTATTGAGGTACAATAGATGTATAACATTTTATTTGTTTCAAAAAAACAAACAAAAAAACATTATATTTGTTTCAGATGAACAACAAAATGATTTGATATTTGTATATATTACAAAATAATCACCAAAAAAAGTCTAGTATCATACAAAGATGCAAAACTTTTTTTTCTTGTGATGAGAATGTTCAAGACCTACTCTCTTAGCAACTTTCAGATATTTGGTCCAGTATTAACAACTATGGGTTTCCCAAGTGGCTCAGTGGTAATGAATCTGCCTGCTAATACAGGAGACATGGATTTTGATCCCCAAGTCAGGAAGATCCCCTGGAAAAGGAAATAGCCTCCCACTCCAGTATTCTTGCCTGAGAAATCCTGTAGACAGAGGAGCCTGGTGGGCTTCAGTCCATGGGGTCTCAAAGAGTGGGACATGACTGAATAACACATGCAATGTGACACATTATTAACTGTAGTCACCATGTTGTAAATCACATCCCCATGACTGATTTCTTTCAAACTAAAAGTTTGTATCTTTTGACTCCCCCAAATGTCATTTTCCAATCTCCCTCTTTTCTAAGAAAGATGGATGCCAAGGAAGTTCTTTTGTGAGGATGCAAAGAGAAGCTCTAAACGATTCTAAGAGGAAAGGGAGCTGCAGAGATGAGGATGCTGAACTCAAAGTAGCTGAAAATGAAAGTTGCTCAGTCGAGTCTGACTCTTTGTGACCCCATGTACTATACAGTCCATGGAATTCTCCAGGAAAGAATACTGGAATGGATAGCCTTTCCCTTCTCCATGGGAACTTCCCAACCCAGGGATCGAATCCAGGTCTCCCACATTGCAGGAGGGTTCTTTACCAGCTCAGCCAGAAGCCCAAGGATACTGGAGTGGGTAGCCTATCCCTTCTCCAGTGGATTTTCCCAACCCAGGAATCGAACCGGGGTCTTCTGCATTGCAGGCAGATTCTTTACCAACTGAGCTATCGGGGAATGGGAAAAGCAGGCCCCTGGGTCCTGAAACGAAATTAGGAGGATCTTGATAAAATGTTGCTGAGTAAACTGCAATATAGCTCTCCCTCTGTCTTATCACAAAATCTATTAAAATGTATGCAACTTTCCAGTGCTTTTGGAATTTGAGTTCTTATACATGGACTTGTTTGCGCTATTTGGGAGATGGGGAGGATACAGAAAAGTGCTGAGATGACCCCAGCAGAGCACTGAGAGTGCGTGCAGACACTGCCCACACAGAGGAGGTCACCCTCGGTCACCCTGGCCAGAACTAGAGCAGCTCAGTGGCTTGACACTTAGGGTCAGAAAAGATGCCACAGAGTTACAGACAAGCTCAGGAAATAAGGGTGTTTATTTATTTATTTATTTTTTAAATATTTATTTACTTGGCTGCACCAGGTCTTGCTTACAGCATGCAGGATCTAGTTCCCTGACCAGAGATCAAACCTGGGCCTTCTGCATTGGAATCGAGGAGTCTTGGCCACTGGACCATTATGGAAATCCCCATTTATTTATTTCAGAGAGTCATTGAGAGTGAAGAACACCCTTGGATACTCTAGCTCAGGAGTAGAAATAAACAGCACAGCATTCTGGAAGTTTGTTATCGGGTTGTCTTCTCCTGATGGACCCTAGATGGAGAACAGCATATCAGGAACAAAACAGCTTGGGGCTTCCTGAGTGGTCCAGTGGCTAAGACCTGGAAAATAAATAAGTAAAAAATAGTAAAATATTATTAAATATTAATATATTTAATATTGATTAACATTATAATAAATATTTAATATTATTAAATATTAAAATAAATATTAAAAAAAGAACAGAATAGCTTATCAAGAGCCCCTCCAATCCAGGCTGTGCTGTGCTATGCTTAGTCACTCAGTCGTGTCCAACTCTTTGCGACCCCATGGACTGTAGCCTGCCAAGCTGCTCTATCCATGGGGATTTTCCAGGCAAGAATACTGGAGTGGGTTGCTATGCCCTCCTCCAGGGGATCTTCCTAGCCCAGGGATCGAACCCGGGTCTTCCACGTTGCAGGCAGATTCTTTACCATCTGAGCCACCAGGGAAGCCCCCAGTCCAGGCTAACTTTCCCTATATCTTCTATTCTTTTCCTGATGACACATTAGTTGCCTGAAAGGGTATGATGAAAACTTGCCTCTACCCATTCAATTATTTATTTGGCCACCCCTGGCCCAGAATCCTATTGAACTCACACTTTGATCACTAAAGCTTAAAAACACCAGATGGTATCAACCTGTACTTTAAAATCAAGCAACTCAAACATATTAGCAGCAGAAGCTTGCAATAAGTCTTTGCAACAATTTCTTACTGAGAAAATAACCTTTCGTGGTGGCTGGCAATTAATCAATTTGCTATTCCGTGTGTGATTCCAAGGTGCCTATGCATTCCATAGGCTGGTAGCACTCTAGGTTTTTTCAGAGTAAGAGTTCTCTGCCAGTCCTAAGCCACATGTGAACCAGCACAGAAGGGGTGATGCTCAAGACAGGGGATGGTGCTCGGCATTGGGACGGGACTCATCCTACCACCCCTCCCGCCATGGCCTGAGTAGCAGAGGAAAAAATGGGCTTCCACATGCCAATGAAACATCTGTGTCTACTGCAGTAAAACTCTGCGCTCATTCTCTCTGCTTTTGGACTCATTGCAGGAATCTCATTATGAACTCATTTTGTCTCTCCGGGGAGCAAGCTGATGGAAGACACTGTTAAAATTGTATTTCAGTGTCTTGAACCCATTTAAAGCAGACTGCTGGGAGGTTATTATCATTGGAAGTGGAAACAATGCTAACCATAATAATATTTTTACTGAGCACTCAAATCACAAATATTTATGGGATAAGTATGATATCTACCTAGCACTATTGGAGCTTCAAAGCAGCTTGGTACCTTGCCCCTATCTCAAGAAATTTACATCATAGATGGAAGACCTGATGTACCTTAAAATATTTCTAGTTAGAGTTGGGCTGTGTACTGGAGAGATTCAGCCCAGAGTCACTGAAGACCTGGATTTTAGCTTTGGCCTTACCCTTTATGGGGGCTTCCCAAGTAGCTCAAATGGTAAAGAAACTGCCTGCAATGCCAGAGACCTCGGTTCAATCCCTGGGTCAGGAAGATCCCCTGGAGAAGGGCGTGGCAACCCACTGCAGGATTCTTTCCTGGAGAACCCCATGGACAGAGAAGCCTGGTGGGCTACAGTCCATGGGGTTGCAAAGAGTCAGACATGACTAAGTGACTAACACGCATACCACCATTTATTCCCTTTGTGACATAGAGCAAGCCCTGTGGGCCTCAGTAGCCTAATAAGTTTATCCTGTAATATAGATTAACTAAACAGTTATTGAGCATGTATGTATCAGGCATCAAACTGGGCTTATAGAAATAAAATAATCCACACTTGAATGGGAGCAGCAGAAAATTCAATTGAAAATTACAGTATTCTATTCAAGGTAATACAACAGAGATTCATTTTTTCAATCTTTCATGTATTCACTTAGCACCTAACATGTGCTATATCTTTTTTAGGTGTTTGAGACACAGCAGTGAACAAAATGGACAATTTTGTTTCCTACTTTCAGGGAGCTTAGTAGGGAGGAGACAGAAAATAAGTAACCACAAGGAAAAATAAAAGATAAATTGTATGTCAGAAGCTATTGTTTGAGGAAGATAAGATAAAAGGAGAGTAAACGGGATTATAAGTGGGGAGAGGATGACGTGAGGAGAGCAGAGAAGGTGATTTCTAAGCAAAATTCTGAAGGAGATGAAGGAGTTAATCACATCAAGAGCTGGGGAAAGAGTATGCTAGACAGAAGGTCCAGCCAACGCAAGGTCTTATGATAAGGAGACTGCAGTATTGAGGGATGGTGGGGAGGCCAGCATGGCTGGGGCAGGTGAGCGAGGGGCAGGTGAGGAGGTGAGGACTGAGAGGTGTGTGTTTGGTAAGGCAGGCTTATCAATACTTGTGGGACCCTGGAAAGATGGATACTGGCTCTTAACTGTGAAGTGGGGGAGCATTGGGAGGGTTCAGAGTAGAGGAGGTTAAGCTCTCATTTATGGAGCGAATGGCAGACATCTCCACAACCCCAGGGAGTTTGAACCATAACCTAAAGATAGTGAAGTATCATAAGGACTGGACTGACATTTCCTATTTAAATTTTACCTTTTTTTTCAAATTAAAAAAAAAAACATTTTTGGCTGCACCGCATGGCGTGTGAGATCTTAGTTCCACCACCAGGGACTGAACTCTCCCTGCCTGGATTGGAAGCACAGAGCCTTAACCACTGGACCGCTGGGGAAGTCCTGCTATTTGAATTTTTGAGGTTACTTCTGACAACTGTGGGGAGAATGGGTTGGAGCATGAAGACTGGAGGGATAAAGAGAAACGTTTTCCCCAGGTTTGTTGAATATAATTGACACGTAACATTGTGTAAATTTAAAATGTACAGGGTGTTGATTCAGTTCAGTTCAGTTCAGTCGCTCAATCATGTCCAACTCTTTGCGACCCCATGGACTGAAGCATGCCAGGCCTCCCTGTCCATCACCAACTCCCAGAGTTTACTCAAACTCATGTCCATTGAGTTGGTGATGCCATCCAACCATCTCATCTTCTGTCATCCCCTTCTCCTCCTGCCCTAAATCTTTCCCAGCATCAAGGTCTTTTCAAAGGAGTCAGTTCTTCGAATCAGGTGGCCAAATTGGAGTTTCAGCTTCAGCATCAGTCCTTCCAATGAATATTCAGGACTGATTTCCTTTAGGATCTGATTTCCTTTAGGTTGGATCTCGTTTCAGTCCAAGGGACTCTCAAGAGTCTTCTCCAACACCACAGTTCAAAAGCATCAATTCTTCAGTGCTCAGCCTTCTTTATGGTCCAACTCTCAGGGTGTTGATTGGATGCACTTATATATTGCAAAATCATGACAACTATAGATTAGCTAACACCTCCATCACATCTCATAATAATCAATTTTATTTTTTTTCCTGTGGTAAGAACATTTAAGATCTATTCTCTTACCACGGGGTTGCGAAGAGTTGGACATGACTTAGTGGCTGAACAACAACAACTCTTAGCAACTTGGTTTTCCCAGGTGACACTAGTGGTAAAGAATCCGCCTGCCAATGTAGGAGATACAAGAGGTGCGGGTTTGATCTCTGGGTCGGAAAAATCTCCTAGAGTAGGAAGTGGCAACATACTCCGGTATTCTTGCCTGGAAAATTCTATGGACAGAGGAGACTGGCAGGCAGAAGAGCCCAGAGAGATACTGTCCATGGGCCCACAGAGTGAGACATGACTGAGCACTCTTAGCAACTTTCAAGTACATAATACAGTGTTATTATTAACTACAATCACGGTGTTGTACAATAGGTCTAGCGAACTTCATCTTAGAACTGGAAACTTGTTGCCTTTGACCATCATCTCCCCATTTTCCTCGCACCCCACCCCCCTGCCCCTGGTAACCACTCCTCTATCCTCTGTTTAAAAGGAGCCTCTTTTAAAAAGCAAGAGATGTTGAAATTAAGATGATATTAGAGATAGAGAGGGAAAACCAAATCAAAATGTCTTAATGAATCAAGAAGACTTTATGACTAATCGTATTTAGAGAGAAAGGGACAGGGTGGTGATTGGGTTTCAGGCTTAGGCAAACTGGATGGGTGGTGGTATGGATCTATAAGAGCAAGAATACACAGTTTAGGCCCAGGTAGGGTGGATGGGATAAGAGAAGACGTATTCCATTTCAGACTTGTTGAGCGTGAGGTGACTGTGGGCCATTGCAAGGGAGATAGTCAGAAGGTGGTCATGATGGACATCACAGGGCTTGTCAATATCTGCCTCTAATCTCCTTTCAGGCTCCCGGAAGCCTGAACTTCCAGTCCCCTTGCCTTTGGGCAGAGCTGTGTGATTTGTTCTGACTGCTGAGTTGTGCAGGCAAGTGGTGTGTGCCATTTTGGCATTATTTATATATCCATCCAGCACTTCTTCTTGGACCTCCACGGCATGCCAGGTACTGTGCTTGCAGAAGTGAGTAAAACAGAATGAGTGTTTGCTTTTATGGATCTGATTGTCTAGTTTGGGGACATAGACTGACAAAACATTTTTTTCACCCCATGTTATTTCTGAAACTGCACCACATAACTGATGGTATGTCATGCTAAATTTGCCATATTTTTTCTTCTGAGTAGCATGTAAAATAATAGTAGGTCTTATAATTGACGATATCTTAAATATGATGAAATATGGGTATAGGTCATATTAATCACTATAATGTAAAAAAAAAATGACTATTGATTTAACCAAAAGTTCTGACACATGATGATGGTGTGTCATGGGGTGAATGATAGCAGAAGCGGTGTAAATCAGCTAAATTCTCCTTTGTTATTGTGGGTCATCAACAGATAATGTGTAAAATATAAATAACAGGATATACATGTTATTTAAAACATTAAGATAAACACTCAAGAAATTAGAAGAATTGAGGAAAACTGTAGTGGACAAGGATTCGGACAGGGGGCTACTGTTACCAGCAAAAGCCTACCTTTTTGCTTTCAGCCATGTGATATATTTCTTTGATTAAAATACAGAGTTTTTTTTGACTGTGCTACAAGGGTTTACAGGATCTTAGTTCCCCAACCAGGGCTTGAGCCCAGGCCACAACAGTGAAAGCCCTGAGTCCTAACCACTAGCATCATGCATGCACATGTGCCAAGTTGCTTTCAGTCGTGTCCTACTCTTTGTGACCCTATGGACCATAGCCCACCAGGCTCCACAGCCCCTGGGCTTCTCCAGGCATGAATACTGGATTGGATTGCCAGTGCCTTCCTTCAGGGGATCTTCCCAACCCAAGGATTGAACCTGCATCTGTTATGCCTCCTGCTTTGGCAGGAGAGTTCTTTACCACTAGCGCTAGCTGGGAAGCCCCTTCTGAACCTTAGCGGCCCTCTGTAAGAAGCCCAGGGATGGATGTGAAGTAGTTTTTGTGACTCCACTTTGCTCCTCTCATTTCTGCTTTATTTCAGGAGGTCTGGGAGAATATAGGGCTTGTGGAAGGTCACACTAGAAATTAAAACTGACTCAGTGGTAAGACAATAAATTCCATAGCTATGAGGTCTTGAATTATGATGTTAAGACTTTTGGCCTTCAAGGCGCATGCTCTGCCAGCATCGTTATTCACCCTAGTCGAGTGAAGCCAGGGCTGGAGTGGGGATTTCAGAGGAAATGTCCTATGTGATTCTTTCAGCAATGACTGTTTAGTTAAACAGGCCTCGTGCCTCTTTTACTTCAACATTAAAAACATGCTTTAATAAAACAGAGGATGATGTTTCAGAAAAAAACGTATTAATTCACCTCTTCCACGATGAATTTTATATTTCCTGTTCACATATTTCGAAGCTCAGGATCCTTAAGCTGCTTTTAGTGAATGAACATTATGTGTTCCATGTAATTAGATTCTGATTTAGATTCTACATACCAACTGGCCTAACATCTTGCACTCTTAAACTTATTCCTACCTCAAGACTGGACCTTGTGGAAATTTAGGAAAAAGGAAAATTGAGTGTTCATAAAGTCATTGCATAGGGCTTCCCTGGTGGCTCAGCAGTAAAGAATTTGCCTGCCAATGCAGGAGATGCAGGTTTGATCCCTGGGTCAGGAAGATCACCTGAAGAAGGAAATGACAACCCACCCCAGGATTCTTGCTTGGGAAATTCCATGGACAGAGGAGCCTGGAGGGCTACAGTCCAAGGGGTCTCAAAGAGTGGGACACAGCTTAGCCGGTGAACAACAATAACGACAAAGTCATTATGTACATTAGGGAAATGGTACTGAAAAGCAAAGTGGTGGGGGAATACCAAATTCTAGACAGTTTCTATCTGTGGAAGGCAGGAAGCCCACCATGGTGATATTAACATTAGAACAGCAGTGAGGCCTTAGAGCTTTGCATCAGAATTGCTGGGGATACCTATAAAAAAGGCAGATGCCTGAGGCCCCATCCCAAACCTAATGTGAAAGACTGTCTCTTGGGGTGGAGCCAAGGTATTTATACTTTTAAGAAGTATCCAGGTGATTCCCCATGCTTTAGTGCTTAGAATTTCCACCTGAATTGGAAAGCCATCAGACTAAGTAGAACTCTCTCTTTGGCACCCAACAGAACTCTCTCTAACCTGGCACTTCATAGGCACTTCAATTTCAAGGCTGCTTTGGAGAACTCAACTTTTGTAGGGGCAGATAAAGAAATTAGCAATGCAATTGTGATGTATTCTTCATAACACAACCCCTTTGTAGAAAGAGGGCAAGAAATGCTTTGCATGAAGATAGCATTTTTCAAGAGAATGTACTATTTGATCACGAAATCCCCACCTCAAGTTTCAAAGGATGCAATAAATGAATGGACTGAGAGGACTTAAAAGTGTCTTTCTTTGAAAAGTGTATTGAAAGTATTGCTTGAGTGTTCAGACTTACTGCTAGCCAGCATCACAAGATTTTGTGTATAAAAAGGTATTACAGAATAGCTCCGGCTCAGAGCAGTGCCAAGTCAAAGAAACATTCATGATGAAAATACTATCTGTTTGCTGAGGTTACCCCACTGAATTCCTGCCGAGGTGAGCTCCCAGCTGTCAAGGTCAGAACCCAGGGCCAGAAGGAGGAAAACAGGAGTGAGCAACTCTCTCTCTCCCTTATCTCCAATGTGAGCTACTACTGGTTGTTCTAGAGGAAAGTTTCTTTTGTTTGCCTGTTTTGGGGGGTTATAATTTCTAGCTCAGACTCAGCACACTTTCAGCAGTCCAAATTCTCTTTGGATAAATTCCAGCTAGCAGGAAAAGAAAGCTTCCGGTTAACTTTTCTTTCTTAAGAAGTTAACACTTTTTTACAGTCTTGAATGAGTTTTTTACAGTGTTGCTTCTGTTTTATGTTTTGGGTTTTTGGCCAAGACACATGGGATCTTAGTTCCTTGACCAGGGATTGAACATGTTCCCCCTGCATTGGAAGGCGAAGTCTTAGCCACTAGACTGCCAGGGAAGTCCCTGGCTAACTTTATTTGATTCTGTCACTTCTGGCCCACTCTAGGAACTTGGTTTCTGCATACAGTACAATTTTCACTCACTGGCAGTAACTTGAGTTACATATGGAGTGGGCAAGGCTCTCCCAGGTCAAAGACAACACTTTCATGTTCATAGATCTCTCTTTCACACTGGAGTCAAGTTGTTTTACTGAGAAGACTTTCCGGTCTGAGAGGGAGCTCAATGTCATGGGAATGAATAAAGAAGAAAAAATCAATTGCTTTGCCTTTATTTAGCAAATTCAATTTATAATTACAATGTATTATTTTCTAGTGCCACATTTCATCCATGAGGTTAGCAGTACCCATTTTATTTTATTTTTTATTAAACTTTTAATTTTGTATTGAGTTATAGCTGATTAATGGGCTTCCCTGGTGGCTTAGACAGTAAAGAATCTGCCTGCAATGTGGGAGACCCGGATTCAATCCCTGTGTTGGGAAGATCCCCTGGAGAGGGGAATGGCAACCCACTCCAGTATTCTTGCCTAAAGAATTCCAAGGACAGAGGAGCCTGGCAAGCTACAGTCCACGGGGTTGCAAAGAGTTGGACATGACTGAGCAACTAACACACACACACACACACACACACACACACACACACACACAGCCAGTTAACAATGTTATGATAGTTTCAGGTGAACAACGAAGGGACTCAGCCATTTGTATACATGTACCCACACTCCCCAAACTTCACTTCCAGCCAGGCTGCCACATACCATTGAGCTGAGTTCCCTATGCTATACATTAGGTCCTGGTTAAGTATCCACTTTAAAATTACCAACTTCTACTGTTCCTGGGTCCGGATCACAACTTCAATCTTCATTTTCCTCCAACATCTCCAGCTACTCCTGACCTTGTCCAGCTGTCTCCCAAAATCAAGCCAGTGGCTGCAGGGAAAACTGACCAGTGCTTGTCAGTCATTCTATGGAAAATTATCCCCATCTTGGGATCAAAAGCTGAGAGTACATACCTACTGAGGATGGTATAAAGTTTTATTCTGTAAGATAACTCCATATCCATGTTCAAATGCAAGAAACATTATGTGTGCTTAGATTTGACATTTGTTAATAATCCCAGGATCCCCATGGCCCACAAGAGTCCTGAAGATTGACAGCCAGAATTGCCCCTGTGTGGAAAAGGGGAAGAAGCCTATGGGAATGTCCTGTCACTTTCCCTTTCTCCACAAAGAGGCCAAGCACCCCGGAAACAGGGCAGGGGCATGGCAGGATATGTCCTTTCATCTTCTCACCTTGGAGTCCAAAAGCAAGTCATTTCTTTAGTTACTGGTTGATGGGTTAGTTCCAGACTTTTAGAAATTATAAAAAAATGTTTATATTCTTTTCAAATACTATCAAAGTATGTGCACCAAAAAGCTAAACTCCCCCATTCACCACCTCACATCCCATACTCTTTCTCAAAAGTAACCAACCCAGTAAGTTTGTTGGTGGACATCAATTTGTGGTTTTCTGTACACTTACAGCCTACATATCGAGCATTTTATTTGTATCAATGCTTTTTACAAAGCTTCCTGAGTTGAGGAAGACACTGATATTTTCCAATTCTTTTCATACTTCCAATAACAGAGATGAACAACTATTCAAAAATTTCTTTATAACACTAATAACTCTAAGTGAAAATTCCATCAAACTTTCTATAGCAGTTGCTGGGCTGTCAGTGACCAAAATTTGAGATGTGACACATGGAAACATTTACATCATCATCCAGAAACAATCCTTTTCAGGACAAAGAGGTGGATACTTTTAGGATTCTTCACAAACCACAAAAGTGTTTCCACTATTCCTGGGAAAGAGAAACAAATACCTGGAAATATATTATTATTAACATTATATTGTTAGTTGGGAAAAGAGGTGACAAGAGAATATATTCTTATGTCATTTTGGGGGAGGAAAGTTTTTGGTATCTCTAAGACATAAACCAAAATATGATTTTTCGCTTTGCTTCTTATATTCTGTGAACGGTCTAAATAGCTTACAGGGACCATGTATTAACTTTTCATTGTGTGGTGGGGAAAGGATGAAAGTAGAAGGTGCCCTCAGGTGCCTGAAATCCTTCTGGAACCCAGAGGTTAGCTGGATCCTGTGCAGTCCTAGAGGCCTGAGCAGGATCGCTCTGAATTCTGAATCCATCACCTCAAGTGGTCCCTGGGCTCCTGCTCTTAACTCTTCCCTCCAGCGCTGTGGCCCCAGGTTGGCTTTATCTGCCCCATGGCAGATAAAGTGGGCCTTTATCTGCCCACTCAAGCAACTCCCAGCTTCCACACTACTTTCCAAGCACCTGTGCTTACAATGATGTTTAGTAGGCTTGGGTGGACTTTTCTGAAAGCTGCAAAGTTCACCGAGAGGGTCACACAACATCAGTCCTCCACCTCTGACTACAGTCTTTCTTCCCTCAGTCCTAACCCCTATCTATTCCCTTTCCCTTCCTTCCCCCTGCCCCCCGCCACCTTCCTCCATTTGGGAGCAAAAAGGTCTGTTCTTGTCTTACACAATGTATGGTTTCAGACTTCTCTGAAATCTTGACTTTAGCCAACCTGAATGTCTGTGGAATTTGTCTACATCAAGGGGTGAAATTTTTTTCCAACCAAAGTATTTTTCTTCCTATGGGAATAAATTTGCTACCAGCAGCTAAAAATATATATGTATTTTTTTCTTTTTTTTAAACTATTCTTAGGTATCCAAATCCTACTTTAGAATCGAAAGATTAGATAATAATTTCAACTTTCTGTTCTGTTTTGATCAGAACTCCTAGTGGAATATGAACTAGTCTACTCATATTTCCCCTAAATCACTCTCTAGTTATATACTAGCAGTTATTAAAGGGTCATCTACTTGAGACAGCCAGGGGCTGGATAGGAGGAGTCCTTGGGGACCTGGTAACAGAATGACCCCATGACCGGGGGGCTGGCCCATCTGCAAAGACCATTTCTGAGGTATTGCCAGCTGGCAAGAGACATTCTTGGACATGGTATGCCCAGTCCTGCTCGGGTCACTGTTGTCTCAAGGACTTCTGAGAAGGCCAGACTCGCCAGGCTCAGTCAGTGGTCAGGTACCAGGGCTGGAAACACGCAATGGGATGAGGTGGGTGATATGCAGGGGTGGAGTGCACAGAGGCAAGTCTCCATCCCAAAGTAAACGGGTAGGAATAAAGCAGGGCAGTTCAGTTCCTGGGTACCAGGCAGAGTCCAGGGACAAGCTCCAATCCTGAGGGAGACTGAGTCACTTGGGGGGTAAGCGGTTAAGTATGATGAGGAGCCCAGCTGTTCAGAAACAAGGCCAGTGTGGGGAGGTGGTCATAGTCACAGGGAGCATCCTTAGGGGAACCAAGATTTAGATGGGCCTGGAAGAGACTGACTTGGTGACAAAGGAGTCTCATAGCCTTTTCAGGCCCCTGGATTCCAGATCTAGGGAAGTAACCATTCCAGTTACTATGACTCTTACAACAAAACTACCCTCTAACTGTATGGCCTAAAGCTATACAATGTTCATTTTATTCACTAATCTGTCATTTGGGCAAGGCTCAGCAGTGGTGATTTGCCATGGTGACTCAGACGGTAAAGCATCTGCCTGCAATGCGGGAGACCCAGTTTCAATCCCTCGGTCAGGAAGATCCCCTGGAGAATGGAATGGCTACCCACTCCAGTGTTCTTGCCTGGAGAATTCCATGGACAGAGGAGCCTGCTGGGCTACAGTCCATGGGGTCGCAGAGTCAGACACGACCGAGCGACTAATACTTTCAGCAGTGGAAATTCATCTCTGCTCTATTCAGCATAAGCTGGGAACATCGGAAGTCTCATTCACTCCCATGTCTGGCAGGTGATGCTATTAACAGCTGGAAGCTTGGAACTTAGTTGGGACAGTCAGCGGGAACAACCTCACCTGGACTCTCCACGTAACCTGTGCTTCTACACAGGATGGGGGCTGTGTTCCAGGGACTGGCATCTCAGGAAAGAGACAGTCAAGGAGAAATGATGTGGCTTTCGATGACCAATGCTCAGAAATCCTCTAACATCTCTTCTGCTGTAATTCACTAAGGCTGAGCGAAGTCCCATCCAGGTTCAAGGGGAGAGGGAACAGACCCTCCTTCTTCATAGGGAGTATCTAAGTGCTGGGGCGGGGGAAAGGCACATGGGAATATAAATACTGGAAACAATGCCGTGGCCATCTTTGGAAAATTCGATTGGTGACAGTCACAATATAAAATCAGTGCTGTTGGCACTTGGCACACTTCCTGTCCCAGTCAGCGGGGCTCTGGTACCAGAGTCCATTTTAACCTGGGAGGAGAGAGAGAGACTGGGGGTGGCGGAGGGCGAGAACTGGGTGTCAGCACCCCATCCCAGCTCTGACAGGCAGGACAAGGCAGCGTGGAAGAAATGAAGTAAAAGAAGGGGGATGTTGGCAAGTATTCTTCTTTCTCTTGTTCATGGCTACAGTGACCGGACTGTTGTGATAGGAGAAAGCTGGCTTCGCTGGCAGCGATTTTGTTTCTAATTGAATCCTTTTCCGGAAACACACAGGCAGCACCATCTCGAAGATGGTACCAGTACAAAACTGATAAGGTTCATCACACGGCTCGAGATTAACTATAAATTCCTAATGGATTGAGGTAAGACGCGTCTCCACTCCACAGCAGACAAAGAGGCAAATGCAATGATCCATGAAAGAAACAGAGCCGCTGCCTGAGGGAAACGAGCCTTTCTATGTCCCCTTCCTCACCGTGTGTTTTTGTAGCTGTACCTTCAGACTTGCAGATGGCTGCTGGAGGTTTACTGATGGCTTCTTTCAGGGATCATTAAAAGTGATTTGTGCGATGGCCAGGCTTGTGTTTTCCATGCTCAGTTTACAGCATGTAACTTGGGAAGCGGTGTCTGGAGGACTGCTTCCCCATCCAGGAAGGATTCTACTGCAGGAAGACAAACAGGGCTTCAACAGTCCTTTGTGGTTGATGACGCGGGGCTCGAGCGGGAGGAAGTGGCTCCTGGGGACTCAGGGTGAGGGTGGGGTGAGGGGCAGGCACTTGCTGCCTCTCTTCCCTCCCGTCAGGCTTTCCTGTGAAGGGGGCCGTGGAAATAGAGCCTACACTCTGGCCCCAGAGAGCGAAACTAATGCTGCGTGCAGAAGAGATGACCAGACTGCACCAGAAGCCTGCTGCATACGTCCCTTCATTCCATTGCTCCAATAAGCTTGCTTCCCCATGTCCCTCCTGGCCCCCTCTTCCTTCTTAGGAGATGTTTCTGTTTACAAATGGACAGCACCTTTGGACTTGGAGACACATACATACTGACTCACTTACCTTGGATGCAGATCAGCACATCAAGCATCAAGCTTGAGTATCTTGACCGTCATGAAATTTCTTCCTGGCTTAGTTCTGCTCTTCCTATTTCTCCTCCTGTTAGTTTTATAATCATATAAAAGATAATTAAAAACAGAGAAGATGATTTTCAAGAGATATAAGGAGAGGATAAAAGAAGGATTATAAGAGGCAATAAAATGGTTGGAACAAAGTATTAGAAAGACTCAGATAACAGCAATTATAAAAAATTGAGAACAAATTCGAAAGATTAATAACTAAAAATAGATATAAAATGACTCAAAGTAAAAATTTTAATTAGCAATATAAGCCAAAATTACAATTAGTGTTATAAAGTAAAATTATAATTAACTATGCTTTTTAAAGAATGATAATGAAAAAGCAGAGATAAACAGTATCAAATTAAAAACTATAATTAATTAATATGTTAGAAATGATGAGTATACCAGTAGAAAAATAGGCAAAGAACATGGATTCACATGTGAAGAAATGCAGATATTAACATGTATGTGTGAAAATGTTCAATCTTACTAGCAATAAGATATATGCAAAGTAAAATTATGAGCTATTTATGTGTAGTAGGTATTTATGGGTGATTTAAACTTCTAACCCTTTGTTTATGTACGTTTACTACAATGAACACATAATTTTTAATAAGCAGAAGTTGCTTAATGATTAAGGAAAATATAGTTTAAAATTAAGAATTCCAAAATAAAATCAATCTAAGTAATTTATCTAAAACTTGCAAGCAAAATATAATATTTAGGACTTGTAAATATAGTTAGTAAGATATTTTAAATCAAGCAAAATAAATTTAACACTAACAGAATAATACAAAATCACCATTTATTGAGACCCCAGTCAATGCCAGATGCTGTCTGTGATAGATATTTTACATACATTAACTAAAGGAAAGTAATAAGGCAAAAGATTTTCTTTTTTAAAGGAATCAATGGATAATGAGAGGAAAAAGGCAGAGACTGAGAATATTCCAGATTTCTAGTCATTCAGTCTAGTACTTTGCCACCAGCTCTTGCTCTCCCTCATGAGAAATTGCCCTTAATGGCATAAAGTGCCAAGTTCTGATGCCCAATACAAGATATTGCAGTGGCTGCTGGAACTGGGGCAACCATGATTAAATGGTTATTGAGGTCACTTCCACTTGAAAAATCCTGTGATTCCCAATGAAAGAATCGCATTGTCTATACTCTTGTTCCAGACTGAGGGGTGAGATACACTGTTCTTTGGAAGATGTGAGTAGAACAGAGTTTTCATGAAGTTAAGATGCTCACAAAGTGCCCTCCTTGGGCTTCTGTCTGAGCTGGGGCAAAGGTGGAAGGAAACAGGACAACACTCGCAGGTGAGGACCACTTTGTGGAATATTTACTTAGAGGCCTTTCTACACCATCAGCATCAATAAACAGGCCTGTCTCTGCCTACCCAACATCACAGCAGAAGTGCTCATGTAACCTTGATGTGCTTCAAGCATTTGTTATTCGGAAGTAAAGAGGCTAACAGCCTGCATTTCAGAAATCTCTCAAGATCCATGACAGGCAGATAGTGTTAAAGGGTTAGGAGAATGTCCCTGGGCTCTCAAATAAAAATGGTTTGAGAATTCATCAAGGCCAGAGGAGCCATTCAGGAGAGATGACAGATGGTATGTTTGTACCTGTTTAAGGATTAGAGATGAGAAATGAGCCTCTTCTGACTTGGGCTCTGTTTGTCAGAGATGATCACTCTAAATCCGGCACAAAGGAAATCGAAGGGACCTGGGATCCTTGCTGGGCTTGAGAGTAGACAAGACAGGAGCTAGGGTGGGCTGGTCGCTCATTCCCTGGGCAGACCTTTCCCCACTCACTAGCATCCCTCTTTCAAGCCCAGATACCAATCCTCATTATTTTAGCCAGTATATTCTGATGAATGTAGGATGAAGAGAAAAAACACAAAAATGAAGAAAAAAAAAAAAGGTATGTGTGTTAGAGAATTGTCCTTTAGAAACCGGCTATAAATTTGTTGAGATTCTGCTCTAGAATAATCTCTATGCCAGAGATACCAGGAAATCTTGGCGCACTTTGCCAAGTTATAGCCCATGTGTAGAATTTATTTTAACTATGTGTACGTCTGTTAAGCAGATTGCTCACTGGAGTCTATGACACAGTGTAGCACAGCATATATAATATTGCAAACAAGAAATTAATAGCAAAAGGTACTGTTAAGACTCATGATTTTACTAGATGCATGGGTAGTGTAAGAATCAGTTTTTCTTCAACAGTGATGGGGTACTAAATGGAGAACAGGTAATCTGAGTCCTTACTGCGGATACTTTCAAAGATACAGAGAAATGTTGTTATGCTGTATTTGTGAATGCCTTGTCATTATTGCTGACTTGTTTCCTGCTATTTCAGGAAATCTTCAAGTGTGCTGCCCCAAATTCTTGTGTTCAGTATATATCACATAAGCACATTCAAGCCCCCCTCTCCCCACATACATACCGAAAACTACTATTTTAGGGTTTCACTGTTTTTAGGTGATTCTACATTCAGCGTTTGGTGGTGAAAGCTTAAGGTTGATGTCTTGTTATATCTTGTTGGATAAGTTGGTCCATATTTTCAGAATGTCCTTATATTGATTGTGCTACATAAGAAGCCCTTTTCAGGGATTTTAATTGGTTTGCTATAACAATGGCAACTCTATGTCCCAGATTTTCTAGGATGATCCTGATATCAAGGACTGATTTAATTCTCTCTATGTGTACAAATATTAGAGCATGTGTGTCAATTTTTAGCTCAGAAAACATGATGGTTATATCTATATTCTATTTCAGCACAGATCATAGAATCTGAGTGCTCTACTGTGTAGCTGAAATGCTATTCAGAAGAGCTGGTCAAAGGTTATGATGAACAACGCATGGACTATTTTTTCTAGCTGGGGAACAGGACAGGTCTTTTCTCCTTGATAGTTCGTCATGTCAGTTCATGTTCTTTCTGATTTTACTCCTCCTTTTCATTCATCTCTTTCTCTATATTTCATCTCATCTCTATACTCCCAACCAGTATATTAGGACAGTAAAGTGATGTGCCAAGTTGAGTGGTAGAAGAGGGACAGCCTGGATTTCACCTTCTGCAACTTTTTCTTTAAAGTTGGGTTCGAAAAAAAACAAAGTATGTAATGCAAACCTCCTTCCTTCTGGAATTTTGTTTGTTAGAGTGATTTGGAAGTCTAGGTGGATTTTTTTTTTTGCCACTTTATTTAATTTTTAATTGAAGGATAATTGCTTTACAGAATTTTGTGGTTTTCTGTCAAACATCAACAAGAATCAGTCATAGGTACACACATGTCACCCCCCACCCCCAGGCTCCCTCGTGTCTCCCTTCTAGATAGTCAGAGAGCCCGTTTATGTTCCCTCAGTCATGCAGCAATTTCACACCGGATCTCTATTTTACATATGGTATTGTAAGTTACTCTCTCTTGAATTAAGTTACTCCATGTTACTCTCTTAAGTTACACCATGTTACTCTCTCCATACATCTCACCCTCTCCCTCTAGGTGGATTTTTTTCAGGGGACTGGGGACATTAGGGATGACTGAAATTTTGACAGCAGACCTATTTACTGGTTTGTTTATTTGCAACATTAATTCTAAAGGTTCAACATTGTGGGAGAGTAATAAATCACTCAGGATGAAGGCAATATGGCTTCACCAAGCTAAGGTTGGTGAAGAATCACATTACTGCTCACTTCTCCACTCAGCATCCAAATAACCTGTGTATATCCAATGTTTTTACTTAGAGTGCTGGTTTCATGGCCTGAGACTGAAGGAAATATTATGTTATGTTATTGTAGATATTCGAGTAGGTCTCATGTGATTAGGGATGTTCCTTGGTAAAATGCCCCAGAACCTAGGAAACTAGGAATAGTTGGGCCTGAAGAAGACTGGGAGCTTTGATTGATCCAGTCATTACAAAACCTGCAGTTGGAAGGCTTTTCTGAATCCCAGGTAATCCTAGAAGCTTCTGGACTTGTGGGTCTTTAATACAGTACTCTGTTACTAAGCTAAGTATTTTTTTTTGTTTGTTTCTTTCTGGCAGTGCATGCAACCTGCAGGATCTTAGTTCCTCAGGCAGGACTTGAACCCATGCCCTCTGCAGTGGAAGGGCGTAGTCTTAACCACTGGATCACTAGGGAAGTCCCTTCTATCACATTTGAGTAGCTTATATTCTTTAACAGCTTTATTGATATATAATTCACATATTATAATGATCATCCACTTTAAGTGTGCAGTTCAATGAATGTTAGTATATTTATGAATTTGTACAAGGATCACTAAAATCTGATTAAAGAATATTTTTATTACCTTCAAAAAAGAAATTTTGCACCAACCAGAACAACACACCTTTGACAAGTCTAATCTATTTCATTTTTAATAGATTTGCCTATTCTATACATTTCATTTAAATACAATCATACAGCCTCAGATATGCAGATGACACCACCCTTATGTCAGAAAGTGAAGAAGAACCAAAGAGCCTCTTGATGAAAGTGAAAGAGAAGAGTGAGAAAGTTGGCTTAAAGCTTAACAGTCAGAAAACTAACATCATGGCATCCGGTCCCATCACTTCATGGCAAATAGATGGAGAAACAGTGGAAACAGTGTCAGACTTTATTTTTCTGGGCTCCAAAATCACTGCAGATGGTGACTACAACCAAGAAATTAAAAGATGCTTACTCCTTGGAAGAAAAGTTGTGACCAACCTAGACAGCATATTAAAAAGCAGAGACATTACTTTGTCAACAAAGGTCTGTCTAGTCAAGGCTGTGGTTTTTCCAGTAGTCATGTATGGATGTGAGAGTTGGATTATAAAGAAAGCTGAGTACCAAAGAATTGATGCTTTTGAACTGTGGTGTTGGAGAAGGTTCTTGAGAGTCCCTTGGACTGCAAGGAGATCCAATCAGTCCATCCTAAAGGAAATCAGTCCTGAATATTCATTGGAAGGACTGATGTTGAAGCTGAAACTCCAATACTTTGGCCACCTGATGTGAAGAACTGACTCATTGGAAAAGACCCTGATGCTGGGAAAGACTGAAGGCAGGAGAAGGGGACAACAGAGGATGAGATGGCTGGATGGTATCACCGACTCAGTGGGCATGAGTTTGAGTAGACTCCAGGAGTTGGTGATGGACAGGGAGGCCTGGCGTACTACAGTCCATGGGGTAGCAAAGAGTTGGACATGACTGAGTGACTGAACTGAACTGAACTGAACTGAGAATCATACAGTATGTATGTTAGGGGCTTCCCTGGTAAAGGTGGTAAAGAATCTGCCTGCAATGCGGGAGACCTGGGTTCAATCCCTGAGTCGGGAAGATCGCCTGGGCGAAGGAAATGGCAACCCACTCCAGTATTCTTGCCTGGAGAATTTCACGGACAGAGGAGCTTGGTGGGCTACAGTCCATGGGGTTGCAAAGAGTTGGACACAACTGAGTGACTAACACACATACAGTATGTGGTCTTTTGTGTTTATCTTTCACTTGGCATAATGTTTTTGAGGCTCTTGCATACTGTAGCATATGCCACTACTTTGTTCCTTTTTGTTGCTGTATAATATTCCATTGTCCGTGTGTACAACATTTTATTTACCCAGTCATTAGTTAATGAACATTTGATTTGTTTTTTATGCTATTATAAATGAAATTGTTTTCTTAATTTGACTGTTAATTGCTGGTGTATAGAAATATAATTGATTCTTGTATGTTGACCCTCTTTCCTATAAGCTTGCTGAACTTTTAAAAAATGGATTTTTTTTTTCAATGGATTTTAGTGGATTTTTAAAATTTTTCTGTTTATCATTATCTATAAATACAGTTGTATTTATTTTCCAGTAAGGATGCCTTTTATTCTCCCTATAGTTTCTGCTTCCACCTATCTTAGTTAGCCTCATGTTTCTAACTCAGTATCACACCTTCTTTCTTTGCTATCTTTCTCTTTGCTCTAAATTTTCAAGTTTAAATAGAGGGGAAAAAGGAAAAAAAGATACAGAGAATCTGCTTATCTCATTTGTTAGCTATCATTTTTCCTTGGGCAAAGTTTTCCATTGTAGCTCATAACTCTCTGGCTAATAAATGCTGCCTTTGGGTCAGGTGATCACTAATAAGGTATAGCCAGAGAGAAAGGCAGACCACAGCTTCTGGATAGCTGGAGAAATTTTCTTTAAGGGACTGTATGCATGGCCTGACTTTGAAATTGATACAGACAGAATACTATTGTTACAGTAGGTATTGTTCCAAGATAAGATGCATATAAAGAAAGTGAAAAGTGAAGTTGCTCAGTCGTGTCTGACTCTTGTGACCCCTGTAGCCTGACAAGCTCCTCTGTCCATGGGATTTTCCAGACAAGAATACTGGAGTGAGTTGCCATTTCCTTCTCCAGGGAATCTTCCCGATGCAGGGATTGAACCCAGGTCTCCTGTACTGCAGGTAGACTCTTTACTGTCTGAGCCACCAGGAAGCCCCAAAATGCATATTTATATTTTTAATTCAGAGGATTTCTTTGTGATGTTGATTGGAATGGATTATTAATTCTAGTATTTTAATTAATTAAAATTGAGGTATAACTGACATACAACGTTATATTATTTTCGGGGATATAATGCAATGCTTCAGTACTTGTCTGTATTGTCAAATGATCAGCACAGGGAAGTCTAGCTAAGGCTTTTTCCTTGTGATGAAGACTTTCAAAATACACTAAAATTTAATATGCTGTGTTGTTTATCTAAAGTGTTTTTAGATTGCATTATAAGACTGCTTATTAAAAATTTTATTTTCTTCTTTTTGGTCACGCCCTGAGGCTTGCAGGATCTTAGTTCTCTGACCAGGGATCTAACCTGGGCCCTGACAGTGAAAGTGCTGCATTCTAACCACTGGACCACCAGAGAATTCCCCTCATTTAACATTTTAAAGAGATAAGTATATTCAAGATAAATAGTTTTCCTTGGTCTCTTTACTACCTCCAAGAAACCCTTTCTTTTTAATTAGTGAAGAAAGCTGAGCACTGAAAAATTGATGCTTTTGAACTATGGTGTTGGAGAAGACTCTTGAGAGTCCCTTGGACTGCCAGGAGATCCAACCAGTCCATCCTAAAAGAGATCAGTCCTGGGTGCTCATTGGAAGGACTGATGCTGAGGCTGAAACTCCAATACTTTGGCCACCTCATGCGAAGAGTTGACTCATTGGAAAAAACCCTGATGCTGGGAGGGATTGGGGGCAGGAGGAGAAGGGGACAACAGAGGATGAGATGGCTGGATGGCATCACCGACTCAATGGGCATGAGTTTGAGTAAACTCTGGGAGTTTGTGATGGACAGGGAGGGCTGGTGTGCTGCGATTCATAGGGTCGCAAAGAGTTGGACAGGACTGAGTGACTGAACTGAACTGATTTCAGTAAAAATTTATTGCACGTCTGTTTTATGTAGAATCTTCAATACCTGGTACATATTGGAGTAAAAAATGAGGAGGGTGTATTTGTGGAGGGGAGGTCTTGAAGAAATGAAAAGCATGCTTCCTTGGATTTTTAGTTCCCTGTAGAAAGAAAGTGGAACCATATAGAACTCAAGAACATATAGAAAGTAACATGGAGTCTTGAAACTACAATGTAGCATAGTATAATTTGGATAGGTGTACTGTTGAATAAGTCCATCCTAAAGGAGATCAGTCCTGGGTGTTCACTGGAAGGACTGATGCTGAAGCTGAAACTCCAATACTTTGGCCACCTCATGCAAAGAGTTGACTCATTGGAAGAGACCCTGATGCTGGGAAGGACTGGGGGCAGGAGGAGAAGGGGACGACAGAGGATGAGATGGCTGGATGGCATCACCGACTCGATGGACATGAGTTTGAGTAAACTCTGGGAGTTGGTGATGGACAGGGGAAGCCTGGAGTGCTGCGATTCATGGGGTCGCAAAGAGTCGGACACGACTGAGTGACTGAACTGAACTGAGCTGTTGAATAAAATGATGACATGTCATAAATTCAATACTCTGCTGCTGCCCAGGGATACAAGGATGAAAAAGAGACAGTCTCTGCCCTAAGACTTTATTGTAATAAATCAGCACATAATTGAAGCTCAAAAATATTATTGCATTTTTATGCATACCTTTGAAACAAGCTTTGATTTTTCCAGTAGTCATGTATGGATGTGGGAGTTGGACCATAAAGAAAGCTGAGTGCTGAAGAATTGATGCTTTTGAACTGTGGTGTTGGAGCAGACACTTGGACTGCAAGGAGATCAAACCAGTCAATCCTAAAGGAGATCAGTCTTGAATATTTATTGGGAGGACTGATGCTGAAGCTGAAACTCGAATACTTTGTTCACCTGATGCAAAAGACCCTGATGCTGGGAAAGATTGAAGGTGGGAGGAGAAGGGGACGACAGAGGGTGAGATGGTTGGATGGCATTACCAACTCAATGGACATGAGTTCGAGTCTGCCTACAATGCGGGAGACCCGGGTTCAACCCCTGGGTCAGGAAGACCCCCTGGAGAAGGCAATGGCAGCCCACTCCAGTACTCTTGCCTGGAAAATCCCATGGATGGAGAAGCCTGGTAGGCTACAGTCCATGGGGTCGCAAAGAGTTGGACATGACTGAGCGACTTCCCTTCCCTTGAGTAAACTCAGGGAGATCGTGATGGACAGAGATGCCTGGTGTGCTGCAGTCCATGGGGTTGCAAAGAGTCTGACGTGACTGAGTGACTGAACTAAACTGAACTTGAAAGAAGAGGATGTCATGCTGTGTTGTGACTGGCTGCCTTTAATGTTGAAAGAGACTACCTGAAGAGAATACCATCACTAATCTAATTTCTAAAGAGAAGATATACACTTCTGTAAGACTAAGGTCATATGGGTAAACTTACACATGTCATAGAATATTTTCAAAAAATAAAATTTAAATGTCCTGTAGAGGTGAAATACTGATCTAGAAACTTTCCAAAGGAAAACTTCTCAACTTTGTCAGATATAGTTTTAATTACTCCACTAATTTATATTAATACTGTCTTTTACAATCACTTTTTTTCTGCCTGATCCTATTATGGTATAACTAGCTTATCTAATTGAAGTGGAGGGAGACAAAAGTGAACTCTCTGCAAGCTTGATGCAGATAGTTTTCTGTTTTCTTATATGCAGATTTGGAAACCATAATATTTAAAAGTTTACTTTTCATAAAAAAGAAATAACTAGTTTACAAAATAAAGCCGCAGGCCAAATGCGGTGGTGTGCTTTGTTTTGTTTTGTTTTGCCTGGTTAAGACTAAAATAAAGAACATTTTGCCTCATGTATTTGTGTATAGGAAAATAGGAAAGGCTCTATTAGGAGAGTGCAGATCCCTTATTAAACCGTGAGTTCCCTCCCGAAAGAGATTGTATCTTCTAACTTGGTAGCCTAAACTTTAAGGATATCTTTAAGGATACAATACTACCCTTAAAGCGTGCTTTCAAAGTTCCCCCAGTTACACGCCTTTTCTGCAGCCAAGACTACAACTCCCAGAAGGCCATACTCCTCTGGAACTCAAAATATGAAGGCGAGAAAAGTCCCAGAACCCATCGCACCAGATCGAGAATACAATTCCCACTATACCCAGGGGCTCCGGAAACCTTGTCAAATACCACCTGTTGTCATAGCATCCGGGTCTGCGCTAACCAATCTGAGAGACCCTGCCTTAGAGAGGCGGGCCGTTAGTATCTTTGACCAATTGGAGTCAAGGGTTGTTGTGTCACGTGACCGGAGGAGGCGGGAGCTCAGGACCGGCGCCTTCTCCTTGCCTTTTGGGGTCGTGGCCTTGCTCCCGCTGTGCAAGGCAGGAGCCTGGCCCCGTCCACGCACGTGTGTGCCCGTGGGACCTGTGGTGTCTGTGCGTCCGTGCTAGGTCTCTGCCGGGTCAGAAGCAGAAGCCATGGGCGGGACGGCCAGCACTCGCCGGGTCACCTTCGAGGCGGACGAGAATGAGAACATCACCGTGGTGAAGGGCATCCGGGTGAGTGACAGTGGGCGGGCGGAGGGCCAGCATTCCGACTCGAACCCCATATCTCTGGCCTTTACAGGTTCTGCTTGGCCTGCTTTTCCCCACTTCTGCCGCCAAAGTGTTGTTCGGCCCAAAGCTGAGTTCCTTGCAAAGAAGGTTGAAGTTTCTCAAGACTTGGGACATCGGTTCAGAGATATTTCCTGCTGTGTGCCAAATGCTGAGCGCTGTGCTTGGGGACTGGGGGATGCCAGGTTTAGTTAGACTTTCTAAGGGCTCAAAGACCAGTTTAGACTGTACTGCTTAGTAGTCCTGGGACCTTATTTGAAAGCCTTGCCTCACTGTACCCACCTATGAAATGGGCTTGTCTCTCCTGGATTCAGAATTCAAACCCTGCTTTTGCCCTGCCCACGTGACCTCTCTCAGGATGAACTTGGCGTTTTAAGGAACACTTTATGTACTGTCTGTCGTTGAGTACTCTTCCACTGACAAGCCCCCATTCCCCCAACACCCACCCACCCACACCTTAGACTTTCCTGCCCTGCTTCAGGTGACTTCTGGCTTCTCCTTCACTTTCACTTGACGTCTGTCTTTCCCAGACTCCTCCTCTTGTGGCCTGTTTGGACTAGGCCCAGTGGCTTCTATACCAACGTCTGCCGCCCTCACAGGACTTGAGATAGGTTTGCAAGTTTTCAGATCATTAGGAGTATTACAGTTTGTTTTGACTGAGACGTTGGAGAAAAATTTTAAATGCCCCCTGCGCATGCTTCATGCATAAACTGAAATCTTGATTTTTCTCTAGGGTGTCCGTATACCAGCACTCCCTTCATCAACACACCCTCCACTGCACCTGAATTAGCAGCCTCACGTTTTTGGAAGTGTAATGACTGAACCTAGTAGATAAAGCAGTTTGACCCCAGAAAGTTTTATACTGTTTTCCTTCCTCTGTACTACACAACCAGCATAAGCAAATGTGTAAATTCTTTTTAGCATTGATTATGAGGAATTAAAACTTCTTAAATATTTGAAATGTTGAAAAACTTTTACTTTGCAACTGTTACCTTGAAGAATTTGTTAAAGTTTTCTTTATGAAAACAGACTATTGAGCTCAACTTTTGCTCTGTGGTCAGCATTTCCTTGCATTAATGAATGGTGGTACCGCATTTTGTAATAAGATGTCTGAGGCAGCATTCTTTGCATTGTTGAGGTTTAGTTGGTACTCTTTAAAATAAAAATTTCTGTAGGCTCTGAGTTTTATGTGGAAACTTGATTAATTTTGCCTTCAGAGGCTTTGAGTGTTATACACCAGAGGACGAAAAAGAAAAGTAAGAAGAAGAAAAGTAAGTTTGGGTTGAGAAGGCAATTGGCTAGAAAAAATGTATAAATCCATGTTCTCATGCTTTAGTACAGGCACAGCGATGGCAGCAAACAAAATTAAAGGGAATTGGGCCACAGCACAGATTCACGTCAAGTATTAGACAAGGTTAAATATGTTAAGTATGAAGAAAGTTTGAGGTTAGATTAAATGGAGAGATTGTCTTAAAGCCCCTTTTAAAAAAATGTTATAGGAAAAGAAGCTATGTCCTTTGACCATTCAATTTGGTGGAAATATTCTTTTATTTATTTTTTCTTTCTCATGGAGTACATTTTATACGGTTATAATTCAAGCACATACCATGCTTCCTGTGACCTCTGTGCTTTGCTTTTCTTCAGTTTATACCCTTCACCTGGATTGCCCTTGCAGCGTTCTCCCTGTTGCTTCAGATTCCTTTTCAAGGGCAATTTTCTATCGCTGAGCTTCAGTTTTCTCACCTGCAGAGTGATGGGGCTTGAGTACACCTGTAACCTCTGATCTGTTCTAATTCTGAAATTTTGTGCGTCTAGCAGCACTATGAGTTTCTTGTAGCCATACTCAGCCTCCTGCACTTTCCCCTAAAAATAGCGTGCTGTTGAATTATTGAGTACTTAAGTATCATTCTGATTTCCTTGAGGTCATGGTCAAAAGAACATCAGTTAGTTGTTAAACAGACCTCAGTTAAGTTAATTAGGCATTTTCTAGTCTGCATTCTTGGACAGGTCACTTCCCTGATTATATTGCCTTATCCCCAAAGGGGAGTATCATCTCTTGATTGTGGTAAGAAGATGAAGTATTTAAAGCACATTGTAGATTTTTAATAAAAGGTAGCTGTTATTACAATGATAGGGTTCCTTCTACATCTCATGTTCTGAGACTTTTTGAAAGTCTGCAGTGGTAAGAGCACGTGCTTTGGAACCAGGCGAACCTTAGCGTGGTGCCGGCTGTGCTTCTCATTAGCTGTGTGCAGCGTACTTGTAATACTTACGTATCCAGACACTGCTTTTGAGAATTTGGCGTAATGTATGTAAGCGTCACTGGTGGCTCAAACAGGAGACCCAGGTTCAACCCCTGGGTTGTAAGATCCTCGGGAGAAGAGGATGGTAACCCACTCTAGTATTCTTGGCTGGAGAATTCCATGGACAGAGGAACCTGGTGAGCTACAGTCCATGGGGTCACAAAGAGTCGGACATGACTGAAGGGCTAAGCATGCATGTAAGCATCTGGCAGGGTCTGGTACTTTGAGGGTGTTCACTACTCACATGAGTAGTAACTGTTTTTAGAGCTGGTCAAGGAGATGGATGTGTAACCTTACATGAACTGAATAATAATCAATAGATAAAAATAAGAGCATATTGTGTTCCCACAGGTGTACCTAAAGGGATATGGACTGGGGAATGAACTCCTGGGTTCTACAACTGATTGCCTGTATGATTTTTCATCTATGTGTTTTCTAGATGTTTTTAAGCTGATCTTTATATATATATATATATATATTTTTTTTTTTTTTTTAGCTTGCAGCACTTCTTATTTCCCATGAGAGAGCCTTTGTTTTAGCTCAGTTGATTGAAACATGGTGCTCATGAGGCCCAGACTTCAGTATTGAATTGCAGATAGGGTTAGTTCAGCTTGGCTGCAGAAAGCGTTCCAGATTTTCCCAGTCGACCAACATGCTTTTACTCATAAGAATAAGAGTTTGCCACGTATACACACTACTATATGTAAAATAAATAATAAGAACCTATTGTATAACACAGGAAACTGTACTCAATATTCTGTAATGGCCTGTGCGGGCAAAGAATCTAAGAGAAGAACAAGAGTGGATCTGTGTCTCTGATTCACTGTGCTGTACGGCAGAAACTAACACGGCATAAATCAGCTGCACTCCAGTAGGAATTTTTAACAGAATGTGTTCCCCAAACACTGTAATTACTACATGTGTTTCTCTCCAGTGGTGTTGGGCTTTACCAAATCTTCTCCACTTTAGACACCTTTTGTTAGTTTCTCACTAAGAGAATAACTTCTGTTTCCTTGATACTTTTCCCTTACTTCTGTGCACACCACTTTTCCGCATTTTCTTTTGGACCACTGTGACCATATCACCTGTAGTCACCCTTTTTCATAACAATAAAACTTTAATTTTTTAAATAAAGAGTGTGCCGACAGTGCAGCAGACTTACTCGCTGCTAGAAAACCAATTTTGTGTTGCACTGATAAGGATAGCAATTTCATCTTCATTTATCTTAATATACGAGGAGTCATATTGAGTAAGCAGACATAAGGCTTTTAGTAACTAGGCTGCATTTATTAATAGGTCATGTTTTTCCAGATTTTTCCTGCTGAGGTCCTCATCAGCTGGTGATTAAAGGACCTACCTAAAATGTTAGTTTGTAGTGTCTTCTCACCCATCATGTGTTATTTTCACTGGATTTGTAGGGTCCTGGTTTTTTCTTTCCCTTAATTCTCAGCCGTCAACAACTCCCTGTCCCCCTCTTTCATAAAATAACCTGTATTCTTACACCTGACTCCAGCTTTGAATCTGAACTCATGGATTGGATGAAAGGCCACCCTTTTGCCTTGCCCTTCTTTCCAAGTCTAAAATAAATTTCTTGTGATCGCAAGACCAATCATTTTGATTACTCATATTGCATGTGCTTAATAGGATTTTTCTGAGCACCTGCTGAGCCTGCTTGGAAAATGTGCCTTCCACTCAATCTTGCACAAGTTTATCTCAAACATCAAAGCTGTGAGTGAACTCTTCCAGAGCAAATGTCAGCTTCAATAAGTATCATTTTCAGAGTAATATTTATCATGCTTCCCAGGCATAAACTAATCTCTGCTACTTGCCTTGAAGTTGCAAGCTGAAATTCACAGGAGCCAGTTACAGTAGCAGGGATGCTTATGTGGAACACAGCTCGTGCTTTGGGAGGTCTTAGCAGTTAAGAGCCCCTACATGAAGAGATTACTTCATATGGGATGTGGTTAAGGGTCCTGGAGAGGGTCCATTAACAGAGTCTGCAAGTCCTGTCCATCACTGGGAATGTTGAGGAATGTTATCGGGTAAATGAATGGCCCCTTTCCGTGTTAGGTTCCGTGAATCTCTTGGGTATATATTACCATGCTAAGCTTTCTAGGATTTTATACAAAGAGGAGAAGTTCATGATTTCCACTGATAACAAAGGCAAAGAATATGAGTGATGAACTACAGACATGAGCTGGAAGTTACATTTTATATATATGTGTTTGTAGTATGGAATATATTCCCCCTTAAGTAAGTATTTAGGAGTCATTTCTTTCAAATACTAGTGGCAGTTTTTGAAGTCTTAAAATGGTAGTTGAAAAGAAAATGATCTATGCTGCATGGAAAGAGGACGAAGTGAGAAAAATGAGTCTGAGTCTTTTAATCAGTTTGATAAGAAGCACCTGGAAGAAGTTGAGAAAAACTATTATGGAGCTGTGGATCAGATTCATTTGTCTCATGTGGTACCTATCTTGACGTCTTAGGGGCAACTGAAAGGGAGTTCTCCCCCTTTTCTCTGTTCCTTGGAAATAGAAATACTTGATCTTTGTCTCAGTCTCTTGTTTCTGAGAAAATACTAGATTCTGGGTTGATAAGTGGTGTGTTCTGATTTTAGATAAGACCAATGAAGGTGGGTGGGAGGACATCAGTGGGAAGACTATGGAAGATGACCTACGTCTTTTCCTCTTCTGTGGGGCACATGTTGGTGTGGGGAGTAGTATGGACCATGACTTGGCAAGCCTTGTTTACTTAACTACGTCTTCAGAAGCAGATGAATAGGGCAGATAAGTCAGTGAACTGAATTCAACTCTGTTGGCAGGCCGCATTCTTTTGGTTCTCACTAATCGTAGAACCCGGGTCTCCAGCCCTGCAGGCAGATTCTTTACCATCTGAGCCACCAGGGAAGCCCCCAGAGTAGAACAGGGATTCTTAACTTCCAGTTCACAGACTACTGTAAATCTCTAGGCTATGGACTCTGCCCATAATAATGCAATAAGCAGAAAACTAATCCATAGACTTCTGAATCCATGGACCTCGGGGCACAATTATAGCATTAATGTGGGTGGGTGGGTGAGGGGTTTATGTCACTCTTCTTTGCCACAAATAATTCCTGTAAATTGCACTTGGTATTTGCCTTGATGGAGAGTCCAGTAACGTCTGGAATAGTATAGCAGGTATGGATAGCAAGCATAGCAGGTATGGATATTTGAACAGGAAAAAGCTTTTCTAAAAGAGGTACCCTATTTAAGGAAAGATGCTTCCTGAAGAAGTTGCTGCTTATACAGAGGCAGCTTGTCCAGCTCTTGCGGAAGTTTACGTTTTACCTTTGACGCCTTTTGGGGTCAGTTTGCATCACAGAGAAGAGTTGTTTTCTAGCTGCAGATTGTATAACAGGCTGGGATCTCTAAACCTTGTCAGCTGCTTTGCAAGTGAGTTCCCCAGTTAACAGAGATCAGGTGAGTTCGAGGCCTGAACTCATTACTGAAGCTGGGGTGTCAGCTCAGCGGGTGTCAATTTCAAATACAAAGGGTAGCCTGGCTATTGCCTTCTATCAGCATAGTTGTGACCAGACTGGGGAGACTGTAGATCAGGCTTGGAGTAAGCAGAGATGCAACCGTAGGCTGCCATGGGTGCGCCTTTGGAAAGACCTGAGAAGACATGTATGAGTCAGTCTAAGAACACACACACAAAAAGAGTTGACTCTCAAGGCAACCTTACAACATGTTTATCAACTTAAAAAACGAATTGTGTACCCTTGAATGACATAAATTTACTGAAGTATGACCAAAGACCTTATTGGGAAATGCTTTGAATTGATTGAATTTGACATTAAGTAGCAAGTTTTGAGGCATCAGATAAACCACATAAATAAAAAGTTAACAATGAAATAAGAAGTAATGTTTAGGTTGAAAGAGACATTGTACTTTTAATGCAAAGAGCATAGATAGGGATAAGTGGGCACCTTATTCTCAGACCAGGACTCATGCGGGTCTTGTCTTCATGCCCCACGTAGAGAACGGTCTCCGTATGAACTCGGTGCCGCTGATGAGAGTGAACCGGGAAAAACAGGCTGTTGAGGTCCCGGTGGCCGGAGCTGTGTTAGTAATAACTCTGTCAGATCTTTGCGTTGCATCTTGGAATCCTTCCTCCTCCGTAACTCTGGGGGTAGGTGTTACTTTCCCAGTTTCCGGATGAGGAAAGGGAGGCCCATAGAGGGGTTATATAGCTAGTAGGTGACCAGTGCGTCTTCCTTGTATTCTGGGCCAGCGTTTTGTAAGGTATAAAATCATATGTCAAATTAGCTTATGTATATTAGCTTTCAACACATAAATTATATTACATATGTAACATAGTAGATGTATTATAGGATTATATATAGTAATATGATATATAAAACATACGTAATACATTACAGCATACTCTGTTAATATGGTATGTTATATATTATGTATTAGTACATTATCTTATATATTGAGTAAACTTTAAATTATATATCAGTAAAAACAGCTTTAAGATTCCAGAACTTAGTAAGCCTCGTTTTATTTCCTCATGAGGAGGTGATACATGTTGTGTGGGATAAGGAGTGTATTGTTTAGCGGCAGGGAAGGCACTGGAGAGAGAGTGGGCTGACTGGTTGCCGTCCTGATGCTGCCAGTAGCTGGACATCACTTAGAGTCTCTCTTTTTCTCACCTGTGAATTGAGGGGATGGGGACAGTCTTAAGGAGTTCTTCCTATCATGTGGCTCACCTTTGCAGATGAGTTGCGGCAGCAGTCTCCGTGGCTGTCAGTTGATGGAGAAGCTGAGTCTGCTGGCGCTCTGCTTCCTAACTTCCACTTCTCTCCCGAGAAAGGAGTCATGGTTTCTCCTTCAAAGGTCACAGCTTTTGAGCTGTCGACTTTCCCTTTGCTGTCTCACCTCCATTCTGCTTTGGGTCCTGAGATATAAGTAACTGTTCAGCTACAAACCCATTTCGTTCTTTGATGTTTCCCAAGGGCCTCAGTTAGTGCTCGGCCTAGTCAGCCTTGTGGGGTGACTCAGTAACACATAGGAGCTCACAGTCTTGTGGAAAGGCAAATGCTTGTTCTGTCACTGGAGCATTGGACATTTGTGCAAGGTACCCGTGGGGCACAAAAGGGTCCTGTTGGGTAGGCAGAGTTGGAATGGAATGACATTAGGATGTTTTGAGCTGACGTTTGAAAGGCACTTCTCTCCCGAGGTGTGAAGGCATTGTAGGCAAAAATAAAGGCAAGGAGATGGCAGCGGGTGGCCAGTGTGGGTAGGGAACAGGTTATGAAGTGTTGAGGGAAAAGCCTTGGAAGTTGCGGTTGGAGAAATGAGGCCATAACCAAAAGAAGAGGAAGTCTTGAATGCTATGCAAAAGAATTTGGCCTTTCTTATCAGCAGAGGTAGCTGTTGAAGGACTTGAGGTGAGAATTACCATAATCATTTGTATTTTAGGAGGAATATTGATGATGCCATGAATTAGGGCAGGGGAAATGGGATGGGAGGAGGGACGACAAATTGAGGAGGTCACAGCTGAGAGACTGAGGCAGAGAGAAGGGTCGAGAACTCCTGAGTTTTGATTAAGGAAGCGGGGTGAAGGTGGGGTCATGAATGAGATAAGGAAAGCAAGAGGACACAGAGGTTTTTTTGGCAAATGTGAATTCAGCTTGGGACATGTTGGGTTTGCGGTGCTTGTGGTCTGTCCCAGGAGAGGTGTCCATTAGGCAACTCAATGTTTAGGTCTGCCTTTTGGGATACAGGTCTTGGACTGGAGATAATTGGGTTTAGAATTCATTAATTAATCAACAGCAGTTATTAATAAAACATCAGGGGAGTGAATGAGAGTACCACCAAGAGCGCATGGAGTGAGAAGAAATCAAGGCAAAGAACAGAATGTGGAGCCCTCTAGCATATAAGGGTGGGCAGGGGAGGACTTCCCAGGTGGCTCAGTGGTAAGAATCCACCTGCTAAGCAGGAGATGTGGGTTCCATCCCTGCGTCGGGAAGATTCCCCTGGAGAAGGAAATTACAACCCACTCCAGTATCCTTGCTTGGGAGATACCATGGATAGAGGAGCCTGGTGGGCTGCAGTCCGTGGGGTCGCAAAGAATCAGACATGACTTAGCGACTAAACACCACCACCAGGGAGGGGGAAGCCTGCAAAAGAGGTGAGACTCAGCCAGAGTCCTAGGACCAGCAGGGAGGGGATGGGGGGTGGAGGATGGGTTTCTGGAAGACGGGAGTGATGCTAAAGGGAAATCATATAAATTAGGTGCTTTGTAAATATAAAAGATATTTATATAAATATGTAGCTCAGTTGTGGTCGACTCTTTGCTACCCCATAGACTGTAGTCCACCAGGCTCCTCTGTCCATGGGATTCTCCAGGCAAGAAGAGGAGAGTGGGTTACCATGCCCCCACCTTCAGGGCATCTTCCCAACCCAGGGATTGAGCCCACTTCTCTTGTGTCTCCTGCATTGGCAGGTGGATTCTTTACCACTGGTGCCACCTGGGAAGCCTGTATAAATATAGGAGGTTATTTATTTGGTCAGTGGTGACTTTTGCCTGAATACTTTCTCTGCTGTATTGGGTTACAAGTCAGTCAGTGGAGTGCTAAGAAGTCGAAACTGGAAGTAGGTCCCTGAGGATGTAGTGGGGCGGGGAGGGGGTTGTTTCTCCCCATTACTTGACCTGTAAACCTTTTTGATGATTTCTGCTTCACCCTCATCTAGTCAGACACTGAGTCTGGCAGTGAAGGGGATGTCTGAGTGTGACCTTGTTTCTCAGACTTCCTGGATTAGAATCCTGGCTTCGTTATTGACAACCTGTAAGATCCAGCACAAGTTACTTCATCTGGCTTTGCTCCAGTCTCCTCACATATATTCTGTGGACATAATAACCGTGTCTCACAGGATTGTGAAGGGTTAAATGAGTCAAATACTTATTTTACCATCAGTGCCTGGCACCTAATAAGCACTCAGTGAAGGTTAACTTGTGGTGTAATTTACATATAATAAAGCTCATCTGTTTTCTGTGTATAGCACTTTCTGATAAATTTACAGAATTGTGCAACCATCACTACTTTCCAGGTTTGGAACATTCTCATCACCCCAATAAAATCTCTTAAGCCCATTTCCAGTTAATCTCCATTCTCATTCCAGCCTTAGGCAACCACGTACCTAAGATATTTTCCATCTGTATAGAGTCCCGGTTTCTGAGCATTTCAGGTAAATGGAATTATACAGTATGTGGCCTTTTGTGCCTGGTTTCCTTAATTGTTTTTTAGGTCTGTCCTCATTGTAGCTTATTTTAGAACGTCACTTCTTTTTATTGATGAATTCTAGTCCATTGTATGGACGTGTAATGTTTTGTTTACCCATTCACCAGGAGATGAATGTTGTTTCCACTTTTGCTGTTATGAATAGTGCTGCTCTGCACATTCCTGGGCGAGCCTTTGTGTGGACATATGCTTAATAGCTTCTTAATTGGTCCTTTAGCCTCCTTCAGGGGTCCTCCTGCTCCTGTTCTCATCCCCCTCCAATCTGTTCTTCACACTGTAGCTAGAGTGATCTTTCTAAAATGTAAGTCTGATTGTGTCATTACCCTGCTTAAAATCCTTCAGTAGTGCCTCGCTGCCCTCAGAATCAAGTTCAACCCCCTGACTTGAAGGATTTATTTACTAAGAGTCTTCAACATCCAGAATCTTATTTCCCTTTCTACCTTCTGTTTCACTGAGCCCCCTCCTCAACTTCCTGCTTCACCCATTCTTTTCTTCATCCCTGTTGTTTCATTTGTTTAACCGTTCACTAATGAACCAGGCTTACTGAGGCTCTGGGGTATAATACTGGACAGGACAGCCAAATCCATGCTTTCCTGGGGCTTTGTTTCTCGTGAGCAAGACAGGCAATAAACAGGAAAGAATCAGATAGTGGTAAGTGCTGTGAAATGAGTGAAAATCCCTCTGTTCTGTCCGACTCTTTGCGACCCCATGGACTATACAGTCCATGGAATTCTCCAGGCCAGAATACTGGAGTGGGTAGCCTTTCCCTTCTCCAGGGGATCTTCCCAACCCTTAGATCGAACCCAGGTCTCCCACATTGCAGGGAGATTCTTTATTAGCTGAGCCACAAGGGAAACCTGATAAGAAAATAATAAAAGGATGCTATGATATCTAGGGGTTAGAGGTGCTGATGACTCAAATCTCGTGGCCTGAGTATTCCTCATTGCCTCCGTCCTATTGCCAGCTGCCTGTTTCGTATTGCCACTTGCTGTTAAGCCCTGTTGTTTAGTGGTAGCTTCATGTGGTACCCTCCTCTTTCTTTTTAAAGCATTTATTTTTGGCTGCGCTGAGTCTTTGTTGGTGCGCACAGGCTTTCTCTAGTTGCAGTGCTCGGACTTCTCGTTGCGGTGGCTTCTCCTGTAGATGAGCACAGGCTCTAGGGCGTGCGGGCTTCATTGGTTCTGGCTTCTGGGCTCTGGAGCATGGGCTTAGTAGTTGTTACTAGTTGTGGCACATGGACTTAGTTGCCCTGTGGCTTGTGGAATCTTCCCAGACCAGGGATCGAACCCATGTCCCCTGCATTGGCAGGTGGATCTTAACTACTGGACCACCAGGGAAATCCTAATACCCTCTGCTTATAGTACTCTTATATCCTACTCCTTCTGTTCCTAAGTACTGTTCATCCTTCTTAGCCTCCTGCCCAGCCACACTCCCAAAGCCTGGCTAGATGCCCTGCCCATCTTGCCCACCGTGCTGTCTGTCCTTCCGTTACAGGCCAACTGACTTAAGTAACATCCTTCACATTTTATTTAAATGCATGGTGGTCGTCTGTTTCTTCTCTTTAAGCAACTTGATGACTTAGAATACCTGAAGTCTAGCCTAGTTCCCGGCACAGAGTTGGTGCATAAAGAAATCTACTGAAAGAGGGATTGTTTGTGGTTAGCCGGGAGGGAGGGAGGGAGGGACACTGTTTCTTTTGGGACTGGAGGGAAGGAAGGCGCTAAGGCCTGCTGCAAGTGTAAATTAATTTGGAGGATGAGGGAGGAAAGTTGGAGGAGTTCTGATGGCTTACGTTTTCTCAGAGATTACAATTTAGTGCACAGTATAGAATGAGGGAAAGTGTTATTTTTAATGAGCAATGAGCAATGCATTAGAAGAAATAAAGAAGTAGTGCTGTGGGGTGCATCTTAACATCTTAAAACTCTTCTTGGTTTTAGTTTCACAGCGATCAGATTTAGTCTAATTTCTTCAGGCCATTCGTTACACATATTGCCATGGATGACTGGCTTACTTGGATGCTATTGTACTGTTTTCTTTCTTGTTCTCTTATAATTGATTTTATTTTGATGTTGCTCTTTTCAGCTTTCGGAAAATGTGATTGATCGTATGAAGGAAACCTCTCCATCTGGCCCGAAGTCTCAGCGGTATTCTGGTACTTATGGTGCCTCAGGTATTTCAGAGTTTGAATTTCTGAGTTCTTAGTAGAAAAACTTTAAGTGGTGAAAGTTCACTCGATAGTCAAGTTCTCCCGCACTTCTGTCTTTTGTTACTTGGATGCTTTTTACAGGAGAATCGTCTTCCTTTCGTATTCATGGGGAGCTGGTTCTGGGACCCTCTTGAGTACCGTAGTCCATGCATGCTCAAGTCCCTTCCATATGACGGGTAGTATTTGCCTATGATCTATGTACATCCTCCCATATATTGATTGTTTAAATCTTGTCTAGATTATTTATGATACCTAATACACTGAAAATGCCATAGAAATAATTGCCTGCTTGACGAATTCAGGTTTTGGGTTTTTGGGTTTTCTGGAATTGCTTTTTTTCTTCTCCCTGAATAATTTCAGTCTGTGGTTGGTGGAATCTGTGGATGCGGAACTTGGAGTTACGGAAGGCCAACTGTGTTACTAGTTAGTATTGGGGTTTCTTTTAAAATGCTTTGATGTAAGGTAGAATGAATCTACTTTCAAATAGTGTTTGGAAATTTTTTTTTCTCTTCCAGCTCCTGAATCCTCTATTAGGCTTTGGAAGGTTATTTCCTAGCTTTTTGTGTAAAATGAATGACGTATAAAGGGTATTAGAGGTTTGGGAGTAAATATTTATTAAAAAAATTGAACTTAGAAAATACTGATTTATTGTTTCCAGATGGTGAAGTATCTCTAATGATTTTACTTTGTAATGGATTTCTTCATGTTTATAAGCAGTTTATTCCTTCAGAGTCTTAATTATTGATGAAAATATGTTAAATGAAATCCATAGAGGATTATTGTCTCATTTTATCTGTGGATCCTGGAGGATAAGAGATTGTTTTTCTTTCCTCTCTCCTACCCGCATCCATTGATTCATCCACCTAATACTTACTGAGCACCTGCTATGTGTCTGGCACTGTTCTTGTTGATACCAAATTTGATGGATGGACATGCTGTGTTTTGGTGAAATGACAGTGAGAAAGTAGTTGAGGTGATTCATTGTGAACTAAATGAGAATTTTCATTATTTATTAGAAAGGAGTATTGGGTGGTAAATCTAGCTGCAGACTGAAATACCTTGAGAAAGATGAGCTCCTGCACAAATGCCTCACTTGGCAGCATTTGTGACCCTCCTACTAATCATTAAATTGATAACCACAAGTTGAACTTCTGGTGTGTTTAGAGCAGAAAGTGCCGAAATGAATAAGAAATAGTTCTTGTCCTTTTGAAACTTCTTGTTTGGTAGGAACATTAAGAAGGGTTCATAGTTCATGAAGGTTAAATAGTAAGTGGCCACTCCCTCTGCCAGAAACCCTTTCTTTGACTTCTGGGCCACACTCTTGGTTTTCCTTCTACCTTACTTGGATTCTCCAAAAGTTGGCTTAAAACTCAACATTCAGAAAACTAAGATCATGGCATCTGGTCCCATCATTTCATGGGAAATTGATGGGGAAACAGTGGAAACAGTGACAGACTTAATTTTTTTGGGCTCCAAAATCATTGCAGATGGTGACTGCAGCCATGAAATTAAAAGACGCTTACTCCTTGGAAGAAAAGTTATGACTAACCTAGACAGCATATTAAAAAGCAGAGATATTACTTTGCTAACAAAGGTCCTTCTTGTCAAAGGTATGGTTTTTTCAGTAGTCATGTATGGATGTAAGAGTTGGACTATAAAAAAAAGCTCTGCGCTGGAGAGTTGATGCTTTTGATCTGTGGTGTTGGAGAAGGTTCTTGAGAGTCCCGTGGACTGCAAGGAGATCCAATCAGTCCATCCTAAAGGAAACCAGTCCTGAGTATTTATTGGAAGGACTGATGCTAAAGCTGAAACTCCAATACTTTGGTCACCTGATGTGAAGAACTGACTCATTGGAAAAGACCCTATGCTGGGAAAGATTGAAGGGGACGACAGAGGATGAGATGGTTGGATGGCATCACCTACTCAATGGACATGAGTTTGAGTAAACTCCAGGGGTTGGTGATGGACAGGGAGGCCTGGTGTGCTGGTCCACGGGGTCGCAAAGTGTTGGACACGACTGAGCGACTTAACTGAACTACTTACATTCTCATTCTAGTCTTTGCTGATTTCCACTAACGTCATCAAATTGCATACCTTTTGAATCATTATGTACTTGCCTCTCAAAATTCTGTCTCTAGCCCTGACCTCTCCCTGAAACTGCTGTCTCAGATAACTGCCTTTTTCAGATTGCCCCTTAGATTTCTTCAACTTAATACATCCAAAACAGACCTTTCTGTTCTTCAGAGTTGCTTCTCCTCTTTATCTTTCCCAGTAAAGGGCACTGGGATTGACCCTTGTTTCCTCTTTTTTTTTTTTTATTCTTGTATTAGACCATTAGCTGGTCTTATCAGCTCCATCTCCAAAATTGGTTTGGAGATGGTCTTCACACATGCATCTTCACTGCTGCATCTCCAGTTGAAATAACCACCATCTCTTGTCTTTCAATGAAGCCTCTTAACTGGATCCCCACTTCCACTGTTGTCCTCCCTCTGTGCTGTACCATGCACAAGACACCTCAGCAACCTTTAAAAAAATAAATCAGCTCATGTCACATCCCAGTGGTGAATCTCCACATACTTACAATATAATTTGAATTGCTTTTGGCTTCTGAGGTAGACCATGACTGATCCCTTTCTGCTTTTCCAAAATCACCTTTTGATGCATGGGATTTTTAAAAATTGGAATTTGATCTAAAATATGCTTTGTTCTCGGTTGATTTCTTTTTTACCTACTGTGTTAAGGAAATAGGATGATGATACGCACTAATAATGAAGTAGTGAAAGAGAACATTTAAGTAACGTTTACTATGTGCCAGGTACTCTGTTAAATCCTGTGTGTCTGTCTAATGTAATCTGTATAACCCTATGCTGCTGCTGCTGCTGCTGCTAAGTCGCTTCAGTCGTGTCCGACTCTGTGCGACCCCATAGACGGCAGCCCACCAGGCTCCCCCGTCCCTGGGGTTCTCTAGGCAAGAATACTGGAGTGGCTTGCCATTTCTATTTGACTCCAGAGCAAATGCTGTAAAGCACTGTTTTATTGTAATTTGAATGAAGCCTTGCTTCATATGTAAAAAGGATGTGAGAGAAACCAGGGAAAGAGGTGCTTCTTAGTGATGTTCTGCTAGAGTTTAAGAGTTAAGTTCTTTTTCTAACGGATGGTTTTTCTGGCTTTTCCCTATGTTGGCTCTCTTCACAGTGAGTTGAACGAGAAGGAAGTGTTTTCCTTCTTGGCTTGGTTTCTTAAACTGGTACTTTGAGAGAATGGGTGAAGGTGGAAAGACTGTCCGTCAGTGCTCATGGTGTGGCCTTGCGGAGCATCACACTGACTTTGTGATGAGTTCTGGCTGTGCTGAGGGATCCATCCCGTCCCATTTATCTGTGTGATGTGCGTGATGAACTCGTTGGTCCATGACCAGCCTGGGCACTGAAAGCTCTTTGAATGATACCTTGTGTTTTGTTGGTTGGGCTAGAACTACATTCTCTCAGTGGTAGCCATTTTTCACATGTGGTTATTCATATTTAAAGTAAAGCCAATTAAAATGAAGTAAAATAAAGATTTCATCTCTTCTCTCTCACTAGTCACCTTTCGGTTCTCGGTGGCTAGTGGCGCCATGTTGGACAGTGCAGGCATAGGACATTTTCATCATTGCAGAAAGTTCTCTTGCACAGCTTTAGAATTTTCACGCTTCATTAGATGATTTTAATGATGCGGTGACTAAGATAGTGGAGCTAGATGGCTCTTTGTGTTTGTGAATCTAGTTTCCTGCATTTTCTACATCCCAGCTTCCCCAGGACTGCAGGCAAACAGATGCTTTAGGAAATATATCAGGGAGTACTGCCTTCACCTCAGTCTTTAGCACAGCTTCCTAACTTGTGCGTTGTGAGTGTATTGGAGGAATTGATTTCTTAGACTCAGAGAGGTTGGTGAACATGTGCGTACCCTCGTATTGTCACACACTTGAAGCTTTTTCTGTCTGCACCTTGATGTCTGCACCTTGATGTGAAAAAAGCTCAGCAAGGCTAATAGTGGCAACTCTTTGAGACTATTTCCCTTACCCATGCCAACCTAACCCAAGAAAAGAACTAAGATTTGACATAGTTTTAAAAAAATATTGCCTTGAGGTTCAGAATGCAATTAGACTATGATTGTGCAAATTAGTAAAGATATATTCTTCTTAAAATTTAAAGAATATGTTTATAAAAGTAAGTAGCCTCAAAGTTTATATTCTCTTTCTCATTTGGTGTTTTAGTTCATACCCAATAATAGATTTCTTAAGATTTATAATTTAGATGTGTTATGAAATAATTTTTCAAGTCTACAAAAATAATATTGATAAAAATGTCACCAGCTTTTTCTGCATTTTTCAGTGTCAAGTAAATTATATACTAAATGTGAGTTGAATTTTTAATGTTTGTTAAAGTGCTTTCTTCCTTGCAGGACTATTAATTTATACCAGCCCTCTAGGCTATTCATATGTGTGAATATAGGACAGAGTTGATGGTCTGAGAACGCTAGGATTTCTGTGTATAGGAACTAAAATTGGTTGTGTACATAGTTTTGAGAGTATAATTTATGCTGTTAAGAAAGTGATTTCCTCTAAAGACTTTACTGAAACTATTTTTTGCCCAACCTTGAACCAGATCAATGACTCGTTGCAGTAAGTATTTGCATGTAAAGCTGTTCAGGCAAAATAATATACTGTGTGACACACAGCAGATTGTAATGCCACTTTAATAAATGAACATGCTCTAAAGAACTTAACTGTGTCCTTGCTGCCTCAAATTCTCTGCTGTGTTATGTGCTATCTCAACTACATTGGCTTTTTTTCATACCAGGGGAAATTTTTTTCAGACTGACGTAAAGGGATTGTTGTTCGGTCGCTAAGTCATGTCTGACTTAAAGGGTTACCTTTTCATGAACATGTTGCATTTTTTGGTTTTAAAGATCAATGTTGGATATTGATTTTTTTTCCTTTCCTCCTTGATCCTTTAGTTTTTCTGGCTTATAGGGAGGTCAGACCTCTCATGTTTGATCCCACCTAATACTGAGGAAACTCTGTCCCCAAGTCAGTATGGGAAAAAAACAGGCAGGAATGATACTAGGAGGCTCTTTGTTGGTTTCCTAAGCTGCTAGCAACCAGATGAAAAGGATGAATCTGGGCACAAAGACAAAGGAGCTCACTTTTATTATTATCCTCATTGTGCAGGGTTCTCTGTACCTTTCTTGTCATTGGGAAGAATAAGAAAGATTTGCTGATTTGCTTTAAGTGTATAACTGAGATCACTAAGTATTTGGCAGCCATAACAAATCACAGGAAACCAATTTAAGCAGGAAATAGCACAGCCCAAACGAAACAGCCAATTTAGGGAAACAGATTTGTCTATACGTTCTATGTATTTTTCTCCCAGCATCTGGCCCTCCTAGTTCTTTTTAAACAGCCCTTTAAGGCTCATTTAGACCTAGTATTGTAGGGAGAGTTCACAGTAACAAGCTGCACTTACTCCTTTGACTTGAGCTACAAGAACTGGAGGGGATTGCAATGTCTCGGTTTCCAGCTTTTAACATGTGAAAGTTTGTTGATGCCAGTGTCTTGACACTCTACTGTTTTGTTGTTGTTTTTTAACATATCCAATAACACTTCATAAAAGGAAGAGATGTATACACTATTGATTTAAAGCTATGATTTAAGTCAAGCTCTTTAGTCAATATATTCTGCTCTTAAGAAGAAATCCATAAACCATCTACATTTAATGGATGGTTGAACTCCATTAGTCAACAGGTATTAGCAGGGAGGTGATCTTTGACTTTGAGGAACTATTAGTTTAGTCAAATAATAAGTACTAATGTAGTACCCTTCACCTGCTCAGTTAAGATTTTGGAGTAGGTGAATGAATATGTAAGTGAGATAGAATAGATAAAAGGTCTAGGAAGTGCTTTAGGACTTCAGAGAAATAAGATCAGGAGCTAGGGTGGCAGACCATCCAGGGAAGTGGACTTGAGCCAGACTCTGAGGGTAAGAGGGGTCGGGATATTGGTGCTGAAGGTGTTCCCGGCAGAATCAGTACAGATCAAGAGTTCAGACCAGATAAGAGCTTCCAGTGGGGGTTCTCATGGGTGGGAAGGTTGGGGGAACTTAAGGAGTTTAATCTTATCCTATAGGGTCTAGTGGCTACCGAGCTGCTTCATTTAATTTTAAGATGCAAGTTTAGAAAATTGCATTAATTTCTACTTTTCAAGTATACTCAGTCATTAATAACATTTTTATGCCTAAAAATGCAGTGCTGATTTTCTCCTTGATATTTTTATATTCAACAAAGAAATCTAAATGGTAAGAACGTGTTTTCTACCATAGCACTAAATGAACCCAGTTTCATTTTCTTGAAAAAATAAGCAGCCTCATAAGCATTTTTCTTTGTCCTTAGCTGACCTTATAGCAAAATAAATAAATAAATAAATAAATAAATAAAGACTGTTCAGCTACTTGAGGCTGTGGGAGGTAAAACAGAAACCATGTGAGCTGGGAACGTGAAATGGTACAAGTGGAAAATGTAGAACGTGAGTTGGAAATCGGAGACAGGGAAGACAGCAGCTGTGTGGTCGAGGTGGAAGTGACGAAGGCAGAGGAGGGTTTGGGTGGAGTTGGTGACTGAGACCAGGTGGCTGTCTAGTGGCAGACTCACACTTCTGTCCTTTCTCCCCTGGTCCAGGGTGCTTTCCCCCGTGCCACTGGATTCATCACCGTGTTGTATGTATTTTAAGAAACCAGCACAAATATAAGCACTCTATTTTGAAATTGAGACATGAGCATTGTTATTGTTGAGTTGCTCAGTCGTGCCCAACTCTTTGTGACCCCATGAACTGCAGCACACTTCCCTGTCAGTCACCATCTTCTGGAGTTTGCCCAAACTCATGTCCATTGAGTCGGTGATGCCATCCAACCTTCTTGTCCTCTGTCGTCCCCTTCTCTTCCTGCTCTCAGTCTTTCCCGGCATCAGGGTCTTTTCCCATGAGTTGGCTTTTCACATCAGGTGGACCAAGTATTGAAGCTTCAGCTTCAGCATCAGTCCTTCCAATGAATATTCAAGGTTGATTTCCTTTAGGATTGACTGGTTTGACCTCTTTGCAGTCCAAAGGGTTCTCAAGAGTCCTCTCCAAGATGCGAGTGTAGAAAACTTTCAAAAAGGTATAACAGATCACTGACAGTGTAGTGTATATTCCATGGTATTTTGGGGTGGTTGAAAGGGGAGTTGGACAGAAAAGCCAAAGCTGTAGCAGAAGAAAGAAATTTTAGAGAGAAGCTTAGTAGGTCCTGAAATATCAGTGAGTCACACCTTCCCGTGGTTCTTCTGTGACTTGGAACTTCTGCCCTTTGATTTCTTAGTTAACCAACTGACCATTGACTGCTTTTATTAAATCCTCAGAGGCCCCTACTATATTTTTACTGTGGCATAATTTACTTTGCACTAGTTCTTCTAAATGGCTTGAAATCGAGTGGGCCAGAAATTGCTTATCTGTTCCTGCATGACTAGAAATAAGCAGCTGTTTTGTTAACGTGTGTTGCATTCTGTAGATTAGAGATGTAGTTATGACATGCAGTCACAGAACTCAGGAGCTGGAAGGACGTAACTTTAGTGACCTGGGGAAAAAGACACTGTTTTTGAAGAACCTCTTTTTTTTTTCTGCAGTGGGTTTTGGACACTAAAGGGATAGTTTGTTGCATTTTTTGATAGAACAAGTGTTGTTATTGGGTATAACAGTCAAGTGAATCATTAATATCACTCATAATAGTAAATAATAATCATAAACCACAAGAGAAAACAACTGTAAACTGTTTTATAATTATACCTCAGGGTTTATGAAAGAAAATATCAGACCTTTGTTGTATAAGCAGCTTGAAGGAATTTTAAAGTATAGGGCATATAATATGTAAAATCACTTTTTAATTTAAATTTAATATGCCAGGGGTAAAATAAACATTAGGTTAATAGTATTTTTGCCTTTCTTGGAATTTGATAGACTTTGAGGGTGTCATTTAGATGGCTCAGATTTCTTCAGACAAATTGCCCGAGAGAATCTGAAATCATACTGCAAGCAGAGGTGTTCAGAATTAATTCACAACCCTTCCTTGTGTCAACCGAATTAGTAGACTGTTGTTGTTGATGACAATGTTTTTCCTCATAAGAAAACATTTTAGAAAAGTAAGCTCTGACCCGGCATTTCATTTCTTCCTTTTCCCCTTTCCTGTCTCCCTGGTTTGTTCAGAATTGCCTGGCCAGTGCTGTGTATTAGGCCCGGTTCGTGCTAGCAGGGAACAGGAAGTGCTTTTAAGTCCTCTTTTTAGACCTGATCTGCCCCCCAGAGCTACTTGACACTTTGGGTTGACAGCTGTCACTGTACTTGAGTGTTTCTTGAAAAGTGTTGGGAACCCACGTGAATCACTATGGTGAGGCTCTTCAGAATTTTTCACAGAATTGCTCTGGGATGCTTAAAACAATATTCTGGTTGTGCGTGTCCTGGTTCCCTTGACTGAGTGGTTAATCGAAATACGGGTTTTAATTAGCCAGCGTCAAATAATTGGAGTTTGAAATTACAGGGTGGTAACGATAACTGTCTCCTTACTTAAAGGCTGGATGTGGTTAGAACATCTTGCAGATTGTATCATTGGTAGCTGAATAGTTGCTGAAAGCCCCTGTGCATCGACATTGTTGGCGGGACTTAACTTATTTACCTTTATGTTTTTGCTGGTTCACCCCCATTGTTGCTCTTGTCCTGCAGGGGACACCACAGGCCTTGCTCTGCATGTGGTGAGTAGCAGTAGAACCTTGCTCTGCATTTTCTTTTCATGCTTTCAGTTTCTCTCATCCCTGGTTTCATTGCCCTAGCCTGGCCACCAGTCCCTCTTTTCCTCCCATGTTCTTTTTTTTTTTTTTTTCTTAAAAAGTTCAGTTTTATTGATCTTACTCTTCCTGCACAGTTGGGCACTAGAAACTACTTTTTTTAAAAATTATTTTTATTAGTTGGAGGCTAATTACTTTACAATATTGTAGTGGTTTTTGCCATACATTGACATGTATCAGCCATGGATTTACATGTGTTCCCCATCCTGAACCCCCCTCCCACCTCCCTCCCCATCCCATCCTTCTGGGTCATCCTAGTGTACCAGCCCTGAGCACTTGTCTCATGCATCCAACCTGGATGGCGATCTGTTTCACACTTGAAAATATATATGTTTCAATGCTATTCTCTCAGATCATCCCACCCTCGCCTTCTCCCATAGAGTCCAAAAGTCTGTTCTATACATCTGTGTCTCTTTTTCTGTCTTGCATATAGGGTTATCGTTACCATCTTTTTAAATTCCATATATATGCGTTAGTATACTGTACTGGTCTTTATCTTTCTGGCTTACTTCACTCTGTATAATGGGCTCCAGTTTCATCCATCTCATTAGAACTGATTCAAATGTATTCTTTTTAATGACTGAGTAATATTCCATTGTATATATGTACCACAGCTTCCTTATCCATTCATCTGCTGATGGGCATCTAGGTTGCTTCCATGTCCTGGCTATTATAAACAGTGCTGTGAGGAACATTGGGGTACATGTGTCTCTTTCAGTTCTGGTTTCCTTGGTGTGTATGCCCAGGAGTGGGATTGCTGGATCATATGGCAGTTCTATTTCCAGATTTTTAAGGAATCTCCACACTCTTCTCCATAGTGGCTGTACTAGTTTGCATTCCCACCAACAGTGTAAGAGGGTTCCCTTTTCTCCACACCCTCTCCAGCATTTATTGCTTGTAGACTTTTGGATAGCAGCCATTCTGACTGGCGTGTAATGGTACTTCATTGTGGTTTTGATTTGTATTTCTCTGATAATGAGTGATGTTGAGCATCTTTTCATGTGTTTGTTAGCCATCTGTATGTCTTCTTTGGAGAAATGTCTGTTTAGTTCTTTGGCCCATTTTTTGATTGGGTCATTTATTTTTCTGGAATTGAGCTGCATGAGTTGTTTGTATATTTTTGAGATTAATCCTTTGTTGCTTCATTTGCTATTATTTTCTCCCATTCTGAAGGCTGTCTTTTCACTTTGCTTATAGTTTCCTTTGTTGTGCAAAAGCTTTTAAGTTTCATTAGGTCCCATTTGTTTATTTTTGCTTTTTATTTCCAGTATTCTGGGAGGTGGGTCATAGAGGATCCTGCTGTGATTCATGTCGGAGAGTGTTTTGCCTATGTTCTCCTCTAGGAGTTTTATAGTTTCTGGTCTTACATTTAGATCTTTAATCCATTTTGAGTTTATTTTTGTGTATGGTGTCAGAAAGTGTTCTAGTTTCATTCTTTTACAAGTGGTTGACCAGTTTTCCCAGCACCACTTGTTAAAGAGGTTGTCTTTTTTCCATTGTATATCCTTGCCTCCGTTGTCAAAGATAAGGTGTCCATAGGTATGTGGATTTATCTCTGGCCTTTCTATTCTGTTCCGTTGATGTGTATTTCTGCCTTTGTGCCAGTACCATACTGTCTTGATGACTGTGGCTTTGTAGTAGAGCCTGAAGTCAGGCAGGTTGATTCCTCCAGTTCCATTCTTCTTTCTCAAGGTTGCTTTGGCTGTTTGAGGTTTTTTGTATTTCCATACAAATTGTGAAATTATTTGTTCTAGTTCTGTGAAGAATACCGTTGGTAGCTTGATAGGGATTGCATTGAATCTATAGATTGCTTTGGGTAGTATACTCATTTTCACAATGTTGATTCTTCCAATGTATGAACATGGTATATTTCTCTATCTATTTGTGTCCTCTTTGATTTCTTTCATCAGTGTTTTATAGTTTTCTATATATAAGTCTTTTGTTTCTTTAGGTAGATATACTCCTAAGTATTTTATTCTTTTTGTTGCAATGGTGAATGCTAAGCATCTCTTGCTTGGGATCCTGCCCTTCAGTCTCACATTCCCCAGTCTGTTCCCACTGCAACCCTAGGAATCTTTCCAAAATATAAACCCAATCATGTCATTCCTCTGTTTAAAACAGTAGAAACTCCCCCTTCCTCTTAGGTGAAGTCTAGGTCTCTTTTATGTAACCAACAAGGTTCTGCACAATCCTTCTCCACTTTGATGTCCTGCATCATCTCCCAGACTTGCCCATGTCTCTCTCTAGCCATAGGGCAGTTGTTGAGTCCTTGAACTTGTCCGTTTTGGTCTTTCTCTGTGTTGTCTTTTCTGTCTCACTGCTGTTCCTTCAACTGTCTACCCTAGCCCACCGTGTCTGCTCCCTGTCTTATCTGCTGACTCTTTCTCATTGTTCAGGTCCCTGCCTAGAAATCACTTCGAAAGTTTTTCTGACTCCAGGTCTGGCTTCCCGTGGCGTCGCCCAGCATCCTGGGTGTACTGTTCTGTCGCAGCCCTTGGCACATGGTGCTGCGATCCACTAACCTCTCTCCCTCGGATCCATAGCTCTTATTTACTCATTTGTCCTCTTGGGACCTCCTTTTATGATATTTTTTTTCTGCACTCTGACTTATTTGATGTTGATCTCTCCTTGCTAAGGTGAAAAGCAGTTAAAGGCCAGTCTCTGCTGTAGGTAAACATTGCGTTTTGAGGAAGTGTGGGACAAAAGAAAGTCTCAGAGAGTTGAGGGGGTTTCTTTTCCTTCAAAAGCTCCTCTTCACCATCTCTTCTTCCATTTGGCTGTATCTCCATTATCAATTATCATAACTTTTTTCTTCTGAAAGGATGAACTCTCTGCCCTCATTCACTTCCTCAAGGCCCTGGGACAAGCTTTTTGACAGCTGGGTTTTGGTGTCTGGAAATTCAGGTATGTTGAGGATTAGTTTGGCTTCTGGTTGAGGATTGGTCTTCCCTGGTGGCTCAGGTGGTAAAGAATCTGCCTGCGATGCAGGAGACTTGGGTTCAATCCCTGAGTTGGAAAGGTCCCCTGGAGAAGGAAATGACAGCCTACTCCAGTATTCTTGCGTGGGAAATCCCATTGACAGAGGACCCTGGTGGGCTGTAGTCCACGGGATTGCAGAGTCTAACTCGACTGAGAGACTAACGCTTCTTTGAGGATTGAAAAGAAGACCCACTGCTTGGATCCCATTAGGCCAGCAGAGGAGGACCAGGGATCTGGCTCCCCTGTATGTCCAAGCACATAAATAGTTAAGCTCTAAGGACAAAAGAAAAACTAAGAATGTCTTAGCTCATATGGGCATTTACCTGGTGCATCCTATTTTCTCCTTATCACCCTGTGCTACAGTGACAATAATTCATAGAACTCTTATCAGATTTGCTTCACATCTTAAATCCTTCAGATGTAATTAGTTCTGCTGTTGACATAATGGTCATCTCATGACTTTAAAAAAATAAGATAAAATATTGATTGCTGTCTGTCATTTTCGAAGATGAACCAGAGGAATGATATGAAAATAAATTGCTATAATCAGGATAGACTGTTTTAAATAAAAATTATTAAAACAGTATTTGAGATTGACAGTTTTACCAAAAACATTTCTATTGTTCTACTAATGCAACCAGCTCAGTTATGGATTCTGACTATTGTCCTATAATTATTTGAAGAAATTAATTTAACAAAATATAATTATTTTGACAAAACACCTCTAACAGTCCTCAATTAATTTTCTTTCTTATAACTTTCACTTTTAGCAAGAAGAGATGACTTTGACTCTTGTGTACCACGTGCACTCTTATAGACTTATAAGGCCAGTTAAATCTGTTCTCTGGTATGGCCAAGCAGCTTTTGTTTAATTTTATGGATCAACATAGATACCTACTGGGCATAGTGTGTTTTTAAATAACATGTTGATTTCTTTGGGAATTTTGTGAGATTGAGCTCATAGACTACTTTGGTGACATCTTTATACAACTTTTCTAAAAAGATTGCTTTCATTTTTTTTTTTTCCAGAAACCTTTTAGAGTGATTATTTCAAGATTATGGGATGTTGTAACCCTCTTCTCATGATTATTCTTTGACCTTTGACATTTTATTAGTTTTTTAATAAAAAAATCTTTAAGAAAAACATGGATTGTATAATGAAGAAATAATATTTTATCAGGCTTGGTAAACATACAAACGATAAATTACTTCCTCTAGTTCTTTTTTTCTTGTCTTGTTAAACATTATACCTTTGCTGACTTGACCATTGTTTCATTGTTTCAGGTTCATCTTTTTGCAGAAATGATATTTGCAAAAACGGCAAAGTGAAACTTTAAAAAACAGTACTTTTTTAAGTTGCTCTTTTTTTTTTCCCCTTATTGTTGCTTATAGGACTTTGATCTGAAACATTTAAAGGTCACGTTATATTTTGATTGAGAACTACCTTCTCTTCAGCCAGGTAAAGTTCTTTCCTTTGAACAGTGCTGAGGCCTCTGTAGTACTCAGGCCTGCGGTGTTTCTTCTAACGTACCTCAGGAGGCATGTTTGTACTGGACAAGCCAGACCTGGGATGGAGGCTGCAAAGGGTGACTGAAGTCACCACCTCTGCTTAGCTTGGCTGGCAGTGATGTCATGTGACCGTGTGCTTTCATCAATGGGGCTCTGAAGGAGATGGACCCCAGTTTCTTCAAGTAAGGCTGTAGCTGAATTACCTCTGAATAGAAGCATGTGCGCACACACACGTACACGCATAGTGTGTATTTAGTGTTTGAAGAGCTTTTGGCACTTAATAGTTGTGTCATCTTGTGTTAAGTTATTTTAGATTCCTGCAGGATAAGCTAGAGAGACTAATTTCATATGGTGGTCATGGAGACTAAATGAGATAATGTACCAGTGCTGAAATATATTAGCAGATAATCAATAAATGTCCCCTTCTTTTTCTTATACTTTAACAAAGCATCCAGGGCTCGCTCTTCACTGCCCGCTATCACTTACTGCCAACCTTTCTGTCTACTTCTGTGCCCTTATTCCAGCAAACAGTTAGTGCTGGCTGTGTGCCTGACACCTTCCTCAGTGCTAAGATTTCAGAGATGAACAGAACAGAGCCATGTAGATGAGTTGTAATAGAGATACACTTGTATCATAAAGAATGGCTTAAGGACTAGCTATCTGGGGAGGTCCCGGTAGACTTCATGGAAGAGGTGATGATATTTGAGCTGAATAGTGAAGGATGAGGAGGAGTTCACCAATCAGACATGATGGGATTGATGGTGGGGGATGATGGAAAGGAGGAAGGCCATTTCTTGGAGAAGAAATGGTGGGTGGAGCAGTTAGGATCATAAAGGGCTTAGTGATTTCTAGGAATTATAACTAGTTATATTTATTTGGAATGCAGGTACCGAGTGGGAGATCAGAGTAAATATAGATGGAATAACAGAGCTAAGGGCTGTGGGTTTGCTTCTGTACAAAGTGCCTCCATCCCTGTGTTGTCATACTTGATTTAACTATTTGTGTGTGTGTATGATCAACTCAAAGGTTGCTTATCAGAACTTTTCTTGATCTCATTTATGTTGTCTTCCTCTGAACTCACATGGCAGTCAATATTTTCTACATTTAAAAAAAAGTTGTTTATAGCTATGTTAGCATCTTTATTTTGCAGTAAGCTTTGTGAGGGCAGAATTCATACTGAAAATCTGCCAGGCCTCATTGTGACCCATGTAGTGCCTGTCTCACCTGTAGAAGGTGTTCAAGAAACACCTGAAGATGGAATGAGTGAGTGGAAGGAGCCATGAGCATCAGCATGTCAGCTTCTTCAAAACACTTTTGACCTCAAGACACTGTGTTCAGTGAAAGAAGCTGGTCTCAAAAGGCCCTGTAGTATCTGATCCTGTTTTTATGAAGTGTCCAGTATAAGCAAATCTATGGAGGCAGAAAGTATTGGGTTAGTGGTTGCCTAGGGCTGAGGGTGTTGAGGTGCGGTTGGGGAATACAGATGACTGCTTCTGGTGGCTCAACTCTGCAAGTCTATTAAGGCGCACTGAACTGTACACCTTATATGGGTGAATTTTATGGTGTGTAAGTTTTCTTTGAGTAAGGCTGTTAAAAGACACTTAAAATCTTGTCATGTTTGTAAGAAGCATCTTCGAATGCATATTTTCTCTGTTCCTGTGTTTGCGGCATTCACTTAGGGACTTGCATGATGATATTTATTCTGTTTTAAAATTTTGACGTGGCTCAGTAGAATGGAGGTGAAGAAGAGCTTTGGGAATTCATACCCCTTTCTGAGACACTGGGGAGTGTGAGCCTGGACCTCTGCTGAGCCTGTGCTGGGTGATCTCGTTCCCTGGTCAGAGGAGCACGGCAGTCACTCAGTTTAGTATCAGAAGAGTGGCATTGTTGGATGTATTTGAACAGTGGATTTTTATTTTCAAGTTTCTGAAGAAGTCTGTCTTTAGGGAATTACACACCACGTTGTCTTAATAACAAGAAACACAGCATTTGCTGAAGAAGAAGAGATAGTGCTGTTTTTCTGTTGCCTTCAGAATAAGAGAAGGAGATACAGTTAGTTTTTCAGCCAATTGATCTTGTTTTTCTCTAACAGGTACTTCATTTTAAAAAGCTGTTTTATACTAAAGCATTTAGGAAGCTATACATATTAATATAACATGTTCCCTTAGATAAATTGTATAATGTGGTTTTCTTTTTTCTCCCACATTGTAGGAACTAGTAGTTTCTGTGTTGATGAAACAGCAGGGAGCACCTATCTGGTGTGCCTATTCATGCAAAATTTAGCCCTCTTGAAAATGAACAAAGATCATAACCAGAAGGTATTCATCATGCAATCTATCCAAAAGAAATCATGAATGAAATCATCATCAAATAACTTAAAGTTATTTCCTGACACTGTATCACCAAGTGTAATTTAGGACATTTGCCATTATTATGTGTGCATTTTTCTTTTTTGTATGATTGCCAACTGTCTTTAAAAATGGGGTGCTTCAGATTGTTGTTTTGGGGAGGCTGATCTGATCTACTTGACCTTGATTTCACTTGAGTAGTGGCCGTGGGTGGTTCTTCATCATAGATCTGATTGTTACTTGGGTTTCTTCAGCGCCTCTATGAAGCAAAAGCACTGCATTTGATGTCTCTTCACTTAGCTTTGCAACTAGCAGAATGTTACCAGGTGCTTTGGCCTGAGGCTGGATCGTACATCTTAAATGGGAGGGCTTAGTAGGGCTGAGAGAGCAGAGTCAGGATTTGGTGGGAGATTTTCAGTAGGCCCCCTGCCCCTCCTGTGTGTCATGCAAGAGGTACCTCAGATACCTACCTATTTAGTAAACACCCAGGCTGTGTTTTGGTGGAAGGAGCAAGTATGTTGATAGATCTCGAAGACTGGCTAGGCACCGGTCTCAGCCCTGCCCCTTACTGTGTATATCACTTGAGGGCAATGTGTTGAACCTCAGCTTTCCTCAATTCTTGGCAATGCCCAAGAGTGATAGGGCTTTATATGTTATAGCCACTGCTCTTTCTTGGGCCATTCCCGGTTAATGAGCAAAGAAACTCAAAATGCGTTTTCTCAAAGAAAGAATGAGTGCAGCTGAAAATAATGTTTTTATAAAATAATTCTTCAGGCTTGTAATGGAGTCTTGGGTTAACTTGGAAACCCAAATACCATTTCACTTTTAATGATGAATTTACAATGAGCTTTGCCACCACAAAGTTGTCGGCACCTTCGCATAGCTCGAAATCAAGGTTTCTTTATGCCTTGTGAATGGGCTGAAATGGCTCACTTTCGTTTCCAATATTTGAGTTCATATATGGTCTATATGTTGTTCTCATTGAAACAGGCAGCAAACAAATATTTGTCTATACATATACACGCAGATTGTGTGTATGCAAATAACGTGTTAACCGCAGAGACGTTAGTATAGACATGTTAACAGTTTAATTAGTAGTCACTGAAGATTCCTTGTAGTACACGTAAACTTATATCAGAGAGAAACTGTTCCCTCTGCTGTTGTGCCCAAGGCTGGTGTGGCTGGACAGTGAAATGAAGGGATTGTCACAAATATACTTTTTTAATAGCCTATATAATTTTGGTTGGCTTTTGTTTATCTGATTTTTCAAGTTGATAGTGGTGGCTTTTTTTTTTTGTTTTTCTCTATTTCAGAGTAATTGCTCTTGCATTTCTCCCCATTAAACTCTTAAGTAGGAGGGAGAATTTAGCACAGGGACACAGCACTAATTTCATGCTGTGTCAGGCCACTTTTCAGGGAGGGTCAGAGCCTGCAAAAGTCCGATGTTGCGGCGTCAGGTAGAGGCAGTGTGGTCCAGGAGGGGAGCTCATGCTTTGGGACCCATTAGTCCTGAATCACCGCAGGCCAGTCAGAGCGATTTCCTCGTCTCTACGATTGGGTACTGATTGTTGTTGTTCAGTCGTTAAGTCGTGTCCGACTGTTTGTGACCCCATGGACTGCAGCTTGCCAGGGTTCGCTGTCCTTCACTGTCTCCTGGAGTTTGCTGAGACTCATGTCCATTGAGTCGATGATGCTGTCTAACCATCTCATCCTCTGCCTCCTCCTTCTGCTTTTGCCTTCAGTCTTTCCCTGTATCAGGGTCTTTTCCAATGAGTTGGCTCTTTGCATGAGGTTGGCCAAAGTGTTGCAGCTTCGGCTTAAGCATCAGTCCTTCCAATGAATATGCAGGGTTGATTTCCTTTAGGATTGAGTACTAATTACCAGAAGGGTAACCTGAAGCTTAGAACATTGCTTAATAAATAGAGACTGCTTAAATTCATGTGTTATTGACTTGCTGGTTGGAAATAACTTCTGTCTCAGCCTTATTGGCAACTAGCCATATTACCTTGTACAAATTTATTTCTCTGAGCCTTAATGTTCTTATCTGTCAAATGGTGGAATGGACTCTTATCTCCTGTATTCCTTGGATAGCTTGTGAGCTTTTTTGATAAGAACCATTTCATTCAGCTTTGTATACCAGCACTATAAGGTGGGCGAAACATTTTGTGATTAATGATTAAGTTTGATATTTTCCCACTCAAGTCATAGTTATATAGTTATAATATGTAATTACAATTATGGTTTTATTTGTGTATGCCTATGAACATTTATAAGTAGAAATTATATCATTTTTTGAAGTTTGTCTCCAAACAATCTGAAATATACTTTTATCTCTAAAAGTATATAACATATATAAATGTATGTGTGTGTATGTTTAGTTCTGGTGTACCAAAATTTAAAATTAGGTAAAAATACGTTAACATGAGCAACGTATAAGGATATGCATTCTTAAAGGTCTCTTGCTTTAAAATAGTTTATTTATGTTTCATTATTTGGATATGATACTCAGAATTACTTGGCCAATAACAAAACAATGTTGTTGGCAGTGTCTGGGTTTAAAAAAAAAACACTTTTAGAGAATTAGGGAATAATAGTAATTAAAAGGGTACCATCAAGATTGGTAGGTCTGAATTTAGCATCCCAGCTGTGTTTTGGTTTGTAGGGGATATGAGTGCTATGCTGTCTCCCCCAGTGGTTTGCCTTCTGTGTTAGGAGCTAGGAGCATGCTGCAGCGCAGGTAGAGATACTGCCTTCTAAAATGCGGCCTCAAGAAGTGGCTGCCTGATTGTTGCAGGGCCCAGCTGGCTGGCCTGCAAGAACCTTGTCAGTGTCTGGAGCAGTTGAAAGCTGGCCAATGTAATGTCATTGGGCTTTCTGGCTTGGCTGTGGTATTTTCTGGCACAAGTTCGTAACCACTGGCCCACCAGAGAATTCCCTTGTGGTCGTTTTCTGAAGGAGCTCTCTGAGCACAGAGCACATCTCTCTCCTCTGTGCTGGGAATTCTGTGTTCTCTTGAACTGACGTGCTATGTGCTCAGTCACTCAGTCGTGTCCGACTCTTTGTGACCCCGTGGACTGCAGCCCGCCAGGCTCCTCTGTCTGTGGGATTCTCCAGGCAAGAAGACTGGGGTGGGTTGCCTTACCCTTCTCCAGAGGATCTTCTGACCCAGGGATTGAACCTGTGTCTCTTGAACCTAAGATGCCAGTAATTATAAGATATACCATTGTTTTATGTTTCACTGATAAATAACCTTGACAATTAAGCTGTGATAAAATGCTTTCTTATTCTTTGGGAACATTCATTTTGCATTTATTGGAAGAACGTAGATTAGAAAGGAAAATTGAAGGAAAATGACTTGGTTATGATTCTTCAATTTTACTCATGTTCAGAGTCCTAGTTTTTGACTTACTTTCCAACTCCAAGTTGTCATGTTGGTGTATTTCCACAAAGTGTGGAAATACAAACTCTATGCCTTTAAAAGTGCTAGTGATGGGGCATTTCTCACAAGAGGGTTTTACTATCTGCTCTGGAGTTTTCTCCCAAGCTGCTGACATTCTTTCTCCATGTTTCGATGCTATTACTTTCTTGATCATACATAGACAATGTCATGAACTATGTGATGACTGCTGCTTGGCCCCCCAGCAACAGTAAGATGCCATCGATAACAATCAGAGCTGTTGGAATGTGAATAATTGTGCTTCTTAGAGTCAGTGGACTACATTGATGGGCTACTACAGCATCAGTAATAGTGGTGGGGAAGGGACTTGCACTGAGGAGTCAGTATTAGTAGTGGAGGGGTGGAAGATGGGGTGTTTTGCTTTATTCTAAGTGATTAGTGGGTGAAGATACTTATTCTCCAATCATTTTTATGTACAGTTTTCTTTTCTCTCTCATGGAGAATCCTAATGGAGTTTAATCTTAACCTGAAAAGATAGACCTGTTTCTTCTGCCTGTCCTACTGAAGTGTTTTGCAAAAATCAAACTTTGATGATTCAAACATTCATAGCAATGTGTTAACTATAAGGGATACAAAGACAAGAGAGGCTTGTTGCTCTTGAGGTATTGACAATTAAATGGGAATAAACTCAAAGCAGAGTCTTGTGGATCTCATGTTGGGTGACAGTGCATTTACTGTGCTTCATATACTGAAGTAAGCGTAAGTAGGCTTCTAGTTGTTTTTTTCTTTTGCTTTGTTTCCCTCTAAAAACATGGAAGACTACTGTAATAGAGCATATAAATCAAATGGAAAAAAATAAAGTAGGATAAAATTGCCAGGCGCTCCTCTCCCTGGATTTATTAAATTTAAATCTGCCTTCAGTTGAGTTCAGTCTCTCAGCCGTGTCCGATTCTTTGCGACCCCATGAACCACAGCACGTCAGGCCTTCCTGTCCATCACCAACTTCCAGAGTCTACCGAAACCCATGTCCATTGACTCAGTGATGCCATCCAACCATCTCATCCTCTGTCGTCCCATTCTCCTCCTGCCCTCAATCTTTCCCAGCATCGGGGTCTTTTCAAATGAGTCAGCTCTTCGCATCAGGTGGCCAAAGTATTGGAGTTTCAGCTTCAACATCAGTCCCTCCAATGAACACCCAGGATTGATCTCCTTTAGGATGGACTGGTTGGATCTCCTTGCAGTCCAAGGGACTCTCAAGAGTCTTCTCCAACACCACAGTTCAAAAGCATCAGTTCTTTGGTACTCAGCTTTCTTTATAGTCCAACTCTCACATCCATACATGACTACTGGAAAAAGTATAGCCTTGACTAGATGGACTTTTGTTGACAAAGTAATGTCTCTGCTTTTTAATATGCTGTCCAGGTTGGTCATAACTTTGCTTGTAAGGAGCAAACGTCTTTTAATTTGATGGCTGCAGTCACCATCTCCAGTGATTTTGGAGCCAAAAAAATAAAGTCAACCACTGTTTCCACTGTTTCCCCATCTATTTGCCATGAAGTGATGGGACTGGATGCCATGATCTTAGTTTTCTGAATGTTGAGCTTTAAGCCAACTTCTTCACTCTCCTTTTTCACTTTCATCAAGAGACTCTTTAGTTCTTCACTTTCTGCCATAAGGGTGGTGTCATCTGCATATCTGAGGTTATTGATATTTCTCCCAGCAATCTTGATTCCAGCTTGTGCTTCCTCCAGCCCAGCATTTCTCATGATGTATTCTGCATATAAGTTAAATAAGCAGGGTGACAATATACAGCCTTGACATACTCCTTTTCCTATTTGGAACCAGTCTGTTGATCCATGTCCAGTTCTAACTGTGGCTTTCTGACTTGCATGTGGGTTTCTCAGGAGGCATGTCAGGTGGTCTGGTAGTCCCATCTGTTGAAGAATTTTCCACAGTTTGCTGTGATCCACACAGTCAAAGGCTTTGGCATTGTCAATAAAGCAGAAATAGATATTTTTCTGGAACTCTCTTGCTTTTTTGATGATCCAGCAGATGTTGGCAATTTGATCTCTGGTTCCTCTGCCTTTCCTAAAACCAGCTTGAACATCTGGAAGTTCACGGTTCACGTATTGCTGAGGTCTGGCTTGGAGAATTTCGAGCATTACTTTGCTAGCATGTGAGATGAGTGCAATTCTGCGGCAGTTTGAGCGTTCTTTGGTATTGCCTTTCTTTGGGATTGGAATGAAAACTGACCTTTTGTAGTCCTGTGGCCACTGCCAAGTTTTCCAAATTTGCTGGCATACTGAGTGCAGCACTTTCACAGCATCATCTTTTAGGATTTGAAGTAGCTCAACTGGAATTCTATCACCTTTCATAAATTAAAGAAATACTATCACTGAAAGTATATCCTCCTGGGTTGGATCTGAATCACGTGTTTTGTTTTTTGTTTTCTTTAAAAGATGTATGGATGATTGGAGAATAGTATAAGACGTATAGATTGTAGTATCGTATGTATATGACTGTTATTTCCTAATTTTGATCATTGTACAATAGTTACAGAACAGATTGTTCTCTTGTTTTAGAAAGCTCCCTGAAATATTTAGGGATAAAAGTTATCATGTCTGCAATGTACTATCACATTTTTCAGAAGAAACTATTATGCGTGTGTGTCTGTGGAGAAAGGAGGAGACAGTGATCAAATATATCTGATAACATGTCAGTTGTGAAATATGGGTGAAGGGTACATGTGGATTTTTTGTAGTGTCCTTGCAACTCTTTTGTAAGTTTGAAGTGATTACAAAAAATAAGAAGATTGAGAAGCTATTGCTAAAATATTAGATGTACAGTAGTTTATATCAGCACATTTATTTTATGTGACTTTAGAGAAGGTATAGGCATATTTCCAAAAAAACTCCACTCCTGGCAGTCACTTGCAAAATGTCCTCACTCTGGTCCCTGCTTTCAGACATCCTGAGTTGCTCTGTCACTCTGTGGGGGAAAATATATATATATACACACACACACACATGCACACACACGTGTACATATATTATTTTTTGAGGCCAGTTTGCGAACATTTACGCATAGGCTTTTGTATTGTTGTTGTTGTCTAACTACTTTGTCATTGCAGTGTCTGAGAGGTTTTAAATGATTTTAGGTGGGACAGTTTCCTACACTTATTTTTTGATAGTAAATTCCTGATGATACATGAATATAGATTTTGATGATTTAATTAAGGAGGGAGATTTCCTATTTTTAACTTTCTAAACTAACCCCTTGTGATTCTAGCTGTCCTCTTGCGTCTCTCCCTTGCCCTATTTATCACAAACCCTCCTCCCTAAAAAGAATTGGGTCAGATTTGTCTTTAAAATCAGTACAATCCTGCCTCTTCAAGAAGTCTCCCCTGATAATTCCCACTGAACTCTAATCACTTTTTAACCAGCCTTTACTCCACTCAGTTATTTTATTGTTTTGTGTTGTCTTAATGATGAATTGACCAATGATATCTTAAGTCATGTCCGACTCTTGCAACCCCATAGACTGTAGCCTGCCAGGCTCCTCTGTCCATGGGATTCTCCAGGCAGGAATGCTGGAGTGGGTTGCCATTTCCTTCTCCAGGGGATCTTCCTGACCCAGGGATCGAATTCAGGTCTTCTGCATTGCAGGCAGATTCTTTACCCACTGAGCTATGAGACTATTGCTTTGTAGTCAGAAATGGTAACCCACTCCAGTATTCTTGCCTGGAGAATCCCATGGATGGAGGAGCCTGGTAGGCTACAGTTCACAGGGTTGCAAAGAGTTGGACACGACTGAGCGACTTCACTTTCACTTTCAAAGGTGTGTGTACAGACTATTTTCACTGCCCAATGTTGGAATACTGGCAGGTACTAATTACTTTCTGTTTTCCCTCTGAATTTATCCCCACAGCTCATGGCTGCTATCCCGATAAGGTGGTTATTCACTAACGGATTCTATCCAAGTGGATGCCTCTTACTAGATCCAAAATAAAGCTTTGATGTTTGACTTTTGGGATTATCTGTGTCTCTCCTCTCTTCCTTTTAACTTCCAGAATCTAAGGGTTAAAGGTTTTCTTGTTTGCATGCATTAGTTGAGATAGTATTTTCACAATTTATCCATTTCATTTGCTATTTTAAATTCAGACATCAGAAATAAACTGATTTAAAACAAAAAAACCCTGTGATTAAATCTGTGATTGTTAAAATGTGTAAAACATATTTGAACAAAAAGGCATTTCAGCATAATTTATAAGTGTGCTATACTCTGTGGTAAAGATAAAATGATGAGAATAATTTTTGGTTGAGGATAAACCACATTTGCATCTTAAATACAACTGGTAACATTTCTCTTAATTCAACTCAGGTAAAGTAACTCTTTTAAAGTAACTTTCTCAAGTGACAAAAATTTAGATGATCATGTGAAATAATGAGCTGTGGCTGTCTGTTTGGTTCTTGTCTTAATTGTTGCTTGCCTTTTCTGGTTTGTCTTTCAGATACTACCCGAGGACAAGGTGTTTTAATAGGGTTTGGATTAAAAACTGTCACATGTCCCCTTTGACCTTTGTTTTTTCTCTGAAAATTTTAAAATCCTTTACAGACATTGTATTGGCCTAGATATGCTGCTAACTCTGGCATCTTTATTGTGATCTGGCATCATGTAAAATTTGATTTATGGTTTTTCACACATTCTCACGTCCCAGCTACCCTCAAAAGTAAGCGCAAGTGAGAAAACAGCCTCTGAGAGTTTACTGACTTACTTTAGGCCACAGACACCAACACTGGGGTTTAGGTTTCTGTCTTCGCTGCAAATCTGTGTACTCTACTGCCTCAGAAGCCCTTAACCTTTTTTGTGCCAGATTTGACGTTTTGGTGAAGCCTGTGGGTTCATCCTCAGAGTAATTTTTTTTTTTTTTTTGAATGCACAAAATATATACCATTACAAAGGAAATCAATTATAACAACATTTTCAAAAAAACCCCCAAGTTTGTAACATGGTAATATGCTTACTTATTTGCACATTAAATAAAAAGATCTGACGTTGGGTATATTGTATTTTGAGGTTCTGAAATGATTGTAATCTTACAAAAATACATACTATCTTTTGATGACAAAGTCACACGTACTGAGGCTAATACTACCTGATTTTAGGCCATCATTCATAATCGGAGGAAATGCTTACGTTCATTTGTGTGCTATGTGCAGTCTCTCTGTCATGTCCAGCTCTTTGTGATCCCATGGACTGTAGCCCATTAGGCTCCTCTGTCCATGGAATTTTCCAGGCAAGAATACTGGAGTGGGTTGCCATTTCCTCCTCCAGGGGATCTTCCTGACCCAGGGATTGAACCTGTCTCTGTGTTTCTGTGTTTCCTGTGTTTCTCTGTGTTTTCTCTGTGTTTCCTGCATTGGCAGGCAGATTCTTTACCATTAGTAAAAATGAAGATGCTTTTTTTTCCTTATCCGAGTTTACAAACTTGTTGCATTCCGAAGGTAAGAATTGCTTTAGACCACACTGTCTTTCATGCCAGGGTACATTTTGTTACCTGCTGGTCTTGGCACTTACTAGGCATTAATAAAGGTTGAAAAACCTTTGCAGAACCCAAAATATATGCTAATGATATAAGGCCTTTTAAAAAAGGGAAGAATGATTAAGACATACGTTGAGAGCCTCTTGAGGGTAAGAATTAAAGTTCACTTTAATTTGAGATGGTTCAGTTCAGTACAGTTCAGTCGCTCAGTCGTGTCCGACTCTTTGCGACCCCATGAATCGTAGCATGCCAGGCCTCCCTGTCCATCACAAATTCCCAGAGTTTACTCAAACTCAAGTCCATTGAGTTGGTGATGCCATCCAGCCATCTCATCCTCTGTCGTCCCCTTCTCCTCCTGCCCCCAATCCCTCCCAGCATCAGGGTCTTCTCCAATGAGTCAACTCTTCGCATGAGGTGGCCAAAGTACCGGAGTTTCAGCTTCAGCATCAGTCCTTCCAATGAACACCCAGGACTGGTCTCCTTTAGGATGGACTGGTTGGATCTCAAGAGTCTTCTCCAACACCACAGTTCAAAAGCATCAATTTTTCGGTGCTCAGCTTTCTTCACAGTCCAACTCTCACATCCATACATGACTACTGGAAAAACTATAGCCTTGACTAGATGGACCTTTGTTGGCAAAGTAATGTCTCTGCTTTTTAATATGCTGTCTAGGTTGGTCATAACTTTCCTTCCAAGGAGTAAGCGTCTTTTAATTTCATGACTGCAGTCACCATATGCAGTGATTTTGGAGCCCCAAAAAATAAAGTCTGACACTGTTTCCACTGTCTCCCCATCTATTTCCCATGAGGTGATGGGACCGGATGCCATGATCTTAGTTTTCTGAATGTTGAGCTTTAAGCCAACTTTTTCACTCTCCTCTTTCACTTTCATCAAGAGGCTTTTTAGTTCCTCTTCACTTTCTGCCATAAGGGTGGTGTCTTCTGCATATCTGAGGTTATTGATATTTCTCCTGGCAATCTTGATTCCAGCTTGTGCTTCCTCCAGCCCAGCGTTTCTCATGATGTACTCTGCATATAAGTTAAATGAGCAGGGTGACAATATACAGCCTTGACATACTTCTTTTCCTATTTGGAACCAGTCTGTTGTTCCATGTCCATTTCTAACTGTTGCTTCCTGACCTGCATATAGGTGTCTCAAGAGGCAGGTCAGATGGTCTTGTATGCCAATCTCTGAAAATTTTCCACAGTTAATTGTGATCCACACAATCTCTGATTGTGTGGATCACAATCAACTGTGGAAAATGAGATGGTTAGAACCTACTTATTTAAATATAATTGTTAATATTTTGTTCCTTAGGATTCTAGTCAGTTCTCTGCCTCTCTTTCCCCTAAAGGTAAAAAGAAAAGAAAGGGATTATGGTATTTTCTTCATTAAAAAGCTTTATCCTTCTGTATCTCAGCTCCTTTTGGGCAGTTTGTTTTAATGAGGGTGACTGACTGTCATGGAGAGTATAGGTGAGCTCTCCAACCGTGAGGACTGGTATGCAGGGCACAGACGGGGCCTGAAATAGGATGTTTAAGAGCGCTGAAATGGCATGGCTCTCCTGCGTGTTATGTAAGCCTGAAAAGGTTTATTTTGTGGCTTTTTACCTGGGTGAATCTGCACCTCTTCATCAGTTGTCAGACGCGACAGCTTAAGTGTACTGTAGTTGCTTCTGTCCTTACCTGAAATATAACTCCACTGGTTCTTTTGTTAGTTAAATAGGAGATAACCACTTAAAAACATTTTATTTCCTCCCTTAGGTGAGGAATAGGCAGGCTGTTTTTTCTTAACTGTTCAAGGCCCCTCTGTCTGACTCCGTGTGTAGCTCCAGAGACCCTGAGTAGGCTTCAGGTGCTGGGGAGAAACCCTTTAGCACTTTTACTGTCAGTGGAGTTGTAGCCCCCAGTATACACGAAGTCCATGGCTGAGCTCTCCCCAGTCCAGCCTTGCGGTCAGAGCTGTGAACTCGGGGCACTCTCTGACACAGCCCAGCTCCTGGGTCCCATCTCCTCTCAGGGAGGATGCTATCAAACAAATATGCACTTCTCTCAGCTTCCTTGGTTCTGTCTCCCAACTCGGCCCTGCAAGGACACCTACTGAACTTCTCTTCCACCATATGCATTTTTTCCCTCCACTCTTCCCAACCTCTAGTTTGTTATTTTTCTAATCATTACCAACTCTTAGAATCAAAAATGTTTTTTACTTGATGCAGGTAGTTTGCAAAAGCTTTTAGCCTGAATTTTTATAAGATTTTTGCTTACAGTAGGGCTGGAGCATACTGTTATCTCCTGATTATCTGAGAACAAATCATTTAAAATTTGGCATGTAAGTTGAATGGTACATTTTTTTTCTTTTAGTACCTCTTCTTTTTTAATGACATTTTTTGGTAGAACTGTTCTTCTTCCCCCATTAATTTTTATTTTGCTGCATCCCATTAGGAAACTTTCTGAAACCCACAACATAGGTGTTTATCCAGTTACTAGGAAAGTTTGAAAGAATCCATGTTTGCTTAGGTTTTTATTTGGTACCATTTTAAAAGTGTTTCCCAAGTGGGGACTTGAATAACAGTGTTTGGAAGAGCATGTTGCTGCTAAAAGCTCTAATGGAGGCTATTTTAAATTCTTTTAATAAATCCAGCAATAAAACAATTACTAAATTTTTTTTGCATGTCTAATGAATTTTGTGATAGTCAGTGGAGATAAAGCAAAAGGGCTTCAGTTCCTGAATTGCTTTATTACACAGTTGGTTTACAACATACGGATATTCCTACCTTCCATGGTGATTAGACGTTTATGTAGTTTAAAATTTTTATTCATAGTCATGTAGTATTTAATTTATGGTCTATAGTGGATTATTGGCTAAAGTCTAGAAATATCCAGGACTCTATTGATGAAAAGCAGGTTAATGGACATCATAAAAATGATGATGGTTCTGAAAATTAGCTTCAGGATGCTTTCCACTACATTAGTAAGCTGTGTTCATTTGATATAAATCCTCATATAGCACATTGAGGTGCACCTATATTTTAGTACTTAATGTTAAAAAGAGAAAAACATGGTGATTATTCAGTTTTGTTTTTAATTTATTGGGAATAAAAACTGTTCCCTCACCACCCACCCGCTCCTCAAGGTATCCACCTTTACAGATAGTACTCTGAATTCCTCTGTCTTGTCTTGTTATTTAGAAGTAAAACACAGAAAGTCTAAAATTAAACCACTTTAGTTCACTTAAGTATAACATGCAAGAGTTCTGAACATTAGATCATGAAAACAGTCTTTGTTTATTTTTGATCTTATATTTAAAAATACTTTATGTGCTAAGTTAATTCAGTCATGTCCAACTCTTTGTGACCCTGTGGACTGTAGCCTGCCAGGCTCCTCTGTCCGTAGGATTCTCCAGGCAAGAGTACTGGAGTGGGTTGCTATTTCCCCCTCCAGGGGATCTTCCCGACCCAGGGATCAAACCTGCGTCTCTTACATCTCCTGCATTAGCCGGCCAGTTCTTTACCACTAGTGCCATCTGAGGAACCCCTAAAAATACTGGTGATCCTCAAACCAAACATAATATAGTATCATTTTTGAAAATATTTTTGTATAACGGAAGATTGAGATAAGTTGAATTTTACTTTGATATATTGTAAATGTTATAAAAATATTAACAGTCAACCTTGTCATGATCTTAATAATGTTAGTGATTTATGAGCACATGTTTTAAACTTAAATCTCTTTATCATGTGACATGCACATTACGTCTTTAAAAAAAATTTCCGTGGGTTTCTTAAGATTGTGTTGGATTGGCCAAAAAGTTCATTTGGGTTTTTTTGTAAGATGTTAAAAACAGGAATGACCTTTTTGGTCAACCCAATACTATTGTGAGAGGATCTGCCCTTCCTAAAGTGTTGAGAAATGCAATTTGTCCATTGGAATGTGCAGTGGGGAGAAACGCTTTGGGAAAAGAAAGGAAACATCTTGCCAGTGAGGAGAATGTATGAAAACGTGTACACGCTGGCATAGACTGAGTTCAGCTTTGAACGGTTTCAGTAGTATATTGGCCCTAGTTATAATAGGGCTTGTTCCCTGTATTACTGCATTTTTGATGGTAACGAATATCACCTGACAGGGATGCCAAGATCCCTGCTTCTTGCTAGGTTAAGGATGATTTTAGTAAAAGAGGTTTCGGTACTAGAAGACTCCTTCAAGGGTGTTCCCTTGTTGTTGAGCCCTTGAAGTTCTGTCCTGAACTGCAGGAATGTTTAGAGTAATTGTGGATACTAAAAGGGAAACCCCAAATTGAGAGAATCTTAGGAAAATACAGAAATACTACTGCAGTGTGAATAAGAGAAGCATTTTTAAGATGATAAAAGTACAAGTATTGCTCATTAAAAAAAAAAAAAGATGTGTTTCAACCAAGCTTGCTGTTAAGTGAATATGTTTAAGTGGATTATAGTTCTCATTTATTTTAATACATCTTTTATAAAATTGGACATGCTATATTGAAAAAAATGGGCCCCTGGATATAATTTGCATTTCTTAAGAATGTAGCAAATCTGTCATGGCATGCTTTAAAATAATTATTTTCTTACAGAATTTTAACACTAATGCTAAGAACATTACCAGCAGCTTTAATGTATTAATATTTCACCTAACTTAGGCCCAAGCAGACTGTTTTAGACCTAAACTAATGTTTACTTTTCAACTGTTAGTTGAAATTCTCTTAGGGATTGTTAGCATATCAAAGTGAGTAGTGTAGTTGTTTGTTCTGGGACTTAGGAACTTCTGAAGTTTAATAGCAGAGTGTAGAGTAGTGGAAGTGAGGTTCCTCAGTGGGACACCCAGGACAGGATGCTCACACCGAGTTTTGTACTAATGTGTGGAAGAGGCGGAGGTGGGATGAATGAACTTGTGACTTAATCCTTTCATTTCAGGTTCAAATTCTGATTTTAGTGAATTTGCGATAAAAGAGAATGTAAGGGAAAAAAGGGGGATTAAGTAGGATTTATGTTGTATGCCACCATCCATTGGATCATCGAAAAAGCAAGAGAGTTCCAGAAAAGCATATGTTTCTGCTTTATTGACAATGCCAAAGCCTTTGTGTGGATCATAGAAAGCTGTGGAAAATTCTTCAAGAGACAGGAATACCAGACCACCTGACCTGCCACCTGAGAAATCTGTATGCAGGTCAGGAAGCCACAGTTAGAAGTGGACATGGAGCAACAGACTGGTTCCAAATAGGAAAAAGAGTATGTCAAGGCTGTATATTGTCACCCTGCTTATTTAACTGATATGCAGAGTACATCATGAGAAACGCTGGGCTGGAGGAAGCACAAGCTGGAATCAAGATTGCCAGGAGAAATATCAATAATCTCAGATATGCAGATGACACCACCCTTATTGCAGAAAGTGAAGATGAACTAAAAAGCCTCTTGACGACTGTGAAAGAGGAGACTGAAAAAGTTGGCTTAAAGCTCAACATTCAGAAAACCAAGATCATGGCATCCGGTCCCATCACTTCATGGCAAGTAGATGGGGAGACAGTGGAAACAGTGTCAGACTTTATTTTTTGGGGCTCCAAAATCACTGCAGATGGTGACTGCAGCCATGAAATTAAAAGACGTTTGCTCCTTACAAGCAAAGTTATGACCAACCTAGACAGCATATTAAAAAGCAGAGACATTACTTTGCCAACAAAGGTCTGTCTAATCAAAGCTATAGTTTTCCCAGTAGTCATGTATGGATGTGAGAGTTGGACTATAGAGAAAGCTGAACGCTGAAGAATTGATGCTTTTGATCTGTAGTGTTGGAGAAGACTCTTGAGAGTCCCTTGGACTGCAAGGAGATCCAACCAGTCAATCCTAAAGATCAGTCCTGGGTGTTCATTGGAAGGACGGATGTTGAAGCTGAAACTCCAGTACTTTGGCCACCTGATGGGAAGAACTGACTCATTTGAAAAGACCCTGATGCTGGGAATAATTGAAGGCAGGAGGAGAATGGGACAACAGAGGATGAGATGGCTGGATGGCGTCACCGACTCAATGGAGATGAGTTTGAGTAGACCCTGGGAGTTGGTGATGGACAGGGAGGCCTGGCATGCTGCAGTCCATGGGGTCATGAATGAGCGACTGAACTGAACTGATGTTGTTTCCTTACTGCTTTTGTGTAGAATGCTGTATGAGAAGAGAGAGGGAAAAAATTTGAGAGTGTTGTTTTAAGTAGTCAGATTCTCAACAAACTTTGAGATAGCTGCAACATTTTCTCATGAAGGTTTAGCTTGCTGGAAAGGTGGTGGAAAGTTTGTGAATTAGTAGATTGTATGATTATGTTAGACGGATTGAACAGCCAGTAGATGGAAGGATGGAACCTCAAAGAATTCCTGGGGTAGAAAATGAGTAATCTATCAGTTGCAGGCTATTTAAAATTTGAGGATTATTTGTATGATGTTCTGGGCGAAGTAGGTTTATGGGAGCGAAAGAGTAATCTGATGAGGTAGTGGTATATGTCAGAAGGTAATATGATGCTCACAACATTTTTTTTACAAGGTTACTTTTATTATACCCGCTTTGTAGGTGGGGAGACTGAGTCACAGGAAGGCTTATGACTAAGGATGCAAAATAACAGATGGCAGAGAAGGGTTTTAGATCGAGGCAGTGTGATTCCAGAGCTGACATTCTTTTCTAAAGAGATTAAATAACTTGTTTAACTGACTTGCCCCGATTTGAACAAAGCACCTCATTGATTTTCCAGTTTTCTCTTACTACACATATTTTGGATGAGGAGACTTTCCTGCGGCAAGTATAGACGTCTGCCTTCAAGGTTCTTCCACCTCTTTCAAGTATGCTCAGTATAGCTAATTTTTTAGCTTCTTAAGTGTTCATGTTTTTCAGGCTATCTTTGATTCTTCTAGGTGTGAGAAAAGTTAAATTAGAACTTTGAGTTTTTTTTTTTTTTTCTTTTTAAATTCTGAAAGTATGCTAAGACATTTACAGAAGACTTGGAAAATGCAGAATAAAGTTACATATAGTTCCACTAAATATATTACAATTTTTCTTATGTAGATAGAGATTTTTAGCTGGAGTTTCAATACCAAACTAACTCTCAGAAATTAACAGAATGGATAGAAAAGTTGAAGGATACAGTAGATCTGAAAAGCACCATGAACCAATTCAGTATAATTAAGGTTTATATAGTTTTCACACACAACAGCAGGATACAAATTCTATTCAAGTTCCCATAGAGAGCTTTGCAGTTTTGCCATTTTTTATCAGAATATTTGGGTAGAAGAGAGGTTCTGCTGTCTAATGGAGACTCCAAGTAACAGTGGCTTAAAAAGTTAGAATTGTACTTTTCCCTTGTATAACATTTCGGATAATTTCATGACTCCTTAAGTTGGGGACCCAGGCTCCTTCTGTCTTATTGCTCTGCATCCCTAAGCTGTTTCCCTTGACCATATGGTCCACGAAGGCTCCCAGCTGTCCTCTAGCCCGGGCCATGGGGAATAACTTCAAAGCCATACACACCGCATCCAGTCACGTATTATTAGCCAGGACATAGTCATGAGACTACGTGACTGCAAGCCAGGCTGGACAATGTTGTCTTTATTCTGATCAGCCATGTGCCCAACCACGCATTGCCTGTATGGCAGTCTGTGCTGGGTTAAGTCTTTCATCATTTTCTTTGGATTCCCAGGTGAGAGTGGAAAAGGGTAGTTTGTGTTGAAAATGTTGGTAACCTTGAGATGGACGTTCTTGCCAAAATAAAATTGAGTTACGTTGGAATATTTTGTTTCACTTTCTCACATGTTTGAATTCCTGTTTGGATTTTAGTTACCCATTTATCAGCAGGATGAAAAACTGAAAAGACATAATATTTTCAGTTGATAACCAGATTGCATAAACAGCACCTGAGGATTTCTTTACTACTGCAAGGATTGAATAATTTAGTCTAATTTTCCTTTAGACCCAAATAAATAAGATGAAAGTGAAGATAGAGCTATAGTATCTGTTATAGAGTGCTGTCATTTGTCTTTGCTACCCTGTCTTGAAAGCTTTGTGAAAAGAGATGGTTTTGATATTTGTTATTGAGATACAATTCCCACAGAGAGGTGTTTAAAACCTGTTCATCTTAGCCAGTGATTACAGTGTGTGCACGTACTAAAGCAACTTTAAAAAAATGAAAATTTGGTACATCGAATAATAGCTTCTACCAGAGATGCTTCAGGCGTGGAACCCCAGTGAGAAGTTGTCAGATTCCATTTTAAGGAAACAGGGCTATATTTTGATATGTATTTCCTACTAAGTATAAATCAGATCAGCAAGCAAAGAACATTAAATGCTTTAATTTGCTGGTGGCAACAAAGGGTGTAATGATAGATACAATATAGTTAAAATTTATAGTTGATGTTTTTTTTTCTTTTGGCCTATGCCTGTGTGGAATAAAATAAATAGATCTCTATGTCTGTTTCACAGCCCAAATGGACAATTTCTAGAGTGATTTTCTAGAACATCCCCAAATAGAGTGACATTTTGTAGCAGTGACTGCTTACCTGTGGGAAGTGTATCTCCATGAAGCTTCACCCTCATTATGTTGTGGGATATTTGTTGCTGATGTAGAAAATCCTATCAGTGGTTCTTTCATTCCTTTTATCTCACTTAACCTCAGCTGATTGCTTAAGTCACTGACTAAGGATTTTTCATCAGCTGTCTTTGGTAACATATATCGTTCATCGTACTAGGGGCACCGGTATTATCAATTGAAAAGTCTGAATGGAAGGCAAAAAATTAAATGCTACATTAAAAACTGAAGTGAAAAGAGAATATTTTGGCTAAGATTTCCTCCATATTCTCCATACATTTAATATGGCCACCGAGTCTTTTTTCCTGACACTTTGAATCGTCATTTTCAACCCGGAAGAATTCTTTGTCAAGCAGCCCTTGCCATGTGGTGTGCTTCCAGACAATGTAATAAGAAAAACTGTGTTAGAAATAAGACTTTACTATCATAGTGGTGTGTGATTGTATTTTCTTTGAGTAATTTGCCTTTTAAGAATGGGGTGTAGGCAGGATGGCTGTGAGGTAAAAGGAGAAAATGAAAATCAATTTTGCTATCTTGAATCTTGGGGTGTTGTTTCTGGACACTTTAATCCCAGTCAGCTCTCCTTTGGTGTATAGAAAGTGGTTTGAACTTCTGTTAGCTGAGCTGATATAATTTGTACAGTGGATGTTCATGATTGAAATGATAGTTTTTGTAAAAACTGGAATTTTTTCCCTTGTTTATTCATGCCTCATTTAAAATGGTTATGAATATAAAAATGTGCTTTTGGTAAAAAATACTATTAAGTATAAAGAGAGAAAAATGATCCATTCTCCCCAAATTCAAAGATAACCATCATCATTTTGTATATATCATTCCGGGCCGTATATGTGTATGTATTTCTTATGCTTTTTTCAGAGCTGGACATATACAAAACAAAATGAAGAGCAACAGTATTTTCAGTTTAGTATCTTGTCCTTTTCAGTCACTTGTGAGACTGTTTTCCTGGGATTAATATTCTTTATTACTTGCTTTTTAATATTAGCTTAGTATTTTGTTATATGGCTGTTCTGTTTTAACTGTTTTACCATTTTCCTATTTTTGCATGTGTAATTTGGTTCCTTTTTTCATTATTTTATGTGTAAAAGATATATTACTCTTCCTTGTTGTTTAAGTCTTTCTCATTGCCATCAGCCTTCATGCTTCTAAGAGGAAGATTTAATAGTCATTTAAACTGGCCATGAAAATGAATTTTTAGACAATCCTTGATCAGCATCAATTTTACCTTACCCTTTAGTCTCCTCTTCATTCATCATAATCTGTGACTTTAGTAATGTTCAAAGACAATGAAAGAGATTCAAATTCATTCTTGTTACTGTCAGATCAAATTAATTTACAATAAATATGTGAACCTTGGAGATCAGAAGCTAAAATACTTATGTAATTGGACCTGGACATCAAGCTAGATCCTAAATCCTCTTGAAAGATACACCACAAATTCTTCTGTTACATACTCTTTTGCTGTGGGTTTTAAAAATTGTAAATCCTAGCATGTTGACATTCTGAAGGATATATGGCTTAAAATAGCCTCTCACAAAATATAGTATTGGCTCAATGAAATGTTATATAGCGTCAGTCAGGATTTTTAAAATGAAATGCCGGTGGTTCTTCAGTTGAGGGGAGTTTCATTCTGTTTTCATAATGAGTTCATTTTGGACTTAAAATACCTCCTCAGTCCATTTCATCTTCAAGAGAAACTTCATTGGTAGTTTTACAGATAAGAATTTAAGTCACAGAGAATAGAGTCAGGAATAGAACACAGGTCTCTTTAAACCTGATTCTTTAATTAAAATTGTTTTGTTTTGAAATCTGCTTTTATGTCCTTTAAGAGAAATCAAATATAACATGCTTTTGTATTTCACAGTCCTACGGTGTATGCACAGATACACATAAGCACACCTTCGGCCCGTGGTTATAATTATGAAATGAAAGCCTTTCATTTTCATGTGTGGCAGGTTGTACCATTATGATTATTTTATGGCCGTGTTTCAGATGCATATCAACTTAAATCTGAACATTTTATACTATCTTGTAAAAGATATTTTTATATTATATATGAATAATGTCATAAAATTCCTTACTGTAAAATTCTCTATAAATTATATAACTGAGATCAAATACGTTAAAGTCATTTATAAGTGATGAAACACACAGCAAAGTCTTATTAATTTGGGTTCATTTAATTTACAGTTTGTCGTGAAATTAGAGAAGATTTATGTTTACTCATATGAAACGAGGTCAGGGTAAGTGATGGCGTAGATAGTGAGGGAGGGTTTGGTAAGAAAATTCCAAGGGGAAATCTCAGATTACTTAGCACATTATTTTATGTAGTCATTGTGAACCTTGGACGTTACTATTTACAGAGGATAAGTTGCTATTCTAATTATTAGTTTCATTAAAATACTTCCTAGGGACCTCTGCCTGCTAACAGTTAAAATAGTTAAAAATAACATGAATGTGTATCTTTTAAAGTATCATATGTTTAGATTGTACCCTTGCTGCTTTCCTACCATTTATTCTATATAATTTCGTATTATATGCTGTAGTAAAAGCTAATTTATTTTTGGTGTTTATAGAGAAATTATTCCTTATTAAACCCTTCAGTTCCTTAATTTCAAAATGGAATCTCTGTGAATTATTAGAAGTTAATTTAGAGTGAATAACTTTAAATCCTTTTCTCATTTTCTTTGAATATAAAATTATAGCCTTATTGAACTGTTTGTTCAATATTAATTCTGATATTGTCACCTATGAAAGATATAATTTTAATTGGCCAAGAGCTATCTGATGTAGATAGTTTTGATGGGAAGTGTGTCAGCTTGAAATAAATCTATGCTTGAGAAATTTACTCTTAAAGACATTAATCTGAAAATGTCTGTGAATGCCTAATGCATCTGAATAGTTTGGGTAGGTGGGTATCACCTTGTATCTGTGTGCATTCTTAAGATACCATAACAGTGAGCTGGGGTCTTGAGGCTGTAATTTGTAGTCACTTTTCATTTCCATTGGATTCTTAATGAAGTCCTTGTCCTTATTACATGACATATTTTGAGGCACCAAGAGAGGGAAAAAAAAGACAGTTGGATGATTTCGCACAACGTGGTTTTGGATACCCTAGGGAACAGCAGTAGCCTGACGGGTTACAGTTCATGAAGTCACAACGAGTTGACGCGACTAAGTGAACCACACCCACACACCCACACACCAACTGCCCCCTCCCGATCAAGGTGAGTGGGACTGGGCAGATGTGGCTTTGGTGAGTATGGAGAGAGAGGAAGCTGGTAGTATTTGGGCACCTCAAAGGCAGAGGTCACGTGGGAGGAAGGCGCTTTGCTGTCATCACCAGATTTTCATCTGTGTTTGAAAAGTCCATGTTACTGGAAGTGGGTTATTTGTCATTATCACTGGTCATGCAGACTGTAAAGTAGCTAGTTTCCCATGTTTATCTTTTATCAGGGTGAACATTTTGGCCCAATCTATGACGGTGTTTTTCAGCGGTGGGGCAGTACTGCATCCAGAGAGGGATTTTAGAGATCTGTGGGGGAGCCACTGGTGTTTCATGGGGAGATGGGGACAGGGATCTAGACAGCTTGCAGTGCCTCAGGCAGTTCCGTCCCTTGAAAAACTGTCCTGTGTCCTCGATTTCAGAATGTCCCATCAGGAATTCTTGCAGCTGAAAACCTGCCCACCCAGCCCAGAACGAACAGAAGGCGTGTGGTTTTGTATAGTGTTAAGATACTCTGAATTTTCTGGGGATGCAACTGCTCTTGTCACAGTAACCATAGCTATTGCATATGTGGTGGTTTAACAGAAGCTCAAGAGTCAGCCTGTTTTATTGTATCTAGTGTAGACTTGAGGGCTGATTCCCTGGTGGTTCAGTGGTGAAGAACCCGCCTGCCAATGCAGGAGACGCAGGTTCGATCCCTGAGTTGGGAAGATCCCCTGGAGAAGGAAATGGCTGCCCATCCCTCTAGTATTCTTGCCTGGGAAATCCCATGGACAGAGGAGCCTGGCAGGCTACAGTTTGTGTCCGATTCTGTGATTAAACAACAGCAGCAAGTGCAGGCTTGAGCATTTACATGCTAAAATGCCGTTATTCTTTATAAATTAATTTCTCTCTCTTTTTTTAATGTTACACTTAGGGTATTATATTGATTAAAAACCTTGTGTCTGTATTATCTGTTCATTTTCAGCATAGTAGAGGGAGTGTTACAAAATATTTTATTTTGTATTTCCATCCTATCAGGGTGAAATCCACTGGTCTGAGCAAGGACCTTTTATGTCATCCCAGGTGTTCTAAACCACTTACATCCTAAGCCTTAAGCACATGACATAACTACTTCTGAAAGACAAAGTGTTCAACAGCCTTTCTCTGTGTAACACTAGTATGAAGGAAATTTGTGGATCTTTAGGAATATAATCATAATAAATGTCATGAAGGAAATTTGTGGATCTTTAGGAATATAATCATAATAAATGTTTGTACTATTCTGTTGAGTTGAACTTGACTGTAGATGATTTTACTTTTAGGAAAAAGATTAAGTACATTCTTGTGTTTAAAAGACAGGATAGTGCCTTTGTTCTTGAAATTCTTGTGCACAGTCTTGTCTCGTAAAGATGGTGAAGTCATTGGTGATCAGTGATTTCACAGAGCTTCCACAGTGCTTCACAGAGAATTATGTTTGGTTTATTAGACATTGCAGCCACCTATGACTGCGTTGAAATAGGGTTTTCTGAACAACTAGGTGGATATTCATTGGATGAAGGAAAAAAATAACAGGGCTATAGATAAAAGCGAGGCTGACCTAATTTTCACAGTGTGAATTAAATAAAAAAAAAATACGAAGCTCAGGGTATTGCACTATAGTTTAATGAAAAATATTATACCAATATGTATTATGCTGCCTCACAGTTTTAATATATTTGAACTACCATAAATAAAATATGAATCAGGTATGGGTGTAAAATCTCAGTTGCTTTATTTAAAACTTCCCAGGAGAGGCTGTTGTTCTGCAGTGGTTAGCTCATGGGTTAAGTAGGTCCTTTTTGGCATCTCACCCTTAATGGACTATAAATGAAGCCACTGAAGCCCAGAGGTCTGACTCTGATCTGCCTACTGTTTTTGCTGCCTAGTGGTGGGCCAGTATCTAGAAATAGGACTCTAGGTTTTTTGTTTTTTTTTTTCCCCCTTCTTATAGAAAGGGCTGTCATTGGGTCAGAACTTTTATTTTCATTCAGAAGAAGAAAAGTCTTGAGGTTGGAGTTAGTTGACATTTCCCAGAGCTGTAGGTGGATTAGAAGATTCTGTTTTTAGACTTTTGCTTTCCTTGGGCTTTGATTACATGCAGAGATACATTTAAAGTCTTCCTTGGAAAATAGTGCTGGCCAGAGTTTGAAGTACTAAATATTTTAGTTGAGTTTAGGAATTTTATTAGTAGTAATGGATTTTTGGCTAAAATACCATTTTTCTCACTAGTAGGAGGAAGGAAGAATGATTTATGACTTGATATTTTGACTTTCTATTTACCAAAGCAAATTACTTAGGTTAGGACATTAGTCTTGGGTAAAGCCCTTTAGCACATGAAAGTAGGCTTGTCCACTGTTTCAGTGTTCTAAACTGTACGCTTAGAGAAATGTGCTGTGAGCCTTGCTTGCATCAGTGTGGTAATTAGGAAGGAGGACTGGAATATGATATATCAGTGTGAACTGGTCCATGCTACTGTACAACCAGATCTTTGTGAGTAATGTATACATTATAGTCTCTAAATTACTTTTGAGCAGCGACCACTAGCATTCATCAGTCTTTTATAATTTAGTTGCAGATTATTGATTATGACTGCCCTTCAAACACGCACAGGTCTCCACCAATTGCAAAAATCATCTTTTATTTATAATTTTTCCACCTCGTTCCTTTTTGTTTCATTTCTAAACTTGGTGAAGAGAGGCCTGTAATTGCTGCCTCCTCCCACTGGTTCCTGATGCCTGGACCACCTGATGTCCATGCACTCCATGGGACGGTGGGTCATTGCAAGCCGCGCTGCCAAGTCTTCCTCCTGTGCCCGGGATAGACGTGAAATCACTGAGCCTGGACTAGGCCGTGGAGTCCTGCACACAGCGCCCCCGGCCGCCGCTGCCAGCTGATTGGAATTGGCACGAGTCGAAATCTGTTTCACTGTTTCTGCACAGGGTACTTTGGTTCATATCTTGCTTTTCCCATTCCATTTCTTCTTGGTCCCTAGTGATATTCTTTCACACCTCTCCTTCATCTGATGAATTTTTAACGCCTATTCTTTAGCCTTCTACTCTCTTTATACATTTTCTTTTTTTTTCCAGGAAAATGCACTGATCTCAGATCTGTAACAGTCATTCCCAAATCAGCATTTCCAGCCAAGTCTCAAATCAAATCTGAATTTCAGGTTCAAATGTCTAATTACCTGCCATTCCATGTGGTGATTCTACCATTACTTTCAATTGAGTATGTCTGACACGAAACTCATTATCTGTCTTCATTTAATTGACCATCATGGGTGTTGGTTTTCTGGCATCTGGGTGCACCTTTGACTTTCTTTGTTGTTCATCTCTCAGTCATAGATGATCGGTTTTTCGCATCAAAGTCCTTATATCTTAGAATCCATGCTTATGGCCAGTGTCCGAGTTCAGGTCCTCATCAGCTTATGCCAGCACTACGCAGGCTCTAGTGAGCACCTCAGAACTGGTGGGCTTGTTAGCACACAGATTGCTGGGACCCACCTCCAAGGCTTCTGATGTATAGTTCTGGGGTGCGTCTGAATTTGCGTCTCTTAACAGGTTCCCGGTGATGCTTCCGGGGAACGGGGGCAGAGAGAATGAAGCTGCGTTTTGAGACCCACTCATTGCTTTACATTTTCCCCATCCAGTTTATCTGCAAATCTCTGTGAGATTAGACTTCCTATAACACCCCATTTCATTGCATTGTTTTCATTTTTAAACATGTTTATGATACCCTCCTTCTTAACATTTCTTATCCAAGCTCCTACCTAGTTTCCAAGACTACTCACAAATGAGCATAAATTATCCTTCATTTTTTTTTTTTTCCCTTACAAACAAGCTTTAATGGTTTCCTTTCCATTTGTCTAGTCTTATGTCCTTGCTTTGGTCCCGCTTCCTTCGTGAACCACTCCATGACTACACCCCCACCTTTGTAAGTTTCATTAATACTAAACCCCCACAGCACAATTTTACTCATTCAGACTCGTATCTCCTTAATGGTAGGAACCATATGTCTTCATCTCCTACAAAGCCTAGCATAGGATTAAATCATTGTGGATTTACTACCTAGTGAATTGATTGATTTCTCTAGTTTGTATATTCCTTGAGGCTGCTTGATTTGGGAGAAAACAATTAAGCAAAAATAACTTCATATACTTAAGCATTAAACCTTACAGATAGTACAACAAGCTTATGATGAATATCCATCCCTCTCTCCTTTGTAAATAATACACTGTTGGTAGTGGTGGCCCAGGAGTGATGAGTGTTATCACTGGTGATGGTGTTAGTGGCAGAGTTGGAGAGTTGGGGAGAAGCCACTTGTTTTGAATGTCTTTTGGCAGTCCACACTTTTTCCTTAGATAACATGTGATTTCGCAGAGTGTGTTCTTAGTTTTTTCTGAATCATCCCTAAGTTACCTGAAAAGTTGGGGGCTTGCTTCCCCTAATGACTGATGCTGACTCCACAGGTCAAGCAGTTAACATGTTTATTGAGCAGCTGCTGTGTGCCTAGCAGAGTCGGCACAATATTGCTGTCTCTCTCCCTGTCCTTCCTTCCCTCCTCTGTGTTTCTCATTTGTCTGTAAAGCATAGGGGATGTTTTTGCTAGTTTTCAGGGTGAGTATTTGCTAGACAGTTGTTCCAAATGGAGTGGAATGTCACTTCAGAGGAACAGTGGGCAGTATATGTTGTCATTGATAGACCTCTTGTTCTTTCACCTTCCAGTTACTGGGCTTTTCGGGGAAATGGAGGCTCAAGCATGGATTTGGTCCTGTCAGGCTGTCATTTAACACAGCTGTGTTAAGGGGAAGGCTGTTGGAGAGTTTCTAGTTTGGGTTCTCATTTTACAGAGGAGACAGCGTTGGCCTAAAGCAATGACGCGTTTTTGAACAAAGTCACAAAAACGCATTATGACAAAGCCAGGTTAGATGGGAACCGCCTTTACATCCAGCTTGGTCCTCTCTGTGTGTTATGGATCTTTATGGAGAAGCCTTTGAAAATGGTCACACTCAGGACTATTGGAGAGAAACAGAAAAAGGTTTGGGTGGTTTTAGTACTTCATTTGGGGTTGGAGATTTAATGCTGCTGAATTTATAGTTTTATCCCCAGTGAACAAAATACATCCATTTGTGAAACAAAAAAATTAAGCTATGCATCAAAAAGCAATATCCAGAGGTAATTATTATTTTTTAATTTAAATTATAGATCTTATTTTCCTAGAGGCTGTGTGAGATTTTGCAACTATTTTTCAGGATATTAAGACATGAAATACTAAGTGTATCTGATTCTCAGTACTGGTTTATGAATTGTCTCCTTAAAAATGTGGAGACTGTAGAATATGAGTGATGAGCCCGTCTGCTGCTATGCAGCGTCCGCAGCCCGTATTGAGGTTTGTTCTCACATAGAACGGAACATGGAGCTGGTTTCCAGGAGTGCTTGTTGTAAGGCAGACAATAAAAGGAACATTATTTGCATATCATGCCATTCAAATTAGAAATTTACGGAAGCATATAAATCCTCATGGAGCAATAATACTGCAAAATAAAGCCATTAACTTGATGCGGTTGATGTTTAGGTTGCCAAACTCTTTGTAACACTGTACCTTCTGATTCGATATTTATGGTTATGAAAGTGCAGTTAAGGATTTTCCTTCCAATATCGTCATTAGCTTTGATCTATCAGTGGCCTCAGTTACCCTGTCAGGTATCTAGACAAATGGCATTTTTTGAAGTCAGTCCTAGGTTACATTACCCTTAAGGTGATGGTGAATGTTACTGTCAGCTGAGTATCATCATACTTAACACTCCGTGTGTGTGTGTGTTTAAATCAGGTTTGTCTGCTAACTAGACGGTGCCACAAATGGATAATGGCACACTGTTACATGTTTCTTTCTAACCCCGGAGATTTATTGTAGCCATCTTTTGACTCTTCTAATCAAACCCTGTACCTTTTATAAGATAAGGAGCATGACAAGATTTATCCTGCAACCCATGCTGTGACTCATTTACTCCTGATACACTCTGTGTTGTATTTCATTGATTGCATGGATGCTTCCATTATTATTTTTTAAACAATCAGTGCTCTTTTTGTATTAATGAATTTATTGAAGTAATAAGATTAATGGATATTTCTGTGGAGCTGAAAATTTAATTTGGCTGTACTTTATGGTGTTAGCTTTGGCTCAGCTATCTCAATCCTGGCAGAGTCAGTGTTTATCTAAAATCTGCTGCTTGTGTTATGCAATTACATACATTTATTTCCTTCTGAGAGTAGATCACCATAGTTGTCTTTGGTGTTTTTAAACTAGCACATGAAAATAATAGGCTTTATAAAATTGGATATGATACATATCAGTAAATAGTAAGACCAGAAATAGAAATGGAATAAAGGAAAAATCCCAAAGGACCTGACATTTCTCTAAGAGGCAAGCCATAATTTTTATTAAATAACTTATGGAGATTGTTTCAGAAATACTGTAATTGGGGAGGGAATTACAATGTAAGGATTATGTTAAGAAAATGAAGAAAAGGGAAAGTCATAGTGGAAAAAGTTGCAAAAGGAAATTGGTATGTCCCTTGAGATCCAGGGAATCTGTGTAAGTCAAATCATGGTTGTATTTTCAGTCTTTTGTTTTCATGACATAAGCCATTGTGTCATGGCTTGATGAGCCATTCATAACGGCATTTGTCTTTTGGAGTCATTTCTGTTCATCAATCAGGGAACTATCTTAAATATATTTATAGTGTTCCATCTCCTCTACCCCATCCCTCTCTATCCTACATTTAACCAGTTTCTGAAAACAGAGAATTAGGACATTGTCATGCAACATAAAAGACAGGTGAAGTGTAGGAAATTAATGCTACTCTTTCTCGCAGAATTAAGACCATGGTATTCACAGTTCCAGAGAATACTAAGAATCAAGTAGTATAAGATTAGGAGTTTGTTATTTGATCCCCAAGTTAGAAATTCTTAGAATTTCCTAAGAGTTTAATTTAGTAATTTAGAATGTGGCTAAGAGGGACAAAAATTTGCTAGGTGGTCATTAAAGAAGAATCATTGGAGTAACCAAAACATTTTCTTCTTTACAATGCTGTTTACCTAAAGCAAGCATAAATTTGAGTTGTTTTTAATTCAGATACTTCTTACTTTCAATAGTAGTTTCAAATAAAGGGTTTAGGGCAGACTTGCTGTCACCAAGCAGTTTGAATGCTTGACTTTTCCTCACGTATTTTGTGGTCATTGTCATATCATGTATAACTAATTGACCAAATGCCAGTCTTTGTGTTTATTAAGATACATTTGCCATTGAGAAAAAAATTAAAGTGGTTTCTGAGAACATTTTACCAAGTCCATGAGTTATAAGTATGTGAAGAAAGCATCCTTTTGTCTTAATACATTTAAAAAGGAAAGTGAGAAATGCATGTGAAAGCTTTGGAACCCTACTTATTGAGTCTGAACTAGTTTTGCAGATTTGCCTGGCAAATCTGATGTATATGGTTTGAAAATTTCTCATTTTTACTTTTTCTCATTTCACAAACTTTGCCAGTCCCCAAAGATCTGCTTGGAAACTCACTGTGCTAATAGGCAAAGTTGGCCTTTCCTGTGCTTCTGTTAAAGTAGTCCATCCTGAAACACTGACCTTTTAGTTTAATAACAGTTTTATTTGAGAAAATGTTTAGATCCTGAAGCTGAAAAGAGTGTTTTCAGAAAGGCCATTTTAAATAGTGGTCTCCAAATGGTATATCTGTTTTCCCTCATGCACTTTGGACCTATCTACCTAGAAGAAATGTATTGTTGCTTTCTGTATTCTATTGATTTAAAAACAAGTAACATGAAACTTAGATTTGCTCAAAACCCATTACCACACCAGTTTATTTTCCTGCCTGGGCTTTGAATTGCTATTTTAGATTTTAAACTTTATGCTTGGTCATGTTTTATCTTTTGTTATTTTAAATTCTCCATTGTAGCTAAAGTAATTACTTTTTCAGCTGTGACCTTGGACTTGGGACCCAAAAGGTGTGTGTGTGTGTTTCTTTTCCAGGAATAGCTATGGCATTAAAGAGACAGCTGTGCTTTGACTGACCAGAAGTGATGGGAACTCGCGGGTCCCTTGGGCGTGTCTTCTTCAGTGGCTTCGAGAGCAGAGAGCATCCCTGTCTTTTGCATCTCTGATGCTTCGTCCTCTCACCTTTTTTCCTCCACTTGTGGCCTACCTAGGTGATTGCACCACTTTCTCCGTCTATTTACCACCTCATCCCATGGCAGGTGACTTGGCAGGCATGAGAGGCGGGAGAGTGTAGAAAAGGAAGACAAGCCTTCTGCACTTCCTTTTCTGCAGTCTCTCTTGGCATGGCTGGCTTCCCAGCCCCCCACCTGGCCACCATTTGGAAATGGAGTCCTCATCATTCTCTTTGAGGTTTATCACAGCATCGTGAAAAACTCACTGCTGATCTTGGCTTTTCCCCTGGTAGGAAGCCCCTATGTGAGAGGCATTCATGGTTGTTGTTCACCTGCTAAGTCATGTCTGACTCTTTGTGACCCCATGAACTGCAGCCTGCTAGGCTCCTCTGTCCTCCACTATCTCCCAGACTTAGCTCGAATTCATGTCGGTTGAATCGGTGATGCTATTTCACCGTCTCAGGCTCTGCTACTCCCTTGTCATTTTGCTTTCAATCTTTCCCAGCATCAGGGTCTTTTCTAGTGAGTCAGTTCTTCACGTCAGGTAGCCACAGTATTGGAGCTTCAGCATCAGTCCTTCCAGTGAATATTCAGGGTTGATTTCCTTTAGGATTGACTGTTTTGATCTCCTTGCAGTCCAAGGGACTCTCAGGAGTCTTCTCCAGCACCACAAGTCAAAACCATCACTTCTTTGGCGCTCAGCCTTCTTAAGATCCAACTCTCACACCCATCCATGACTACTGTGAACACCATAGCTTTGACTGTACAGACGTACAGTACACTGTGAGGACATGTTGGATCAGCTCCCTTAGAAGATTGATCTCACTGCTTCATGCTTAGACCTGGTATACCAAGGTCTTACCAAAGCCTCATTCTGTTGAGTGAAATTCAAATGAATTGTGATCAAGAATTTGATTGAATTTTGCCTGAGAAAAATTTTGCTGTGATAATTTGATTATCCTGGCAGATCTGTGTGATTTTGCACATAGTCTGACTGTGCATTGACCCAAACTGATATACTACACTTTAGAGTATAGTTTCATCGGGTAGTAGTAACTGGGTTAAATATGTGTCTCAATTTTTGCTACTAATAGAGCTACCAGCTGTGAACAACTGGAAAAACTGTGTCACATTGTTTTGCTTGGTGACAAGAAGGCAAGGAAGCCGTGAAAACCATCACCTTGTGGCAGGCATAGCCTGGAACTTCACAGCTAGCTGATACCTGTGTAACCTACCTGGTCTTATTTTTGGATGAGGAAATCAAAACTCAGCTAGGTTAGCTGATTGACCTAAAAGCCTAACTGATAAAAAGACAAAGTCTATCCAGATTCCTTGAGGAGCCATTACTGTCTGTAATTTCTCTGCTGGGTTTTGTATTGTTTAAACTTTTAGTGCTGGAAAAGAAAAAAAAAAAAATCTTAACGATTTGCCTGAATCAAACAATTCCTTTTTTAGTTTTTTAAAAGGTTTTTGTTTAGGGTGACTTTTTCAAAGCAGAGACTTGTCTCACGCTTTAGACTACCAAGAAGAAGAATGGCAAACAGCAGAATAGTATATATACATGTCTATATATATACGTATATATATTCAGTTCTAATGGAGAATATCTGTTTGAGAGCAACTTCTTGAGAAAACTGTCCAGAGAGGCTAGTAACTTTCCCAGGGTCCCCCAGGTTGCTGATGGGCAAACTGGGATCAAACCTTAGCTAGTCCTTACATCTTTCTCTGGTTCCTTGTCCATCATTCTTTTTATATTATATTCTTTTTTCAGCTTTATTGAGAGACATTTAACATATTTTACTATTCACTCACTAAAGTGTATAGTTCAGTAATTTTTAGTATTTTCAGATTGTGCAACCATCTTACAGTCTAGTTTAGAACATGTTCAGTACCCCCAAAGAAATCCTATACCCTTAGCTGTCACTCTCCATTTCCCCACTTCCCTGCCCCAGACCTACTTCCTGCGTCTGCAGGTTTGCCTTTTCTAGACATTTCATATCAATGGACATGTGCAATATGTGACCTTTTGTGTCTGACTTCTTTCACTTAGCGTTTTTTCAAGATTTATTCATGTAGCATGTATTAGTACTTCATAACTATTTATGATTGAATAATATCACACTGAATGGATATACTACATTTGTTTATCCATCCATCAGTTGATGAGCATTTAGATTGTCTTCACTTTTGAGATATTATGAATAATGCTGCCATAAATATTCATCTACAAGTTTTTGTGTAGACATGTTTTCAGTTCTCTTGGTTATATATGGTATCTAACAGTGGAATTGCTGGGTAATATGGTAACTGTGTAGCTTTTTTGAGAAGCTGCCAAACTTTTTATACTGACTGCATCATTTTACATTCCCACTAGCAGTGTATTAATGTGCAGGTTTCAATTTCTCCACATTCTCACTAACCCTTGTTGATTGTCTTTTTGATTATGTTTGAATTGGTAAATCATTGTGGCTTTGGTTTGCATTTCCCTAATGATGAATACTGTTGAGTGATTTTTCATGCAATTATTGGCCATTTGTGTATCTTCTTTAGAGAAATACCTGTTTATGTCCTTTGCCCATTTTTAATTATGTTGCCATTTTATTGTTCAATTCTGTTGTAAGTGTTTTTATATTCTGGATACAAGCACCTCAACAGCTATATGATTTGCCAGTATTTTTCCTCATTCTGTGGGTTGTTTTTTCACCTTCTTGATGATGTCCTTTGATGTTGCTATTTTCTGATAGTCTACAATTAAGAGAAAACATCCTTAAGACCTTTCATATATCTTCTTTTCTTGCTGTTACCCAGTGTCAGCTAAATTTTTTGCATATTTCCTGAGGCAAGGTTGTTATAATGTCAAGATTATCAAATAAAATGTCTCAAAGAGCAGAGACAGTACTGTCTAGTTTCCCTCTAATAGGCTCAAGAAGTTGAAATGCTGGGTAAGGTCCTGTGTGTACTCCTAGAGTTTAAATGTTTCTGGTGCTTTCTTGCTCATAATTTTGGGTAGTGGGTTTTGGGTAGTGAAGAGGAAATAGTCCTTGCTTATTTCTTAGGGAGGGCTCTTAAAGAGTATATAAAATTTGTCAATTTATTTGCTGTCATAGTTGTAAGACTCATAAAACATATTGTACAAAATCTTCTAATTGGAAAGACCAGCTGTTTCAAGTCAAGTCACCAGGTACTTAGAGAGCTCCAGCTGTGATCTCAGCACTGTTCTGTGTCTCTCTCTCTTCAGTTGTTGGAACTTGAATTTGAAGGACATGTTTTCCAAAAATATGGTTTTAACATTTTCATGAGTCAGTAAATTCCCTTTTTTCATAAATCATGAAAAAATGAATGTAACCACAAATGACTTTATTTCTCTAATAAGTGATTTTTAAAAATGTTCAGTTATCAAAGTGGGAATGTTTTGATGTCATTTTCCTCTCTGAATCCCTTCCTTACAACCTCTCCTCCTCCTCTATGCAGTTGTCAGACTTCAGTGGTAGGACATCATTTTAAAGAATTTGCACTTAATGGCTCAGTCCCCACTGGGCAGTAAGCAGCTCCTTGAGTTTATTATAACTTTCGGCAGGTGTGGAGATTTCTAGGTCACCAGAGAACTCTTGATTAAATTACTCCTGAAGTGCACTAATTGGTCTTTTCCACAGTGCTTAGGTGGTTCCAAGGAGATACTGACCAGCTGGCAGAACTTTGCCTATTAAGATCTAGTCTCAATTTTGTCTTCCTGAGTATTCTCATGATTTTGTTTAAAGAAGTCACTTATTTTATCTTTTTCCCCTCTTTGTTGATTTTAGTTTCTGATGAAGAATTGAAAAGAAGAGTGGCTGAGGAACTGGCTTTGGAACAGGCCAAGAAAGACTCTGAAAATCAGAAACGGTGAGTTTCATGGTGTTTGAGACAGATTTTGGTGGACCTGTCATAATTATGAAATGCTTTTGGAGAGGAGTGATTATAATGAGACTCATCATTGATGTCTAGCTCAACTTCAGAATGTGCTGAACATAAATGGATGTGGCTCTTTTTGGTTTTGGATTGTACTTGTAAAAGCCCTAGGTTATCCCTTTTCCAGACTCAGTTGTAAGTCACCATTTTATCTCTTGTATTGTTCTCAGTTGCTTGAATAAGTGAGCCCTGGTTTTTCAGTATGTGAGAAATAGTTCTTAAGGATTCTTCTGGCATTTCTCAAGCTAGATTCTTTTAATGAATGTGTTTTTGATAGAAAATTACATTATCTACTGCGTATTGCCAGTATCTGATGGATCATTGAAAAAGCACGAGAGTTCCAGAAAAACCTACTTCTGCTTTATTAACTACTCCAAAGCCTTTGACTGTGTGGATCACAACAAACTGTGGGAAATTATTCAAGAGATGGGGGTACCAGACCTCCTTCCTTGCCTCCTGAGAAATCTGTATGCAGGTCAAGAAACAACATTTAGGACCAGACATGGAACAACAGACTGGTTCCAAATCGGGGAAGGAGTACATCAAAGCCATATATTGTCACCCTGTTTGTTTAACTTATATGCAGAGCATATCATGCGAAATGCTAGACTGGATGAAGGACAAACTGGAATCAAGATTGCTGGGAGAAATATCAATAACCTCATATATGCAGATGCTTTCTTGTGGCAGAAAGCAAAGAACTAAAGAGCCTCTTAATGAAAGTGAAAGAGGAGAGTGAAAAAGCTGGCTGAAAACTCGGCATTCAAAAAACGAAGATCATGGCATTCAGTCCCATCACTTCATGGAAAATAGATGGGGAAACAATGGAAACAGTGTCAGACTTTATTTTTTTGGGCTCCAAAATCACTGGAGATGGTGACTGCAGCCGTGAAATTAAAAGACACTTGCTTCTTGGAAGAAAAGCTATGACCAATCTAGACAGCATATTAAAAAGCAGAGACATTATTTTGTCAACAAAGGTTTGTCTAGTCAAAGCTATGGTTTTTCCAGTAATCATGTATGCATGTGAGAGTTGGACCATAAAGAAAGCTGAGTGCAGAAGAACTGATGCTTTTGAACTGTGGTGTTGGAGAAGACTCTTGAGAGTCCCTTGGACTGCAAGGAGATCCAACCAGTCCATCCTAAAGGAAATCAGTCCTGAATATTCATTGAAAGGACTGATGTTGAAGCTGAAAGTCCAATACTTGGGTCACCTGATGCAAAGAGCTGACTCATTTGAAAAGACTCTGATGCTGGGAAGGATTGAAGGTGAGAGGAGAAGGAGATAACAGAGGATGAGTTGGTTGAATGGTCACCCACTTGATGGACATGAGTTTCAGCAAGCTCCAGGAGTTGGTGATGGACAGGGAGACCTGGTGTGCTGCAGTCCATGGGGTCTCGAAGAGTCAGACACAACTAAATGACTGAACTGAACTATGGGTATTAAGGTTAACAGTATTGTAGTTAATAATGAATGTCATAGATAGTACCCATGTTAATAAATAGTATTAATTAGTAATCAGTTCAGTTCAACATACTCACTTATAAATTCAAAGACTTTACAGATGTGTGAGGTTGAAAAAACAAAATCCTCCATAATTTCATTCTGTTGAAATAACCACATTTCATTCCTCTAGACTTTCTTCTGTGTACACACTTCTATGTTATTGTCGTCTTTAGTACTACTTCTACTAGCGGTAGCAGCTAAAAGAGTTCTTTAAAGTTTTTATAATAAAGAACTGGAAGCAATCCAAGTGCCCATCATGGGAGACTAGATGAATGAATTATGGCACATACCCACAATGGAATATTAGATACTCAAGTAGATCTTACATTCTGAGTCAAAAAGGTGTTGAAAAGCTATAAACTGAACACAATATTTGAAGCAACGTAGATAGTTTTCTGTGGGTAAAGCAGCGCCATGGACTGTAGCCAGACTCCTCTGTCCATAGGATTTCTCCAGGCAGGAATACTGGAGTGGGTTGCCATTTCCTTTCTCCAGGGGATCTTCGCAACCCAGGGATAAATCTGCATCTCTTGCATTGGCTGTGGATTCTTTACCTCTGAGCCACCAGGGAAGCCCTGGGGTAAAAGTTGTACTTTTTAAAGAGTTAAAGTATAGTTGCTTATTCATAAAAATAGGTGATTACATTTTAATACACAGTAGTCAATTGCTTCCCTTCTGTGCTATTTCTGAAATTTGCATATGGCACAAAGCATTATTATTATATGATCATGTGAATATCTCCACATGCACAGTGACTACCACCAGTAGATGGTTTGTGAGATTTTGTGTGTGTGTGTGTGTGTGTGTGTGTGTGTGTGTTTTGGACTGTTTCACTAGTTTGCTTGAAGAGAGCTAAATGTAAAGAATCTTTGAATTGGTAAATCTAGTCTTCATTGGCTATAGGGGGTGGTGGTTTCGTCACTAAGTTGTGTCTGATTCTTGCGACCTCATGGACTGTAGCCTGCCAGGCTCCTCTGTCCATGGGATTCTCTAGGCAAGAATACTGGAGTGGGTTGCCATTGCCTTCTCCAGGGAATCTTCCCAACCCAGGAATCACACCCGGGTCTCCTGCATTGGAGGCAGATTCTTTATTGACTGAGCTACAAGGGAAGCCCTATAAGACCTTCAGCATATAATTTAACCTCATTGGCCCTTAAATATTTCATATCTAAAGTGAGGAGTTTATGAAATATTTTGTAATATTTCTTCTCTTTTGATGGAGTGCTTGATACGCTAGGTCCAATTTGCCTGAAATGTCTGGAACAGGATGTGAGTTTTAGTTTATACCACCATTTTCTCAGGAAATAGAGAAGACTCACTGGCTTAGGATTTTAAAAATCAAGATGTAATTAGTACTGCTAAAAGGGTTTACGCATATTTCAATAGTTTCCTATGCAGCACTTTTTAATTATTTAATTGGGGTTCGGTTGATGGAGTATATAATTAGACAGTGAAGTTTATTCAGAAACATTTCAGACCATTTTCTTTAAGAAGCAGAGAAAATCAGCATATTTTGGTAGAATTCCTTGTCTTTGAAATTTTGTTATTTTTAATTGAATTTTATTTTAATAAGTTTTTGGGTTAGACCTTCATATTTACTTTGCTTACATTTTTCATATAGAAGTTTTTTGTCTTCTTTTCTTCTGCCATGGTACCGGCTGTTATTACAATTCTAACTGTGGTGGTTTTTTTTCCCGCCTCTGTTACTTAGCTCCCATCTGCTCTCCCTGTTCTGTGAAAGGTAAAGGGCGGATGAGGTGGATAAAAGGTGCCAGTGAGAGCCGGTTTCATCTCTCTTGTGGACTAGGGTTGGCAGCTTAGCTGTAACCTGGGACAAATGACTATTGATAAAAATTTATTTTCTGTCACTTTTAAGGAGAGTAGAGGGTGGTACAGCATTTTTTTTTTCCCCCCTCTCTCTTTTAACAAAATGTTTTGTTTGAAATCTTCTTCATGATAACTTCCAGCTGTCAAATCTTGGCAAAAAGTGTGTGTTTATCTGTATAATAGTTCTTATAAGAGTCAATAGCTATTATTTTCTTTCTTTTATCAACCAGAGAAGAAACTTCAGAAAAAGCATTAAGAAGGTTTTCAGTGTCATCTTTTAAAAGCAACTTTTTCGAGAAGCACAGAATTTATAAATTATTTTAACTGTTGCCTTAATTGAATGAAGTCTTGAGAATGGTTCCTTGTGCCTTTGGATTGTCACTTGCACATCCTTGGCTTACCATGTCTTCTGTTTTCACCCCAAATGCACGCATAACTATAGTTCCTGAGCGCTTAAGTCTGGGACAGTCTGGGACATAGACACAATCCAACATATGCAGAAAGGACTTTGGAAATTATTTCCGTTGTGATCTTTTTCTTTGTAGGATATTAATCATCTTTAGCTTTTTTATTATGGACAGTTTAAAGCACCTTCAAAAACAGAAGAGTACAGTGAGTCCCCATGACACTGTTTCAACAATTCTTGTTTCATCTGTATCCTCTTCACTCTACCTATGTGGTGAGTGGTATGGAGAAGCACTAATATTTTTAATAAGTTGGTGAATTTCGTGGCAGGGAACTACTCTGAAATATCTTCTGTCAGCCTAGTGTCATTTCAGTTAGGTTTTTTATTTTGGTTGAAAGACTGGAACTTAACTCTGGCCAACTTGGGAAGCAAGGACATTTTTAGAAGCATATTAAATAGTTCAAAAGAATCAAAAGGAAAACTAGAGAACCACTAGGTAGGGAAGAACTGGGTACTACTTAAAGCTTTACACAGTGGGGAAGAAGTAATTCCCCTGGATGATGGTTCCATGATAAAGGGGAAAGGATGGTGTGTGGCTGAATTTCATTGAGTGGAAGATGCTGTTAATTTTTAAGAAGCATTGTATTTGGTGTACCCCTAAGAAAAAAATAGTTGCAGATAATAGCATAGTAGTTTCTCTCTTAGACTTTTCTTATTGAAAGAGCTCATTACGATTGACTTTGAGTTTTTAAAAAGCTATCACTTGTGTGTTCATAAAAGGAAAATGTAAGGAAAATAAATAGGTTAAGGCAGTGTTGTCAACTAGGGGAGATTTTGGTTTCCAGGGGATATGTGGAAATGTCTGAAGATGTTTTTGTCTGTCACAGCTGGTTAGGTCTTACTGGCGTCTAGTGGGTAGAGGCCAGGGATGCTGCTAAACATTCTGTAATGCACAGGCTACTCCCCCAAAACTCACAAAAACACACAAGAATTATCTGGCCTAGAATGTCAGTAGTGCTGAGTGAGAAACCCAAGGTTAAGTAAGGGATTCTCAAAACTTGTTCACTTTGGTCTAATTCTTCTAAATCGCTCTGTGGCTCGGGGTCTTGATGTCTGTATTTTTCCACCCAGTGTCATATTCTGTGCCATCAGAACCTTGACGATGACAGCAGCCTCCTGCTGTTGTTCCTGGGATTTTTCCAGGCTGCTGAAAGCCAGTTTTTGCAAATTTTGATGCTTCTGCGCAAGCTATGACAACTGCTCAGGACGACTGGCAGAATGCAAGTGTGAGGTGCTTCCAGGCATGTGGAGACTGGACAGATGGGGTCCTAGAGCTGTATTTCATCAGGACCGTCTGCAAACACTCTAGACCGTAACCTCTGTTAGGTTGGAAATGATTTCTTGAGTGTCTGCCTCATCTCCTACCTAATGCAGAAACCCTTTCACAGCATCTCTGACTGGTCATGCCACACACATTTAGAACTCATTGAGAATCATTTACACTGAAGGTATTTTACTAGGAGATTTAAAATGTACGGGAGTCCTTAAAGTTTCCAGTTCCTTACTTTTAATTTATTTAGAGAATTTTATTTTAAAAAGGTTTAGTTTTGGCTGTGCTGGTTTTCCTTGCTGTGCTGGGTCTAGTTGAGGTGACCAGGGCCACTCTCCGGTTGCAGTGCGCGGGCTTCTCATCGCAGTGACTTCTCCCGTGGCGCACGGGCTCTAGGGCACTTGGACTTCAGTCACTGGCACGTGGGCTCAGTAGTTGCAGCTCCTCGGCTCTGGAGCACAGGCTCAATAGTTGTGGTACACAGGCTTAGTTACCCCGAGGCATGTGGGAACTTCCCCAGCCAGGGATCAAGCTGGTGTTGCTTGCATTGCAAAGCAGATTATTAACCACTGGACCACCAGAAAAGCCCTGTTTATTTTTAAATTGAAGACTAGTTGATTTATATTAATTTATGCTATACAGCAAAGTGATTCAGTTATATACGTATATATACACATTCTTTTTTATATTTGTTTCCATTTTGGTTTATCACAGGGTATTGAGTATAGTTCCCTGTGCTATACAGTCGGACCTTGTTTATCTAAGTCTCCACTTCTTTAATAGGAAGATACAGCCTAATTAAAAGTTGCTTTCGAGGAAAAGGTTTCTACTAGGGTCACAGTGATGACACAGCTGATTATGAGCACGCTATATATGTTTTATTCTCATTTGTAAAGCACATTTACATGTGGAATCTCAATTCATCTTAGATCTGATTCTGTTTTATGAGAATGTTGAGTGATTTGATGCCCTCCAGAATCACTGACATAAATTTAGTGCACACACTAAAATCACTGGGTCTAATCTGGAATCATGGTTTTGCTTATGAAAACACCTAATGGATGGAATAGTTGCTTGGTGTATTGGGAGTCAAGAGCAAATTAAATGCCCATGTCAGCAGCTTGTTTTTCTGTGATACTCTGTGTATTTTGGATTATAGCTGACCATATTGTGTTGCAGCTAGAGCAGGCCAATATAGCAAGGATTCAGTGTGCTACAGTTTGAGTATAGACTTTTAAAATGTGATTTACTTCTCTGCTTTGCCCTACCTCCAAAAGTCAGTCTCTGACAGCAAGAAGAATGTGACTGCTTCTGACCTCTGACCTTTGGTATTTGAATTTCACCTCTGTACCTATGAAGACAAGTAAAAGTTGCCTTCATTTTAATAACCTTTTTCAAGAAATCAAGAAGAAAGGGAATAGCTACTTGATGTAACTAGCTGTATATCCACCATTTTTAGATGGATGTTAGTTGAGATTTTACCCCAGTTTTAATTACTTGAGAAATTAAATGCCATTTTCCAGTCATCAACACATATTACACAGCTGTTATTATGAAATTACATACCTCCAACTTGCAAGTAATCTCTAGGTATATAGTAATTAAAAAGTAAAGCAACTTTCAGGGAGTAAATTCTGTTGATTGCTAATATTTATCAATGGCTTTTATCATAAAAATATGGTTTTTAAGGGACCTGAAAAGATGAGTTAGCAGTCACAGGCAGTGAACCTCACTTCTGATTTATAGGTATTTGCTAAGAAAGTGATTACAGTTTGTACACTGTTGTGATGTGAACAGATTTCCCAGTGTCTGGCTCCAGTAGGGGCAGTGGACAGTTGGTTGGCTTTATCTGCAAACTGTTTCTTTATGTGCTCTGACATTTATGAGATCCTTCTATAATATAAAAATCCCAGTATATTAGATTAATTTTTTTATTAACCTCATTAAAGCTTTTTTTTTTTTAATGTATGTTGTGTTGCTTTTCTATTCCACTCTGCTTAAATATAAAGACCCAACTCACTCTGAATGAAGCAGATCACATCCTAGCCACCCCACTTTTCACTGGGGGATGATTGAAAGTGCTGTGTAAGTACTCGGTATTTGAAATCTTTAGCCATCTGCTACTTTTATCTTTATTTTTTCCCAAGTGTCACTTTTCTATTTTTAATAGAGACAACTGCTTTCTATAACCAACAATTACAGAAGGTTGGATTATCCAGTCTATGTTTTATTCACATCTCTTTATGTCTTTTTCCAAATACAGTTTTCTTTCCTATTGATGTTATGCTGTTGTAGACTCCTCCTCTGAATTCTGTTTGAGAATCTGTTTTTTTACATGTAGGAATATTAAACCTGGAAAACCAGAATCAATCAAGCATGCCTCAGAAATCTGTAACCTTTTTTTTTTTTTTATTGGATGTAATAGCAGCCGTGATATTCAACCACTTCTTGTTCAGATGTTTCTTTTGACAGTAATTGCAGTGTTTTCTCTCATGAAGCAAGTGTTTGAAGTAATTTGTGCCAGAGTGGGTTTCTGCATTTGGAAATTTCTAGGAACTGGTTTTTGAGTGTCCTGTAGTCGTAGTAGTTCTTCCTGAAGTTTCCCCGTTACCCAGAACAGTCTTAGGAGAGTAGGGGTGGTAATGTACTCTGTAAAACGTTTATTATTCTTTACATAAACTATTAACGTTTCTTGTCAGTGTTACCACCGATTTATGAAAACAGATAACTCAAGTGGACATCTGTAAAGTTTTCAATCAGCAGGGGAAGCCGGTCTTGGGCCGCCTGCCCCACAGCCCTGCACTCTGTTGCTGAGGTGATAGATTTACATTGCCTTTGGTCGTTGCTCACGCTCAGCGGTTCAGTCATGTCTGACCCTGTGACTCTGTTCTGCGGCCCGCCAGGCTCCTCTGTCCATGGGGTTTCCTAGGCAGGAACACTGGAGTGGGTCTGCCATTTCCTATTTCAGGGGATCTTCGCGGATTAGGGATTAGACCCACGTCTGCTGCACAGGCAGGCAGATTCTTTACCACTGAGCCCCCAGGAGAGCCTCCCATTGCCTCTCACCACCCTGTAAACGTTTATTCAGGGGACACCTGAGGGAACTCCGATACAAAGCTGGTCCTGGTGCCATCTGGTTATAGCTAGCACTAGGGGTTTAGAGCTTTCTGTCAGCCGTCTCCCCACTCCTTCCCCCTTCCCAGAGACCTGGGGATCAGAGGGCTTAGAGAAACTTGTGGTGAGGATAATATTCTCTCAGATTGGGACATGTCTTGTGTGAGGAGTAAACTTTTCTCTTTCAAACAGCATTTGTTGGTAGACTCAGTTCAGTTTCCGTTTCAGAAGGTGAGTGGGCAGGCCTGATGTCCACTTCCTTGAGTCCAGAAGTCCGTACTTAGGGACAGTGGCCCACGTAGGCTGGGCCTTACCCCTCCGAACCTGAAGTCCCTAGCCGTCTGGGGAACCATCTGCTGAGCCTACTGGTGATGAATGCCCTGTTAGGAGGATGGGACCAGGATGAGAGGCAGGTCTGGCGGCTCCCTCTGCAACCGGGGAGAAATACACAGGCTTCGCCCCTTCCTCTTCTGACCTCAACAGCTTTGCCAGTGGAGCCTTGAGCTGAGGAGTGCAGGCAACATAGTTACAGTTCAGATGTCAGTTTTATCTCAACATTATCATATTTCTAACTATTGGCACATTCATGTTTAAGTAATCCCCCGTCCCCTTTTCCTAGTTGGAGAAAACTGTTAAAAAAGAGTATCTCATCTTAAGTTTCTGATATATATATGTATATTTTGAGAGAACCCATATTCTTTTGCATCCCATTCTTATCCAGAGCAGTTGTCATTTGTCTTTGATGAAAACATTCCTCACAGTTTATAGATGACATACATATAGAATACACACTTTGGGGTCACATTATGTTATGAAAACCATTCCAGAGTACAAGACCCATATGTCCAACTAAAATGAAAAAAAAAAAAAAAATTAAAGCAGTAGATGTTGGATTCTTGTATTTCCTGAGCACTTTATATATTTTAACTCACTGCATCCTCACAACATCTCTGTTATCCCTTCTTTATAAGTTGAGGAGAGTGAGAGATAAAGAAGAAATTTACCCAAGGTCATATCTAGTAAGGGTGAGCCTGGGATTTGAACCCAAGTCTCCGTCAAGCTCATGCACTGCACCATCCCGCAGTACTGCGCTGCTGTGTGCACAGGGAATGCTCCCTTTAAAATTTTTCATTTGCAGTTGTGGGAAGAGGTAACAAACATTTACTTGAGCTTTCACCTCTAAACCGTTAGTAAATAAAAGATCTCTTGAAAGTGACCTCGGTTGTGTGCTTCTGGTTATTAGATCTGTGCAGCTGCTCTGGATGGTATTTTTAAAACCTCTTTTATCTTAGTACCAAAATCTTTTGAGAGTTTGTGTTTCAAGTTAATATTCTCTGATCACGTAGGCTATAACTCACTGTTAAATGCTGGTCTGTGTCCACCTTTTCAGTGATGGTGGCAATTCGAATTTCTTGTTTGCTTAAGATTGGAACACAAGCAAGGGTGAGGTGTCTGGAAGCAGATGGTGGTCTGCCTCGTGAACTTTGGAGGTGAGGGCTGCTTCCGGTCAGTGAGGCACGCAAGTGTCCAGTAGTCAGTGCTCCTCAGAGTTCTCTGGAGCAATCAGGCCCTCTCCCTGTGCAGGAAGCAATAAAGAGGCACAGTGCTTTCTTTAATAGACGGTCATTAGAGTATTAGAGAGCATTTTGCATTTCTACTTCTCTATTCATCTTTAGCCTTTTTTTTTTTTTTTTTAAAAGAGGCTTTGCCTCATTCTCTTACTGATACTTTGTTTTCCACTGTGTTGCTTGACATGATGGGTTTTGGTTTGTAGTATTTGTTAACTATTTATTTGCTTTTTGTGTGATAGAGTATTTTGAGAAGTCATCACATTTTTTCAAACTTACATGTTTTTAAATAAATGAAAAAAATCTAGCTGCTAGGACAGTGCGACTTTGGAACTCAAGTATGGAATTCCTCCGCTGAATAATGTACAGCTACACAGGGACATTTTATTAGTTACTTACCATTTGCAGTTGCTTCCTTACACATACACTGGGTAATTCCTCTAGGCGGAAACCATTTCACTTGGAAATTTTCTCAGGTTATTCCATTAAAATGATTTTAGTGTGATTTTTGGCATCAAGAATAAAGTATAAAAGTAGACTTTAGCCATTTAAGTGTTTCAATTAATGATTTAAATTTGAATTTCTTCACAACTTCTTAGAATGAATCTCTTAAATTCTTTATTTCCTAATACCATTCTGATAATGATTATGGGAGTAATACAAAAATCCCTTAAATATTCATAGATTACAGTTTCGCTTTCCAGGTTGATAGATTAAAACCAAACCAAATCAAAGCAAAACCAAAAAAAGTCACTTGAGACCACTAATTTAATATGGGAAATGTCTATTAGTCTAAAAACTATTACCCAACAGTTTCTGTAGTTTTTATTATTGCTACAGAATGTGGTAGGTTTGACTTAGGAAGGTCACTCATTCCTCAAACTACTAAATACGTGGATAATGTTGATTTATTTAAAACAATTACAAAGAAATATATATCAAAGAAATTCAGAAAACATACATGCATCAAAAGTTAGTCATGTTTACCCCGTTCTCCATTACTCTGCTCTTCCCCCCTCCCCAGAATTCACACATTATACCCTAAGGGAAGTATATTCTTATATAATTTGCTTTTTTTTAAACCAGATGAGATTGCAGTAGTAATGTTGTTGGACTTGTTTTTTTTTCCACCACCCCATCATGTCCTCTTCATATTTGCAACATAATGAGATCTTGAATAGACTTAAAAATCTGATGATATGCACCACTTAAGAAGACTTTTACCTGAGAAGTAATACTAACAGCAGTAACATTTAATAGTGAGTAGTAGTGTTAGCTAACAGTTTTTGTACACTTCCTTTGTTCCAGGCACTGGTCTGAGCACTTTGCACGTAATGATCATTTAATCCTCACAAGATCCCTATGTGGCCGTTTCCATTCTGCTGGTACCCTCACTTCATAGGTGAGGCAGCTGCTTCTACTGACATAACCCAGAAAGCAGAGGAGTTGGGACGTGAACCTTAGCACTCCGGAACCTGAAACCACTCTCATTATCCCTCTGCTTGGTTGCATCTCACAGGCCAACTTGTTTTCTGGTCCAACAGGGATGCTTCCTATTACATGTTAGTCTGAACACTCTGAGGCTTTTTTGATGTGGTTTACTGAAGATGTGTGTTTCTCAGGTTTTAGTACAGTCAGTTTTGCCTTGATTGTGGAGCTCATTAAATAAGGAATTTAGTTATGAAAAGAATTCACAAGGGACTTTCAAAGTTTTTTTTTTTTAATTCACATGATGATATTTTGAAATAAAACTGTCAAAATACTGTCAAATAGTGGGTGAAAGTTAATATTTCTGTGGATTTTGCCATAAAGTGTTGGAAATTGTATATTTCTTTATGAAAATACCTGTCAGTTGTACAATTTGGTTTCTATAGACTTAGAGAAAAGGAGTCCAAGCCATTGTCCAAGTGCGTTTCTGTAACTTAGCTTGTCTGTGCAGCTCCGGTAGGTTTGGCTTAGAAAACACTTCCCTCAAACTACTGAAAACTTGGACGTTAGTCTGACAAACCGAGAGCACTGCCAGAAATTTGGTTACTGATTATTCTGTCTCCTTCCTTCTTGCCTTCGTGTCTCTGCTTTTAAAGTATACTGCAGATTCATTCCTCTCACCATTTCCATGCCTACTTAGTCTAAGCCATAGGTTCTCAACTGAGGGGCATTTTGCCCCCTCCTCCCAACCCCACCTCCATGGGCCATTTGGCCACATCTGGAGATCTTTAAGGTTGTCACCACTGGGAGGGAGCTGTTGGTATCTATCTCATGGGTAGTGTCCAGGGATGGTATTAAACATCTTGCAACGCAGGACAGTCCCACACAATGAAGAATGGTTTGGTGCACATGTCAGTAGTGCTTGGTTGAGAAGCCCTGGACTGTCATTATCACTTCTCACTTGAGCTGTTACAAAGTCTCGGTACCAGGACCCAGTCCTGTCCCCCAGATCCTCCTCTCCAGAAAGCAGTGCTCATGTGCTTTAAAAGATGCATTCTTAACCACAGCAGTTTATTTGCTTAAAATCCTTTTTAATGGCTTTTCTTTAGATTTAGCAGAAAATCCAGATCTTCCCCCTGATCTTCTGGACCTCCTCTGCCCTTTCTGTTTATACCCTCGGGCCTCATCTCTTACCACCTCCCCACTGAACATTTTAGCTATAGCAGTTGCCACACCTGTTTGTTCTTGTGTTCGCCTCTTTCCCTAGAATGCTTGTGTTTTGCATGGCTGACTCCCTCTCACTATTTAGGGCTCTTCTCAAATAACCCCACAGAAGGGCTTTCACTGCCTGCTTTCTGCAGTCATCGTCTCTTCCTGTCCTCACTCTGGCTGTCCTTTTCTCTGCCTTGTTTCTTCAGAGCACTTTATCTGTTTACTGTCTGTCTCCTCCACTGTGAGGGCAAAACTCATTGTCATATGGTAAGTGTCAACAAGAAAGCATCACTAAATTACAGCAGTGCTTTATGGTTGTGGTGAACAGATTAAAATGGGATAGACTCTGTTCAAAAGGGAAAAAGAGGCAGGAGCATCATCACAGGGCTACAGCCAGCCACCACTGAATGACTGCCTCCTATTTACCAGGCGCTGTTTTGGTACAGGTGTATACATTCACTTGGAACTCACCAGCAGCCTTCTGAGGTTTGCCTTACATTTTAGGCAGTGGCCTTTAAGGTGATGCCCCTCACATTCCCCCCGGACCCCACGATGAGTGACCCGTCTCCTCCACACCGGACTGGAAAGACTCAGTTGTGTAGCTGTGCTGTCTATGGGTTTATTTTACAATCAGGACACCGCTAGGAGAGGCTAAATCCCTTGCCCAAGTCTGTGTTACTGACAGAAGCCAGCCTCAGAATTTAAGCCCAGTTCTCTATTACTCTAAGCCCAAGCCTCTTTGCCAACACTTTTCCAGGTTTTCTTGGTTCTTAGGGGACATCTTCAGTTCACATCTCCTGTTCTAGCAGGCTGAGATGGTGTCCATTTTTTGAGACTGGGACTGCATTTTTAACTCCGGTGGAGACAATTTCTTTGGTTTCCGGTGACTTAGGCAAAAGTAACCTGTTTTTCTATCTTGTCCTGGGACAGGGAGCAATTTCTTTGGCTTCTGATGACTTGGGGCAAAAATAATTACTTTTCTCTCTTGTCCTGAGACATGTCCTCAATGAACATGAATTTGAGCAAACTCCAGGAGATAGTGAAGGACAGGGAAGCTTGGAGTGCTGTAGTCCATGGGGTCACAAAGAGTCAGACATGACTTAGCAACCGAACAATGACAACCTGAGACAGTTGCTTAGTATTGTCTAAAAGTAAAAAAAAATCAAAAGCAAAAACAAAAAACTGACATTATGAGAATATAATCTAGGCTTTCGACTGTTTTTATTGGCAACCAAAAACATTCTCAAAAGTTGTAACTATGAACATGTAAAACATTTACTGTGTCACGCATCCAGATTTCTGAGGCTGACCCAGAACATGATTGATCTGTCTTTGAGCCTTGAAGTTTGGGACAGAAGTCGGGAAGCTTGTGGCTCGTCTCATGCCCCTCAAGCCCCAGGAACCCTGTCGATGACAGCCGGTTTTCCCTTGCATGTTTGGTGCTTTAAGTTCAAGAGGAACCTGGAGTCACATGGATTTGTATATTGAAAATTTGCATCCATTTCGTGGTATGATGAGAGTTTTTGACTGAAACCGGAACTGAACTGCTTTCCTTGGCTTTCCCGCCTCCCAGGAATCCATGCTCGCTCAGGGCAACTGGGGGAGGTGGAAGCCCAGGGTGGCCTGTGATGGCAGATTATTCTGAGTTGCAGCATTCCTGTTATGTTTTGTGAGTTGAATGTTGCTTTGTGCTTCATGCTTTCTTGTATCTATTCCTCCCACTCCCTTAAAAAAAAAAATTTTTTTTTTTGGTAAGTTTTTTTTTTTTCCTTCTTCATTTTCTATCAGCTTGTCATAGGATGACACACACGGCAAACTCAGCCTCAGACAGTGTTTCGCAGACAAGAACAACACCTTCACCAGTCTGGGAACACAGTGAGAGAAAAATGAAGAACAATATTAGAAAAGAACCCTTTGGGAAGCTGCACAAAAATGTTATATTAAAATCGATCCCAGGGCTTGACCTTTTGTGGTAGTGTATATTTTAAAGCCTTCTATTGATTCTCTTTTAATAACATGTTTATTCTAGTTTACTGACAGAAGCCTAGGGAGAATACAAAAAGAAAAGAGCAAATTCTTTATTATGACGGTCATTTAAATTTGTCCTGGGCGTTTTTTATGTCTGACTAGTGTTATCTTTTTATGTATTTAACATATATCATTCTTTCTCAGTATGAGACTGAGAGATACTATGAAGGTGGGAATGTGATGTTTTTTAATTTACTTTTATTGAAAATATGCTCAGCCTGCTGTTACATGTGTGTGCCCCTCCACCCTCTGAATTAGAATTTGTTGCTTTTCTGATGTGTGTTGAAGACAGAAGAGTCTTCATTTTGATTTTTTTTTTTTTTTCTAATCCTGAAAGCCATCAGTAATCTAGACAACCACGTCTGAGAACGTTTGGTGACAGTTCTGCACATAAAAACAGTTGTGTTTTACTGTGTAACTAATGGCAGAATGTTGAAGAACAGGAAAATCTCCGTACCCGACCCTTTTGATCACTAAGTTTTGTCATTTCAAATTCAGAAATATTCATCACTTTGCATGGTGACGGGCTCTTTGTACTTCACATAGGAAGTCAGTTCTCTTAAGAGTGTCGTCCAGTTATGAATGATGGCACTGTCTCCTCATCCCTTACAGTTTTCATCCATTAGGGGGGAAAAAAAAGAGACAGAACTTATTTTCTTACCCCATCAGATGATTTTTTCCCAACATACAGATTTCAGAGGTACCCAGAGCAGCAGGCAGGACTTGAAAGATACACCTGGAAAGGTTATTCTGTAAATGGCAAATTGAGTGAGATTCTGCCTGTAGAACATCAAGTTAATAGGCTTGGGGAGAAATGGGATGCTTGGATCTAATTCACGGCTCTAATATAATAGTCCTGTTGTTTATGGGACATCTGATATCACATGTTGAGAAGCCAGACAGCAATTCCAGGAAGGCTGTAATGAATTAGAGGACATTTTGAAAGGGCAAGTAAATTAATCAAGAAGCTAAAGGAAGATTGGGAGATATGGATTGTAGCATTGCAGGGAGCGGGCTCTGCAGAGGGTACAGCTCGAGGTCTCTAAGGGCGTCCAGAGTTACTGCTTCTCGGCCTTGGAATCTTTTAAGTGCTGCAGGGTCTGGCGCTAGCAGCCTCGGGACAGCCACCTTCTTGAGGTCCCTCAGGCACTTCATGAGGGGAATTGTTTCTGAGCACGGACGCTGTCTCGACTACTTATATAATCTGTCTCTGCTTTTTTCTCGTACCTTGTCCCACAGTTGATTTTTTATTGTAGCCTGGCCTGCTTTTCTGTGTTCTGACATTACCTCACCCACAGTATCTTCCTAGGACCTAAGAATATCTATGGATAAAAGCAAAAGTCACAAAGCACATGATAGTAATAAGTATTTCTTCTAATTACAAAGATAAATACACTATATAGAAAATTAGAGATTTGCAACTAAACAAAGCGAAAATGGCCACAGTCACTAATTCACACACAGCTGTTGTAAATGTTTTGGTATACAGGCGTACATACCAAGGGGGAGAATAACAGAAGTGGTGTCATACTATCCCTATTTTTTGAGCTGCTTTGTTTTTATCATTAAGATGTATCATGGATATGTTCTGTCAATAGGTAATTTCCTGGTAGTTCACTGTAAGACATTGAGGCTTCCAAATAAATGGTTCAGAATGGCTCACTATCATGAACACACTGCTTTGAATATACCTGTTATTAAATTTACACATACCCAGTATTATTTCCTTAGGGTAAATTTTTACCAAGTGGAATTACTAGGTAAAAGGTTGTACAGAATATTATTGTTGTCAAATTACTTTCAAGAAATTGTGCAAGTGAGCTCACTACCAATATGAGTCTCTGCTTTTGTCTTCTTGTTCCAGATATTGGGACTATAATAATAAAACAGGTGATAGTTTTGCATTATGCCCACATGACCATGCCTTGTCATATCTGTTTATTCAGCTAGTATTTTCATTAATTTTAGTAGTGGTTAGTGGGATAGAGTGTCTAGTCTTTTTGTTCCTGATGGATTGCCAAGAGAGTTCAGGCACCTAGTAAATTCTTGTCAGATCATTTTGGATTATTGTTAAGTCACCATCTAAGGTGCTAGGGTACCTTCCAAGGTACTAGGCGTTAGGGCTTAACATATGAATTTGGGAGGGACTGATTTAATCCATAACAGATTGACTAGACTGATTGATAGATACATGTATGTGAGTTGATGGGTATGGTGGTGGTCTTCCTCAGTAGGAAATAAATTCTCCTATTAATTCTTTGAAGTGTCTTCTAGGTCCAAAATTCTGAGTGGTGATTTTGTAATGAAAACCATTTTCCTCAGGATTTTTTCAATGATTGTGGCTTGAAGTAGAAAAACGTTAAGGCTAGGATTTAATTGATTTGTGAAAATAATGTCACATGTCTCTATCCATCTGTTTTTAGCTAAGTAGGTATGTTTGTAGTAATAAAACAAATAGGCCAAAGAGTAGCCTCTTAAAAGTGGCAGATAACTTGGGGCAGCATCTTGAGTTGAAGCACTGAGCCTCCACAGGTGTAAAACAGAAGACTGTCTACATTTGAACTTGACAACTAACTATCAATTATAGTGGCTTCTCATGGCAAGGAAGGCAGTGAAACTGGTCTTTACAGCCACTAGACTCTGACCAAACGATGTCCCCTCCGTTGTTAAATTTTTGAGCTATATGAGTGTTTAACTAGCTTTGTGTGTCACACGGATAAAAATAAAAACTGCATGGTGTTATATGCTGTTCCTAATTTTGCTTTTTAAAAATAATGCTTTATTTTTTGTTTCCATTGAAATGACCCAAACTCAGAGAGGTTAATTTACCATTTGAAGCCCTTCTATTTTTTTTTTTTGAAGCCAGCAGTTCTCTATTTTAGGAGCATGTTTGCTAATTCTGTACTCCTTTAGCCCTGTAGATGTAGAAATTTTAAGAATTGGCAATAATGAGAGTTTCAGGTTTTAACAGTCTTTTGTAAATCTTGTTGCATATTGTCTTTGAAACATTTATCTTACCTTGAGAATCTGCTTTCTCATGATTATCTTGGTTAATTTGAAAACAAGATCCTTAATGCTTTTAGGATTAATTTTTTTCAAAAGCTTTCTGAATTGGTCTCACTGGTTACTTATTTTTTCACCCCTTTCTCAGACATGTATATACTGTAGCTTGTAGAAATACAAATGTGTGTTTTATTTTTCAGTGACTTAGCCATTTCGTTTCATCCTGGAAACCATTATGAAACTTAGAACAGTGTCACTCATTTTCATTTTTATTCTTGTGCAATCACTATTTAAATGAATGTAAGTTAATATCATTGCAACATTTACTGCCAGTGTGATTATATTGTGTATGAAGAGTTTCAGGAGATGTCATTATTATGTGACATGTAATGGAAGAGCAGTTTTAATGAGGGTTCTATAGATAGTTGAAAATAAAAAAAATGTAATTGTATCCCTATTTAAATAGTACTCCTATTCTGAGTTAATTCTATTAAAACAAGCTAAAAATGATTTAGAAATTATTGTAGCCTCTAGTAGTCTTATATGAGTGGTCTTTTTTTTGATAGTGCTCACCTTCATCCAGGTTATCTCTATACAGAGTATGTTTTTTGTGAACTGTTATATATACTATGAGTAAAATTATTCCGATAGCAGGAAAGCGTAATTATCATGGATTTCTACCATTATACTAATTACAAATCCACCTAAATAATGAGGGGAAAAAAGTAAGGACCAAGCATTGTCTTTGGATAGAGATCTGATCTGAGTGCCGGCTTTCGCGCACAGCCGTGAGCTACGATCCCGCGTAGGTGACTCACCCTTTCGCACCTAGTCTTCTTGTGAAATTGGGTTAGTAGGAATACTTACCCGATGAGCTTGTTTTTAAATGAAGAGGAAATAAGACAACATATATAGAATGCCTGGCACACATTAAACTTTCAATAGAAAATGCTTATTCTTACAGAGGACTCCTTTCTGTCTTTGAACTGAAGAGCTGCAGAGCATGATGTGTGGTCTCAGAGGTCAGACTACTTGGCTTTAATTCCAGCTTTACAGGTTACTAGTTTGGAGGCCACATACTAATGGCTTAACTTCTTCAAGGGTCAGTTTACTCATCAGTTAGATGGAGGACAGTAATGACACCTACCATGGGTTATCGTCAGGGTTATTTTGAGGATGCAATGGGATATTCTGTGTAAACTTCTTAGCATAGCCCAGTGACTTACACAGAATCATAGCAAATGCTCTGTAAATGTGTTTGTCTATCTGATCCATCCATCCATCCATTTCAGGGAATTATTCTCTAGTTGTATAGTGTTTTCTTCAAATGCCCTTTCTTATTTCTTCTTGCCTTTATTCTTACTAAGAAGTATAGAAAATGTTTATGTTGGTGAAAATACAGGAAAGATAAGCTAAAGGAGGCTATATGAATTTGTTCTCTTTTGCATGAGCCATTGATTATCTTTTTTCAAGAGTGTGCCCAGGAATGGGGCTTCCTCTGTGGCTCAGTGGGTTAAGAATCTGCCTGCAATGCAGGAGACACAGGAGGCGCAGTTTTGATCCCTGGGTTGGGAAGATCCCCTGGATAAGGAAATTGCAACCCGCTCCAGTGTTCTTGCCTGGAGAATCCCATGGACTGAGGAGCCTGTCAGACTATAGTCCAAAGCGTCGCAAAGAGTTGGGTATGACTGAGCAACTGCACACGCGTGCATGTACGCCCGAAGTGATAAGTGGGAGAAATGAGAACTATTTTATTCTTTTCAGAGCAACAAGTGATTTAAAAAAGTCAATGTAGCTTTTAGTTTGAAAAATATTCTTTCGGGTAATATGATTTCTAAAATTGATGATTTTCCTTATGTATTGATGCCGTACACTTTTTTTTTTTGTTTGCTTGGAAAATTGTTTTCAAGGGCTGGGAGATATAAAGTCCATGGGTCTCCATTGTTGGAATGTTGCAGTGTTATGTGTGGCGGAAAAGGATGCAGTTGTCTATAGTTTTTTAAAGATATCCTGAGAAGAGAGCCAGTTGATTAGCTGTAGCCACTTCTGCTGATGTGTCAATAGTTAAAACCCTGAAATGAAGACAGTCAGTGGCATTGCACATGAAATATATATGTACCAAGAAAGTAAATAGCATACAAGGGTTGGATAAAGATCTTAGAAATCAGTAGTGAGGCAGTAGCTTGCCATGAGCTGAGAACTGATAAGAGAAGTTTTCTTTTATTTATTATTTATTTATTATTTGTTGCTTTGAAATTTAGGAAGAAAAATACCTAACTTATGCCTTGATAGGCCTTTTGAAACTTTTTCTAGCCCTGTACAGTTAAGCACTTGAAGTGTGGTTGGTCCAAATTGTCAGCTGCTCTAAATATAAAATGTCCACCAGATTTCAAAGACTCACTATGAAAAAAATATGAAATATCTCTTTAATAATTTGTATTGACTACACATGGCAGTGATAATATTTTGGATATATTGGGCTAAATCAGATGAATTTTTAAAATGAGTTTGACCTGGTTCTTTTTATTTTTTTTATGTGACTTTTAGAAAATTTAAAACTGCATTTTTAGTTTGCATTCTAATAGTCAGTGCTGCTCTAACATGTTTTATTTAAATGTAGTTTACGTAAAATGTTAATATCACAAGGGAAATAAGCTAAACCCAGTACCCCATCTCACTCCCCAGTGGTAACCATTATTAACAGTTTCTTGTGTATTCTTCCTATCATTTTCCTAAGGATTCTGTTCTGCCCTTAAATACATTGTAAACTAGAGAATAATTGTAAAAGCTGATGCATCGATAACTTAATATTTTTTTTGGATTGGAGTATGTAAAAATTGCCAAGTGAATACCTGCTTTTTTATCTCAGTTATTAACACTTGACAAAAGTCTAATTACTCAACTTATGCGCCCTTAAAGAGACACCATCTTACCTGCAGGAGCATCAGGACTGATGCTTAGGAGAAATTAATTAATTTTCTTTGAATTGTAGCATCAATTCTTTTAAATGGTTTAAACAGAAAAAAATGGACTCTGTAGCAGTGGTGGTAATTAAGATCTTACAGTGAACTAAGACTATGTATCATTGGCAAGTTTTTCAAGTTTTCTACAGTACACATTTGAAAACAGTTTTACTTCTTTTTGAAATAATTTTTGATATAGTTCCTGATCTGGTAAAAATGGAATAAAGTGAACTTAGTAGTAGTATTTAGATGTTATGACATAAAGGAAGGGATGTTACTATGGTTGATGGTAGAATCACTGATTTTTTTTTTTTTTTGACATAACGCTTTGTACACTCAGCACATAATACATACTCAATAGATACTTTAATTAACGATAAGAACATGTTATATCAAATTGGTTAATACAGCATTGAAGTATCACTGATACTTTTTTCCCCCAAATAAAGATACCTTATAAACTATCGAAATAAGACATTACATGGAAGTTTAGGATGAGAAACTATTTCAGTCGTATATTTGTGTTGATTCTTCTATTATTTCGTGCTTATTTTCCTCCTTTATTGTAGAAACTAACGGAGGCCACATAGAAATTCCTGTTGCCTGTTCTCTGTGTTCCCACCACCGTGGCGATCATATCAGTGAAGGCCATTCCCAAATCATTGCGGGTGCTTGGTGAATGCTACCCAGGTTTTTCTTTGTTTACTCGCATTACTGTGAATGCTTTTCGTTTGACTTAGTGCTTACCATTATCATTTAATTTGATTCTGTAACAGTTGTGTGACAGAGGGTGTGACTGTGCCCACCTTCCTGTGAGAAAACCAGCAGATTAGAGAGGTTATATTGAGAAATCAGTATGTGGCAGAGTCGATGCTTAACCTCCTGATTAGTGACTTGGCTGTTGTGAACTGTGCATGCCGATGAATGTGGGATATTAGGCATTATTTACATCCTTTGACTGGGGTTTTGTAACAGTAACATTCCAGTAAGGAGTGCTTTACAGTCCTTTCTTCACAGTGCTGAGGTTTTGAGTATTGCTTAACTGATTTCAGTAAATCCTGCTCTTGTTCTTTTTATGCTCATCTGTAAGACATAGTATTGTTTGCAAATGAGGCAAGTCCTATAGTGGGTGTGGATTATCCATTCATTGGATTAGATGGACACATTGAACCAGCTTCAGCTTCCCTGAAATTTTTTAGATTAGCAACTTCTCTTTATATATATAAAAGATAAGGAGATATTATTGATCTGAACTTGCTGTGAACAGTCGAATTGACATGTTGATGCAACTGGTAGATTTGGTTCCTCAATGTATTTGAATGTAGACCATGCAATGCTGTTTTTACACTAACTCTCCTTATTTTTTCCCTATACCTTTTGGCACAGACATGTGAATTCCTAGTAATTAAAAAATTCTGGTGAATGACACTTGATAGATGGTGTGATATTGTGAATACTGATAAGCTCTAGAAATTCAGTTGGCAAAGCATCAATTTCACACCTGAGACCTCAGCTCAAAGTTTAGGTTAAAGGTTTGCCTGGAGTCCGTAGTCTTTTTCGCAGGTCCCCAGATACATCCAGTGATTCCAAACCACATTTTTCTTCTGCATCAAATCCAGGCAGCACTCTGAATCATTAAATATTAAACCTTATATTCAAGAACATTATTCACTCATTAATATTGCATTGCGGCCTAAACTGCATTGTTCAAAACATTTTAGGATGTTATGCAAGTCTGTCAAAATACATTAACGAACTTAGTCATGTTGAACTAAGCAAAAAATGACAAACTGTTTGCACCACAAACGTGTTGTCGTTGAATTTTTGTACAGTGTAAGCATTTTACATTGGGATATTTGGATATCACTGTAAAGATAAAATGGATTGCGGTAGAAGCCAGATGGGATGAATATTCATGTTGCATGTAACATCTGCTATATATCTTAATGAAATTTATAGTTATCCCTGAAATTTTTCTTCCTTGACAGTATTTATTTATCTTCAAAATTGTTCTAACTAGGAGTTGAGTACAATTTAGTACAATTCTTGCTGCTTATAAAACTGCGGTATCTGCTTCAGGGGCCATTTTTCACATCTCCACGATGGCTATCATCTCTGCAGAATAGACACTGGAGAGGCCTCCTGCGCACCGTGGAGTGACTGGGAAGCTTCTGATTCCCAGCTGAGGGTGAGAGAGTGATGGAGTTCAAGCTTTGGTCTCTGACAGAATTTGTTGTGGATCACCAGGAACACGTCTGGTTTCTCACTGCTTTTCACAATCCTGTTAGTTACAATGAGAATCCATAAAATTCTTCCCAGGAAGGAAAATGATAGACACATTTTGTCTAATATGCTAAAATTGTCCCTTCTTAATAAAAAAGAAAAGAAATCCTTTTTTCTGGTACAAGAAGAAAGTTAAAATAGCAGAAGTTATGAAAATACGCAATTGCTGAGGAGATACTTTTTTTTTTTTTTTTGTGCTGTGGCGACAACATAGCTTATGAGGTTTATCAGAAGTATGGTTGTCTTGATTATATTATGCATTAGTGATTATTGGCATTTGATGGGTTAGAATTTAATGAGGAAGACCAGTAAGAGGGAAGGTTGATGTTATAGCCTTGATGACCTCGATTTTTTATTTTTGGAATGAGGGATGGATGGATTTTCCTGTGATAATGTGGATCAGAATCTGTGTAAGTAGCCAGTGGGCTCATCCTGAACACCCACAGCTGTTATTTCAAAAATGAGAGGAATGGGTGTTGTTAGGTAAATAATGAAGGTGGCATAGCGAATTCCTGCTGGCTAGGAGTTAAATTATTCATTTTGTTGGTTTAGCTAACATGGTTCGTGCTGCGTGGGATTGGAACACTATGTCAGTGATGAATATTGCATAATTAAAAAGCCTCAGTTCCTCAGGCCTGTAATATAGTTGAAATTTAGAAATGGTTGTTAACACCGTGAAAGTATTTTCCTTTGTGTGGGTCGGTGCGGTTTACTTGCCATTTTGAAGTTTTTATGTTGTTAAACATGGGTGTAACGATTAGCTGTAGTTAATATTGCTCCCACGCCATTGTGTTTCCCTTCTTGATCGTCTGCCCCATAGTCAATGGTCCATTTCAAAAGCCTGGTGAGCACACGTCCTCCTCACTCCAACACCACACTTCCTTTTCCTTCTCACTTAGAATTACACTGTGGATTAGTGAAGGGGTTTGGGAGGATCCCACTTCTGTAACTACTAACTTGGGGCACTGCCTAGGCACTCGGACCTTTGCAAAGCAGCTTAAGACAGTAATTTATTACCTTCTCAGCCTTAGTAACTGAAGGGCAAAACACCATCACAAACCTCTGATTTTTTCGCAGTGTTATTTAATATACATGGTGTTTTGCGCTCATACTCAGTGTGACTGTAATCTTTAGTTGATGCTTCTTCACTCGTGTAATTTTATACGTGGATCGGTACCTGTGGAATAGCTCTGTAGCAGTATTTCTTGACCTCAGGAGTCTGTGGGTGGAAAAAGAAAAGTGTGGAAGCGCTTTCTGGATAGTCTGACAGCCAACTCGTCACCTGTGTTCGTATTTATAGCTGCATCAGGGCCAGTAGATTGTGTCCTCCATAGATGGGTGGAAGAAGGAAGGGCTTTGTTAAGGGAGGGAGGAAAAACTAGACACATGTGTTAATGTTTGGATCAGAACATGGAATGTTTTACTTTGAGGGGCTTTGGCTGAATGTTCTAGTTCACATAGTCAGGACCATGTAGTATAGTGACTTGCACATGGTTTCTGGAATTACAAGGTAGAAAACAATTACCACCCCATATTTTGAGCAGTTTATTGAACTTCTTTTGGTTTTGGTTTCTTCAGTTCTGAAAGGTGATGACAACGACTCTCTGGAATTTTTTTGTTAGGATTAAATGAAATAATATATGTAAAACTCCTATTAAAATCCTTGGCATAAGGAGGTATTCCATAAATGATAGCTGTTATTAGTTGAATGTAACACATTTTCCCCTTTGAATGACATAAGTTGTATCTAAAGTCTTCCCTATTAAAAGTAACAAATCAAATGGAACAGACAAAAGGTCAGTCTAGACAAAGCTATAGTTTTTCCAGTCGTCATGTATGGATGAGAGAGTTGGACTATAAAGAAAGTTGAGCGCCGAAGAATTGATGCTTTTGAGCTGTGGCGTTGGAGAAGACTCTTGAGAGTCCCTTGGACTGCAAGGAGATCCAACCAGTCCATCCTAAAGGAAATCGGTCCTGAATATTCATTGGAAGCACTGATGCTGAAGCTGAAACTCCAATACTTTGGCCACCTGATGTGAAGAGTTGACTCATTGGAAAAGACCCTGATGCTGGGAAAGGTTGAAGGCCGGAGAAGGGGACGACAGAGGATGAGATGGTTGGGTGGCATCATTGACTCGATGGACATGAGTGAGCAAACCCTGGGAGTTGGTGATGGACAGGGAGGCCTGGTGTGCTGCAGTTCATGGGGTCTCAAAGAGTCGGACATGACTGACTGAGCGACTGGACTGAAATGGAACAGAAAGAGAAAGGCCCGCATGAGTCTGAATGCTTTTCTTGGAGTAAAGAGGAACTGAGTTCTGGCTGGCTCCACATGAGCCAGGCCTCTCTGTTCTGCTGTGTCTCTTGCTGCGCGAGTCCTTGTCCTCACACTAGGGTCTGCACAACATTCCTGAAAAGTGATTTTTAATGCGTTTTGATTTTGTGCAACTCCATTTGTTTCTTTTATTTTTGTCATTGATGTGTGTTCTGAATGGTACTTCTTACTTTTTTTAAAGTATGTCTGTGCTTTAACTTGCGAGTCAGAGATGGGGAAATGGCAGGTAAGGAAATGAACAGGAGTTACCCTAAGATGACAGTAGGTAACATCATACAGAATTTCACTTCATTTGCTCTTTTGATATGTGTTTCTGCCATCTCATTTTGTGTTTAAGGTGAAAATTAAAGTAAAACGAAATCCAATGTACTGCATAGTGTGGCTTTCAGATCAATGTGTTTCTATTTGAATTTATTTTTTCTTCAGCATGATTTCGTAGGGAGTGCTAGAAATAAAACACCTGCCAAGGAATGAATTTTTAGCTGATGAATAGTGTCAGAGCAGCGTGAACATGGATGATGTTGTCTGGGGACAGCACAGTGTGGGGTGGGCGTGGGGGGTGCGGAGGCTGTCTGTAGTACTTCCCGTGTGGGCCAGGGTGACTTTGAACGGAAAGGTGAGCCTGGTCTCACGGACAGAGCCCCTTCAACTCTTGATATTTGTCTTGAGGTTGTAGAGTAGTTGAAGTAAAAAGTATGGGGTCGTCTTTATTCAAAAGTGGGTCTGATAGAGGTTCTTTTTGCAAGCCTGTGTTTAACTGGCTAACAGTAACAATTGTGGCTGTGCTCAATGATACAAAATTTGACTGTTTATCCTTTTGTTGGAGTGGGTTTCAAATAGTGTTTTGGGAACAAAATTGCTTTTGCAGCACATGCCCTTTGGAGGTGGGTTGTCCCCCTGTTGCACATGCAACTTCATTTGCTCTTTGGCTTTCCAAAGAGGGTGTCCTTTTTCTCTCAGCTAGACTGCCCTTTATGACAATTGGCCGAGCGTTTCACCAGCATTATAGAATAGGTGCTTGCCGTGGAGATTAATCTTGAACTTACTACTGTGTAATACTTAATCAAAGCAATACTCTGTGATATAGGTGGTTTCTGTTCTCTCCACTGATTCTCCAAGACCTGTCCTTCAGTTATACCTGATGATTATCAGTGAGCTGCAAAACTGGACTGTGTTGTCTCGCCCCCTGTAAAATTGCTCTTATTTGATTGTTTTGGTGTTAGTAGTTTCTACCCTGTATATGTCTAGAAAGACTACATAGTGCTTGCAGTACAGGGGACTGTGTTTCTTTATCAGTTCAGTCGCTCAGTTGTGTCCGATTCTTTGCAACCCCATGGACTACAACATGCCAGGCTTCCCTGTCCATCACCAACTCCCGAAGCCTACTCAGTCTCATGTCCATCGAGTCAGTGATGCCATCCAATCATCTCATTCTCTCTTGTCCCCTTCTCCCGCCTTTAATCTTTCCCAGCATCAGGGTCTTTTCCAGTGAGTCGGTTCTTTGCATCAGATGGCCAAAGTATTGGAGTTTCAGCTTCAGCATCAGTCCTTCCAGTGCATATTCAGGACTGTTTCTTTATAGGAACAAGGTTTGTTTTGTTTTGTTTTGTTTTTGTTTTTTTTTTGAGGAAAGTACAGCTTATAGTGAAGACACAATATAAGGAGATGGTTTCCATAAGAATTAATGTACAGTGCCCAAGATGGCCCCATCCAGCATTTTCAATCCCTTCCCTCTGCCCTAAAATGCTTTAAGTAGTAACCCTTTAATGTGAGGGAAAAAAGTTGGATGGAAATGTAAAAGGTGGATAGGCTTCTAGGGAGGAGTTGGAGGCTTGAAAACATCTCCATTGTCTGCTGCTTTTTCTTAGTAGAGCATCTGATGAATGGGTGTGAGCCAGGAGGTTAGTTCTGGCCCAGCACGCGGGTCACCAGTGTTGGCCCCAGTCTGTCCGAGTGTTCCTGAGAGAACCTTCTGATTTCTCTGCCCCTGTTGACTGCTGTGAATGGGTAGAGGGTGGGAGACAGGAACAGAGAGACTTTCTCTTGGTTCCCTTGACAGGGGACTGAGCAGGCACCCCTGCTTAACGTAGTTCAGAGCTCTGGTGAGTAGGAGATGAAGAGAAGCAGCAGGCTGGGAGAAAGGCTCTCAAAAAAGGTGCTTCTGGCAAGAACTGTTGGCATATTTGGTGCTTTTGGCATTTGTAGCACCGGTGACTATTACCGCTTAGTTGATAACATACACTGATTTTAAGGTATGTCTTCATTTCATGGATATTGAAGGATGGTGGGGGGAATAACCCCGTATATTTGGTTAAATAGACTAAATTCTAGATGGAAATAAAGGGAAGTGGGAGAGAGGAGCAGTGATAATTAAATGATATAAAAACATTTCGCTGGACTGAAGAAAGATTGGAGGTTGCACATTGAGAGGCCTCTATTCTGGGAGGGATTGATGAGAAAAGATGCACACCTGGTCAGACTGCTGAAATTTCTGAGCTCTAAGGATAAAGAGAAAATCTTATAAGCTTCCTGACAGAAAGAACCACTAATTTATAAAGGAAATGGGATCAGTCCGGGTTTAGGCTTTTCTTTGCCACACTGGAAGCTAGAAGGCAGAATGACACCTAGGGATTCCTGAGAAAGGGCGGAGAGCCCCAAATCTGTGTTGAGCTCTCATTCACCTGCCATGGTGAGAAAGAGACCTGTAGATATCTAAGGATTTGGAGAACTTATTAATGTAAACAACTAGCAATCAGAATCCACTAAGGAGACAAAACTCATCAGTTACTTTGACGCAGAGAATTTAATGCAAGAATTGTTAATGAGGCATTCAGGAGCTGAAAAGGCAAAACAGCCACAACAAAGCTACTCACAGGCAGTGCTGTTAATAGAAATATATTGTGAGCCATCTATGTAATTATAATTTTTCTAGTAGCCACAAAAGAAATAATTCTAAGATTTTGTTTTCCCTAGTATATCCAAGATGTTCTCATTTTAACATATAATCAGTATAAAATATGTTAGTGGGACATATCACATTCTTATTTCCATACTCAGTATTAATCCAGTATGTATTTTATATTGACAGCACATCTCAGATGTGCTTGGACAGATTTCGTGGGCTTGGTAGCCATGTGTGGCTAATGTTGGCGGTATTTGACAGTGCAGCTCTGAGCTGTCCCAGAGGTAACACTGGCAGGAAGTTAGGAGTTAAAACACTGACTCTGGGAGGAGGGGCTCTGTGGAGCTGCAGCCCAGGGAAGGGGAGACCAGTGGGTCTGATTTCTGAGGACCCTCCAGGTAGGCAGGGCTGGTGTTTCCAGAGTGAGGTGCAGGAAGGTTGCTTTTGCAGGTGTGAGCAGCCTGCAAACTGGATTGAACTTCTGCTGCAGGAACAAGTGCTGCTGCTGGAGTGAAGCAGTGAGGCTTGAGTGATGCTGAAAGGCGTAGACGGCAAACTGGAGAGTTCCCTTTCCCTCCACCAGCCTGCGGGCTCCCTCTGGCGCCCTCTATTGGCAGAACCTAACAGGGACCCAGCTGCAAAGCAGGCATAGGGTTTAGAGACTCCCCGCTCCCACTTCACAAAGTAGGGGCGTGTGAAACTGACTCATAGCTAAGAACCTGACATGCTGGTCCATCTTAGGAAGATTCTTAAAGAATTTGAACCAAATTAAAAATTAATTAGAACAGAGATCTTAACTAGGGAAAGGTGGAGAGGAGTAACAGCACTCGTGAGAATGCATCTTTTCACTGTCTATCGATACATGGATGATAGAGTGGGAACATCTGATAAAGCTACTAATAAAGGTTTTTGAAAATGAAGAAAAATTCTTAACGGGAAAACTAAGAATTGTATGAATTTAAAAGCACTGAACTCTTAGCTAAGAGTTGGAGTTGAGAGTCACAGCATTCAAATGATTTCATCTTACTGACTTTGCAGAGGGTGGTGGTTGAGAAAATAGTAGGAATTTTGTTTTTAAACAATAGTAGGGGGAAGTGTTTGTGAATGTTCAGAAAGAGAATGATCACTAATCTCAAAGAAGAATATCAAAGATCTTTTTTGGGAGGGGAAGAACGTGTATAGTAACTTGATATAACTGGGAAAATAAGGAAAGGGGAAAAACAAATAACAGCAAAGTAAGATTAATGCTAGATAAAATATAAAATGAAAGAAATAAAGTTAAGTGTATCAGTTTCTTACTATTAATAATTGCAGCTGGTCACAGTTGCCCACTTAAAGATCAAGGGTGCCAGATTATTTTAACACACACATACATATACCAAGAGGTGTGTATTATTTGACATACAAGTAAAGCAAAGTTATTTGTTTAATCTTAATAAAAGTTAAAAAATTACTGGATTGGTAAAGCTGTACCAAGCAAAAGAAATATGAGAAAAGGTACAAATGAAGGTTGTCAGCCCTAAACAGAACAAAAAGGCACAATTATGTATTGATAACAAGCCAGATTTTAAAGACAACAGTTATTAACCTTTATGAATTAATCAAATTAGCAGCTCAACATGGGAATCAAAAATGATTAAAAATTCAAAGACTACTTGATTTAAAAAATAATAAAAAGATGTTCTGTAATTATTCTTTCTTTAAAAATGTTTACTCTGGGATTGATGGTGGTATTTGCTAAGCTTTAACTTTAAAACATCTACCATGAAAAGTGTTGGAGTGAGTTAGGTGGTATGTGTATCTTTGTATATTTGGAGGGTGAGAAGTTGCAGTTGGGTTTAAGCTTGAAAGTCCTTTGAATTAGAAAAGAGGAAAAGTATTGATTCTTTCCCTTACAAATCATAGGAAGGAGAACAGTGATATCTTCTCTCTCTCTGACCAAAAGTTTACCAAGACTTACTGACTTAACAAGGCCAATTTCAAAATATGTGTTCTGGTGAAAATGTGGTTTTTTTTTTTTTTTTTTTTAACAAAAAGCAAATGTAAGTACAGAAAACTGTTAAAGGCTTGATATATCTTTTACATATGTAAGGATGTGTACTAAGTCTCACAGGTCACTTGAACCAGGAGTGTTGTCCTAGTTTTCTGTCTTCAGGAGGACATCTCACGTTGTTATCTGTCTCAGGCTCAAGCCCATCTGGGATGAGGCCAGTGCTTAAGTTGATGTCTTGTCCACCTGGGCCCATTAGAGGGATTTGCCCCAGAGATACCTGTGTGGACTTCTGGTTCCTTTTTCCTAGGAAGACTCTGTGGTTCTCCTCAACATCTTAGTAAATGAACAACTGCAGCGCCCATCCAATACATGTTCTCAAGGGAGGGGATGTAGGTACTTTGAAAACAAGTCCTCAGTAGTAACAGGTCATGCATGGGCATTCCCTGCTACAACTGCTATACAACAGTTTATTTAAAGCTCTGCTGACCAAGCACAATTCAGTATATGTGCTGCTCCCGCTGTTGTTCACTTGTATTTTGAATATTATAACAATTGGTGTATACTCTCTAAGATAAAAAGACGATTATTGTAGCTTAAGATGCCTCTAAATATTTTGTTTAAGCCAGATAAGAAAGAGGCCACAGATTCTTCCAGTAGATACAAGTCAAGGGCGCTTTGGGGTGTTGTGTAACTTCCTCAGGGAAATTTAATTGTGAATTCCCGAGGGAGGGGTATGTGGGCCTTGGATATGGTGACATTAACTTGTGAACTAAAACCAGAATTCTGGCTTAAAAATTCTAGTTTAAAAACATACAGATCTATTTTTCAGTGTAGTAAGAGAATGTATTTGATAAGCAAATGGTCCCAGAAAATCCAGGGTAGGTAGAACTTGTTTTCAAGTGAGACTTGAAATAGGGGCTCGAGGTACAAAGTAGTATGCCATGTGTGAACAAGAGGTGATTGTCTCAAATGAGATGAGAACCATTTAGGTTTATAACTATGGGTAAATCCCCCATATTAGCTGTAGGCTTCCAGTTCCAGGCTGAGTTAAAGTCAGGATCATTTTGAAAGCCATGCAGGAAAATGGCCAGATTGTGGCTACATTTTAGTATGCTTTAAAACAAAAACACTTTTAAAAAAATCTTCTTGTGTATAAAGCAAGGAAACTTTGTTAAATTCTGAATGACATTTTAAGTGATATTTGCATAGAAACATAGATGACCAAGATAAACATCCTCTAGGTTGTATTCAGAACCAAGTCTTAATGCTGGTTAGGTAATACTGATTGACTGTAGGTCTGCCAGATTGCAGCCAATCAGTTTTCCAAGACAGTGCCATTTCTTGCTAAATTACCATTATATGAAGAGTACCTGTGTTCCGTTGTATTAAACTAGGCTCATCCTCTGTTAATTTCTTTCAACAGTGCTTACTGAATGCCTGCCAAGAGCCAGGCACTGTGGAGTGTCCGAGTTGTGGTGCATATGACAAAGTTCTCCCCCTGTCCCCTGGCTTAATATGTATATACACACACATAAATTCTAATAGTGTATATGTATTATGTGTGTGTGTCCATGGGTGTATCTTCTGTAAGAATGCAGGCTCTGAAATCAGCCTGCCTGGCTGCACCTCTCTCATGGGCTTTGTGACCCCGAGCAGATTATTCCATAAATCCTGTAAAGCCTTATTGTTACAAAACTTCTCTGTGCCTCAGCTTCCTCATCTGAAATAGAGTAAAACAGTTTTGATAGGGGTGCCGTTGAGGATTGTAAATGAGTTACACCCGTCAAGTGCTTAGACCTGTTCGTGGTACAAAGCAAGCATTAATAAATGCTGACTCTTTATCTGTTACACACACAGACGTTACATATTCAGTATATATACACATACTATGTATGAATGGGACATGGCCATATTAATGTACATTCATTCTCATGTGTTTATTTCAGAATCACAGTGCATGTATATTTCCTTCTAGGATTTGAAATCATTTGAGCTGAGAAATATTAAGCTTGCTATGTACTTTTATTTTGGTAAAGTCTTATTAATAGAAAGCTGTATACTTGTTTTGTCATTATTTTTAATAGTCTTAATAATTAGTTCGTTGGATTACCAGCTCAGCTTTTCTGTTTAAAAGATGAGTAGTAAACAGTATTTTGAGTGCTAGTTCAGCATGTTCTGACAAAGTATGATGCATTAAAATAAAATTCATCATTAGCATTAAAACTGACCTTTGTGGTCGTAGTCGCTCATTTTTCTCTTCTAGTGTTTGAAACAGTCTAAGTCAAGTACTTTGCAGTACTATCCAGATATTCAGTGTATAATGGTCATAGTTCAGTTTTAGATAAATCATTTCCTCAAGTCACTTTATCTGGAACAGTCTCAGTTTCCCATTTATTCTCACCCATTATCTGAGGTTCTCATCAACTTTCCTATTATTAAATTATAAAGTGATTTTCTAAGCTAGAATTGTGTAGCATTTCTTATGTGTCAACCTACATGAAGATAAATCTGAGTATTTGTGAATTGCCAAATGAGCAGTGCCCAGGTTCAGAGAAACATTTAGGGCCATTGAAAGCCAAACCCACTTTGGGAAAGGGCTGGTAATAATTTTGACTCTGGCAAACTCTGACTTGAGGTAATGAAAGCGCATTAAAAAAGGAGCTTCTTTTAAAATAATTATGATTAATGTGGCTTGTAAAAACTGTCCTTATACGACCACAAAGGTGAGTAACGTAATGGAAGCTGATTCCTGTTGGTGGCGGTGGCGTTGCCGGATGTGTTACTCTTCAGGTTTAAGAACCATGGCTTTGGAAATCAGATCAAGTCATTTCATGTCTCCTGTGTGCTTTTCTACATCTCAATTTTTCTCATATATGTGTTTTTAAATAGTAATGCCTCCTTCATAGACAACAACAAAGTTGAATCTATAAAAACATGCCTAGCTAAAGTTATCTTTAAAAATATTCCTCCCATTTTCTTAAAACCTTTAGGTTCTTTGAAATAAAATAATATTGGTCAGTTTTTACACAAACTGAAATACATAAATTTTATATATCAAGATATCTATGAGAACTGAACATATGTGAGTAAATTATTATTATTTTTTCCACTTAAATGACGCATGTAATGTTCATTATAAGAGATTTGGCTCATTTTTAGAAATTCATTTTTCTGGTGTATCTTACATCTCTCACCTGGTTGAGATATTCCTCCCATTTTCTTAAAACCTTTAGGTTCTTTGAAATAAAATAATATTGGTCAGTTTTTACACAAACTGAAATACATAAATTTTATATATCAAGATATCTATGAGAACTGAACATATGTGAGTAAATTATTATTATTTTTTCCACTTAAATGACGCATGTAATGTTCATTATAAGAGATTTGGCTCATTTTTAGAAATTCATTTTTCTGGTGTATCTTACATCTCTCACCTGGTTGAGAATATATTGAGAACAAGAGCTCAGTTGCTAGGGTGTGAGGTGTAAGGACAGAGCTGACTGGTATTTGTTTCATTAAGCTTAGGCAAGCTATCCAATTACTTAATGCAAATAAGAAAAGTTTACACTAAACTCCTACTTCTTTGCTTAAAACTCTAGAGAATTTAAATGAGGAGAGATATGTATTTAAAAGAAGGAAATTTAAATGAAACTTAAATCAAGGGCTTAATGTAGAATAATATTAGACCAGGAGATCTGAAATAATCAGTGGGAAATGCCAGTAAATAAAAAAGAGAATGTATTCTCCAAGATACTTGGTATGTTTAGTTTTATTTTGAGATTATTCTTAAATCTTTGGAAACCCAAGTTGTTAATGATTTATTTTATCTCATACCTGCCTCCTCCCCCCTTTTTTTTAAACAACAGGTACCTTGGTGGCCCAGGAACCTTGGGCTATATAAAGCTCAGCCTTCAAAATTTAAAGCTAAGAAAACTGATGTTTATTAGATTGTATGATTAAACTGCCTATAGGTAGTGAGGATTGGTTCTGGGTTCTACTGCCAGACTTCTTAAAGATACAAAATTCTGGTCAGGAAACTGTCACTGCGCAGACCTTTCTTTTTTTCATTTTATTTTCAGACATTCCTTTAGAATAAACTATTTGAGAATTTGAACAGGTCTATTTGTAAGAAAATGAAAGTAACTGTAAGAATAAGGAGAATTTCTTTTTTTTTTTTTTTTTTTGAGAATTTCTTTTTGGTCAGTTTGTGCCACCCCCAGTGTCTCTTCAACCAAGAGTCAAATATAACTAGGTGTTGGTAGTTTAGAGGCTCTGAAATGTTACGAGATGTAAAACAGCCTTCTTCTTTAGGTTGGTGTGGTCCAGGATCATCCCACTTGTGACGCTTAACATCACGGTGGCCTGGCCCTTGTAGGGCTCTGTTTGTGTCTAGTTTCACAAGTCCCCCAGTCTTCTATTTTCTGCAGCTTGTTTTCCATTTTCCAGTGAGTCGGAAATACGCCACTCATTCATTCATGCATATACTCAAGTATTTTGTGAGCACTTGCGGTGTGGGGCTGGCACTGTTTAGCGCTGGGTATATAGCAGTGGAAAAAAGCAAACCAGATCCTTGCCCTTACGGGAAACAAAGAAAGGAACATGTGCAAGGAGGGGGCTACTGGAGTCATTAGAGTCTATGTACTTGTTAAAGGGGCTTGATCATAAAAATAAAGCAGAACTTTGGAGAACTGGGGGGAAAAAGGTGGAGAGGACCAAGTGATACGTAGTTATGGTGTATTTAATGAATGTGGAGATTTCCTTCTTTTCAGAAAATAACTGCTGCCTCTGTATTCCTGATCCCACAGTGGGTACTATTGTTATTACTGCTACTTACCTAATGCACTGAGTGCTCATTGTACTCACAGGCTTTGTACTAAGTGCTTTTGTATATAGAATCCTGTAAGGTGAGTGTTAACACCAGTCTGTTTTACTCATGAGAATAACAGGACCAGGGAGGTTAACTACACTCAGCTAGTAAATGGTAGAGCCTTGGTTTAGACTCAGGATCTGTATTGGATGTTGCAAGCTGAATAATCTTTATTTTTTTATTATAACGTGGAAGACTTTTGTGCTTATGTTATTGCTTCATTTTTCATTAACTTGCCGAACTTTATATTTCCAAAGTTGAGCTACTTTTAACTCCATTTATAATTAAAACTTATGCCATATGCAAGTAAACTCAGAAGAAATGTTGTTATTAAAGTGAACAATACTTTAAAATTTGATATACCAAATATGGAAGATTTGGGAAGCTTTAGTTATGTAGAACTCACTTTGTGTCCAAGAACTAATAATTAAAAATGTGAATTTTATACTAGTTTTATGTATGTATATAAAGTGCCTAGCACAGTGTTCGCATATAGTAGGTGATCTATAAATTATAGTAGTTTTTTAGTTTCCACCTCATTTGTAATATAAGTAATGCCTTTTACTTACAAGTGACAGGCTGGTAGAAATGCTTTTTGTGCCTTGTTTTCTAATCTGGTACAGTAACTTCAGCAGTTGTCAGCATGCTGTCCTTATGTGGACCACTTTGTTTCCATGTTGCTCTCCTTTTATATAACTCCAGGATTTATTTGGGTAAAAGTATATTTGCCTCTGTTATTTACCTTTATTCAAGACATAAATTTACACAGGTTTAATTTTTAGGGGGAAAAGCATTATCACTTTGGAATGTATTTTACAAGCTGATTTTATCTGTTAGAATTGATTTGTGAGAATTTCAGCATATCAAGGTGATATAACAATTTAAAACTAGTAACCAAAAGTTTTCTTTTCAAGAATCCTTTTTAAAACTGAAATTTGATAGACTAGTATTGAGTTCAATTTGGTGCTCATCATTCCCACTTACAAAGTAGATTGCACTCAGAATTTCACTTATACCAACATACCAATTTTACTTTTTCTTTTTATAGCATTGCTTATGACTTCAGGAATATGTTGGTATAGAGCGGTTTTTCTCTCCAAGAAGAAAAGGCAATCAGAAATCTTTGTCCATGAGATTAGCCTAAAATGTACTCTCCCTCAGTGATTACTGAATACCTTTATGGGCCCAGGCACACCTTTGTCATGCACAGGAGAGAGGTTGTAGTGGATTGCAGCTTAGTATGATCTAATTGTGTGATGAGGTTACTGATAGACCTCACGCAGTCAGATGCTTCATTGGTAGAACTAGCGTTGGTTGGGAATCCTGGGAGGTGAGGTTCCACTGTCTTACTTTGCTGGACCACATGTGCAGTGTTAACATTTAGTTTGGAGCTCAGGGACAAATTGGAGTCATCCCACAAGTGAGGAACCCTGCTCCTGAAAGGTCTGGCCATTTTTGCAGATGAAGATTGTTGGGAAATGAGAGGTCGACTGGGAGGAAAGATCTTCTAACAGTGTTTTTATTTCCTGCGGTAACGTCAGGTCCATGAGATCGGGGACTGGTCCTTTTCAGTACCGTGTCATCAGTGCCTCATGCAGGGCCTCGTATAGAGTCAATAAATAGCGGAGTCAGTTTTGATGGGAGGATGATGGTTACCTTCAAATATTTGTCTTATAGATGGCTTGTTAATTAGATGTATTACTTCTCTCTCCAGAGGGCAGATGGAGTCACCAGGGGTAGAATATTTAGTTGGGCAGATTTCAATTTGACATGAGAAGAACTTAGTAAAACTAATTTAGCAGTTAGATTGATTAGCCTCTTGGTATATTTGAATTCTCTTCTTTTAAATGCTTGGATAAAAGCTGCATGAGGATTTATTAGGAAATATACCTGCTATTGATAAATTCTAGGCCAAGATGACTTCAGCTACTGATCCTAGGGCTTTTTCTGTCTTTTTATTTAACACATTAAACACATGATGTCAACTATTAAAATCTTTTTTTTTTCCTAAGTTAGAACTTTGTTGTCTTTTCAGACTGAAGCAAAGCAAAGAACTGGATGCAGAGAAGGCTTTTGCCAACGAGCAGTTGACCAGAGCTATCCTTCGTGAGAGGATATCAAATGAGGAGGAGCGTGCGAAGGCAAAGCACCTGGTGAGCATGAACGGTTTAGTCAGAAGGTCTTGTCTGCAAGGAAACCGCTGATGTTTGGGCAAAGCTTGCCAGCTTCCAGTGTGGATGATATTCATGTTCTCTTTGCTGAGATTTTCTTTATCTTTGCCTTTTACGAGTGGCTGACAATTTGCTGAGATTAACCACCAAGGACTCTAAGGCAGGTGTAATGAGGGTTATTGAAGAAAAGACCAGCACAGAGACACAGGCGTCTTGCCTGAGGGATGTTGTTTGCTTGTTCCCACTGGTTGGTTTCGGTTTCATTTATTTGAAACCTCTGGGGTGAGAGCCTACCTTGGTCCTCTTCTTGCTGGCAGCCACCAGATGCTAGCTGGGCAGACTCCAGCAGAGGTGAGTAAGGTTACATCCATCACTTTCTGGACTTCAGAAAGGGGAACCATTTTTTATAAGAAAGGAAATAATTTTTTCAAAGAAAATATTTTTTTAGAAATTTAAAGATTACATAAATATGTTTAAAAATGACTATTTGTAGCAGAAAATTTAAGAGGCACCCATAAAGCTATCACTCTCATGTAACCATGGTTTACCCTGAGGTGTTTCCCTGGAGACAATTTCTATTCCTAGGTTTGTTACCTATTGAAGACTTTGGATAGTGCCATACATGGTGTTTACATCATGAACATACTCTTTATATCACCAAAATGTGGTTTTTAATGGCTGAACAGTAGTGTCTTCTGCAGGCAACATGATTGGTTGAACATCTTCCTGTTGTTAAATAAAATTGGAGCTGTTCTGGGTGAAGCCTGGGGTCCTGACTGCTCAGTGCTCACTTTAGCCTTCCTAGAAACCCTCATGTCATTTCCCTATCTTCTCAGTGGAATATGGTTGGGAACTCACTGGAGAGAGAAATGTAACCATATAGTGGAGAGCTGGGGATGTAAGACGCAGGGGATGTCCCTAGTCCAGCAGGCAGCGGGGGATTGTTACCAGTTTGTAAGAAAAGACTCAGTCTCTGTTCTCTTCTGTTCTTTCTCTTGGTCCTTTCTTTGAGAGGCTAACCTACGACCAGTTGCCAATGGAGAAAATAGGAAGCCAGTGCATACTGAATCCATTTCTTCAGTGACTCATTCAGGATCCAGGCTACATGGGCAGGCAGTAAACCAGAACAGAGGTGATGGACTAAGAGAGGAATGTCTAGGGTCTGGCCAGCGCCTCTGTGAGGACACACACATTGAGTGGAACTGAGGCCTAGAGATGTGGAAGGAAAGTCATTTGTTGTGAATGGGGGATAATTTCAGAATTAAAAGTGTTAGGGGTTGAGTAATTTAATTATGACATCTGCTGTGCTCCTGAGTTTGAGGGTTTTGGGGGGAAATTGAAAACATGTCAGGCCCACGCGTTAAGGGTCATTCCCATGAATGTTACAGCCTCCCAATTGGAAGGCCAGGGATGGAGAGGAGAGAGTTTAATAGTGCTTGTGGTGGAGGGTGGTGGGTTGGCGGGTGGGGAGCAAGCTTCAAGGTTTCTAGTGGGCAGAGGACCCCTTGGTTCTCATTTTTATTTGTGTCCCAGCTTTTGCCTCTTCTCTTTGAAGCATTCTTTTCTCTACTTCTCTTGGTCTGAATTTGAACTACCTTGTTCTTTAAATTCAGGGAGATAAGCAAGATTAAGATTAAAAAAAAAACTCATTAAACACACATGCTCATGAGAAGGCATAAAAAGAGAGTTTTCACAAGAAATCTGAAAGTATAAAAAAATTTCTTAATTCACAGTAACTAGAATATTATGTAATGTAGTTGGGTTGGAGCAGTGTATCTTCAGCACATTTTTTCCTTGTATCTTATAAATCTTCTCTATTTCCTATCTATGTATTTTTGTTTTTAGGTTAAGCATAAGAAATCGGCATTATATATTCTATTTTGCAGGTCTCTTCTTTATTGATTCTGGAGTCATATGGTATGGGTGGCAAATTACTGACAACTCCTTAATTTCAGCATCTGTCATAAATTGGCCAAACAGCTCTCAAAGCATGTTGGGACTAAAAGTAGAATTTATGCAATAGTATTATAGATGATCCAGAGGATCTTGTTCTGGCTTGAGGATTCTCAGATACTTAAGTGTAGCTCTTGGCCACAACACCGTAGCTGCCTACGGTGGTTTAGGGACCTGGTGACTCCCAACTTATTTACCACGTTATCACCTTTACTGTTGTTATTCATTATTATAGAAGACATGCATATTTGTTGGGTAAAGATCAGGAAATAAATACAAAAACAGTAAAATCAATTAGATTACCATTATCCAGAGATACTTACTATTAACTTTCTGGTTTATTGTTTTATATTCCTTTTCACATTGCACTCAGTCTGTATAAAACATTTATATTAATATGTATATTGTATTTCTCCAAACATAGTAGTATATGTAATTTTATGTAACTCTTACAGTAACTTTCATATTGAAAAAAATTTAGACTATTTAAGGCCTTTCTATACCAGTAAATATGTATTTGCATGATTACTTTTAATGGTTGAGTGTATTTCACTGAATTTTCATCTGATTATTAAAATAATACAGGGATAAACATTCAAAGTTACTAAGGGATCATCTTATGTGTTAGGATGGCTGCCGTTAAGAAAAAACAGATACCAGTAAGGTATCTCAGGGAGCTGCTCAATGTTTTGTGGAGGCCTGGATGGAATGGAAATTTAGGGGAGAGTGGATATATGTGTGTGTATGGCTGAGTCCCATCCCTGTTCAGCTGAAACTGTCACAACATTGTTAATTGGCCCTACCCAATACAAAATAAAAGTTTTCTTTTTCTTTTAAAAAAAAGACAGTAACAAGTATTGGCAAGGATGATCTGAGAATGTAAAATGGTACAGTCACTTTGGAAAATAGTATGGTGGTTCCTCAAGAAAAGTAAAACTAGAATCATCATATGATTCAGCATTCCACTCTGCTGGCATGCGTGCATGCCCAATCCCTCAGTCATGTCTGACTGTGTGCAACCCCATGGACTCTCCTTGGGATCTCCAGGCAAGAACACTGGAGTGGCTTGCCATTTCCTCCTCCAAGGGATCTTCCCCACCCAGGGATCGAGCCTGCATTTCCTGTGGCTCCTGCATTGGCAGAATTTTTTTTTTTTTTTACTGCTTGGGCCATCTGGGAGGCCCCACTCTTCTGGTTCTTTATCCAAAAGAACTAAAAGCAGGACATCAAAGAGATATTTGTATATCCGTGTCCATTGCAACATTATTCATAATAGCCAAGAGGTGGAAGAAATCTATGTGTTCCTCAGTAGCTTAATGCATAAACAAAATTGTCATACATGTACGATGGTGTGTTATTCAGCCTTTAGAAGGAGGGAAATTCTAACGTATCATGCGATTTAGATGAACCTCAAGGACATTATGCTTAGTGAAATAAACCAGTCACAGAAAGGTAAATACTGTGTGATTCCTATTGTGTGCAGCATCTAGTGTAGTCACATTCAGAGACAGAAGGCAGCAGGGTGGTTTCAAGGGGCTGAGTGGAAGGAGGAGTGGCGAGCTTTCTAATGGGTCTGGAGTCTTAGTTTTGCAGGATGGAAAGAGTTCTGGAGCTTGGTTTGGCAGCAGTCTGAATGCACTTTACACTCTGAAGCTATACACTTCTATTTATTTATTTCATAAATAAAAGCTATTACTATTATTAATAAAAGCTATACATTTATTAAGCTGATGAGTTTTAGATTATATTTTACCATAGTTACACCTTATGAAAATGGTGTAGCAGAAATGCGTAAGGAAGTAGCATTGCCGCATGTATGGTTCATGCTCAGGGGTGTAAAGTTCCTTCTGCCCCTCAGCCCCCACCCGCCATGTACACAGAGTCTGCATCTCCCCATCCGGTAGGACACGTGCTGGGGAACATGCCTTCAAGTCTGTCTCGTCCATCAGTGCCTCGATCCCCGAGCCGTGGCAGTGGGCATCCTCAGAACCCATGACTCCTGTGAGAGTCACCCAGGACCATTAGCTGAGTGCTGGACCCCCCACGGCTGCCATTCTCAACCCCAGTGTGTGGGACTCTCTTGAGTGATGGCCAGACGTTGGTGTCTTCCTCTTTATTTAGAACCCAAATATTGCAGCCAGCAAGAGAGTAAAGGTTGGATTTCACACATTGGAAGGAATTGGAAAGCTGTCTTTCAGTAGAACTAGGAGGAAGGATAAAAATCCCAACTGACGCCGTGTTGGTGCTGTGAATAAAACTCCTCTTCCCCCTCCCCATCCTGCGCCCACACACAGTTGACATTTAGATCGCTGTCTCCTTAGATGCGAGTCCAGGCGGATTCTTCCCACAGTTGTTGTAGCAGCTCGCTTTATTGAAGCTCTTCGAAAGGCACAGTCATGATGGCCCTGTTGTTCAAGTTTTAAAATAGGATCAGATGAAAACTTTCCTTTTTGAAAGGATTGCATTAGCTGGAGAAGCCACGGGTCCTGCTTTTAATTCAAGAAGAGCATACCAGTCCCTAACCTTACCTCTCACGGATAGGTACCAGCATTTTCATCAGCTGATTCTACCCAGGAGTTTTGGAAAAGAACTTCAGTGATAATTTTATATGCTTGAAAATGTTAACTAAAATTCACGTGAAAGGACTGTTGCTTAGGAGCAGGAAAGCAACTCTGTAAAGAAAGACTGATTAAAAGGACTAAGCTGGGAAACCTGTAAAGTTAATGTGACTTGACATTTGTGTGTCTCTGAGATCCCGTATATCTAAACCTAATATTTGCTGTGTCATTCATTTTTTTTTTTAAATTAAAGAATAAGGACTTTGCATTTACATTTTTGTAAAATGCCAATTAACATTTTGTTTCACTCCTCCTTTCTGTTTTATTAAACTGTGCTGGTTTGACATTATTCATTTCTTTTTACAACCACAGAACTGTAGTATTTTCTTGTTTCTTTTTGAGTCTAAACTTGAAAAGAAGCCACGATTTACTTAAGGAAATAGTTGCTTAAATATTTTGGAGCTTATAAAGCTGAATGTGAAAGAGTTTCCTTCATTTTTTGGGCAGATGTTTTATTGAGTGCTTACTATATGAAAAACATGGTGCTGGATACTGAGGCTGTACGAATGAAAAAGACAAAATCCGTAAGGAATTCACACTGCAATGTGGGAGACAGATACATGAAAAATAATGTTAAAAAGTGCCAAGTCTGTGATAGAGCTTTGCTACTTATATCCTTATGAGAATTCTCACTTCAGTGAAAGCAGAGACTGACTTTGTTTTAACCATTTTGTATCTGCGTTCATTCGTTCACACACATTTGAGAGCCTAATACATACTGGAGCCTGGCAAAGAGTAGAGAGTCAATAAATGCTTGCCATTTCATAAGTGAAGAATTGAGTCTACTCAGGTTGTGGAAATGGGAGGAGAGGAAGTGGGGAAGATGAGAAAAGACTTCCTAGAGTAGTGATGCCAGAGTGGAATGTTGGAGTAGGAATCACCTGTGTGGTTGGAGGAGTAGGGATGGTCTAGCCTACAGTATTGCAGGTAAAGCATGGAAGCCTGGGGACACTGGAACCCCACAGGAGCTAATGAGTGGGAAGTAAAGGGTGGGGAGTGTTGAGGCATGAGGCAGAAGAAGTTGGCAGAGCTAAAATCACTAGGCACACGTATGCAATCCAGAGAACCCTGGGCGATATACATGCAAAGGTTTGAAGTGCAGTGGTTAGATAGGCATTTTGATAGCTCTATAGTGAAGGGTGCAGGGTGGACTAGAGGAGATCATTCTTTCTGTGGTCCCCGCCATCACAGGTTTATGGAACCCCTGGTGTGTGCTAGGTGACATCAGTTGCTGGGGGTGCAAAGATAGATTAGATTTGATCACTTTTCCTGAGTCTGCCTTCTTCAGTCAAGTATAAGCTGAGTGGGGAAGGTCATTCTTAGTTTGGATTTTTTTTTTTCCTCATAGTAAAATTTTTGAATTTGCAAAACCTCGTAGTGTTTAGAAAAAAATTAAAATTAAAAAAAAATTAAAAGAAAAAATTAGGGTAAGTGAATGCATAAATTTAGTTTTTGCAAATTTAAGCTACTGTTTTACCAAAATGTCACTTTTTATCCCCAGTTTCCCTTTTGTCTGAAATGCACCAGTGAAGCAATCAAGAAGAATTGATTAATTTTGTGCTCTGTGCTTTTCACTTCTGTGTTTTGTTTGTGCTTCAAACTGTGACAGTTGAAATTTTGTGGTTAAGGAGAAAAAGGTTTTGAATTTGGGGTTGGAGGAAAATTACTAAAGGAAGTAGATAAGAATACTGCTGCTGCCCAAGTATATAAGTGAGGGTCTTCCCAAGAGCAGAGGTTACCATTGGGGTTGTAATTTTGAAACGATCAACATGGTTCATGCTCAAAAGTTCTGTGTTGAAGAAAGGTAAGAGTGATCACTTGGGGCTGTTAGTATCATTAAAATTAACCAGGTGAATGAAGCTGCAATGTAGTAGCGGTTATCCTGGGTTCTTTTGTTGGACACTTAATCCTTTCAAAAAAATTTTTGGTCTTTTTTTGGGGTGCAGTTTAGTACTTCAGTTATAATCTCTATTAACATACTGCCTCTGATTATATATGCCCTGGGCTGGTTTTTCTTGCTATAGACACAAATCCCCAATTGTTCTGACATGCATGGAGTATTAGTTTGCTTTGAAGGCCAACAATGAAGTTAATGACTTTGAGCTTTCATTTTTGAGGACTGTTTAAATACTGAATTTCTGTTCTGTGTCAGAAATTTAAGCCATTTAGGCATAAGATAATTTCCTCGATGTTATTAGTGAGAATGGGACGTAGGATCTGTCTGCAAGCCCATTTCTTCCTGTCTCTCCCTCAGTTCCTATCTGACCAGGAAATGTAGAGGGCAGCAGCCCTCAGGACAGGTGGGAGCAGAGGCGTGCACCATCAGTTTGCCTCCTGTGTAAATGTTTGAATTCAGCAGGCCTTTCTAGTTTCCAGGACAAAGCTGCCGCCATATCCCATCTTCTCCCATCATGTGCTTTGTTATCTTGTGTGGTCTTTGCCGCCTGTGTGTGTTAAAGCAACACACTATTGTCAGCTGAAACGCATACAGCCCTGTGAAGAAATTATTAGGAAGAGATTTTTAGTCGGATATTCCATGGAATGCCAGGCCAGCTCTTGGTACATTTTTTTTTTTCCACAGTAGTAGAGAAAGAGAAATAAGTTTTGACTCAGTATGCCAGCCTCATCTTTACGTTAAGAGCCCAGAAAGAATAGGACTGCTATTGCAGATTTCAGCATTGTGTGTGTGTGTGTGTGTGTGTGTGTGTGTGTGTGTGTGTGTGTGTGTGTGTGTGTGTGTGTGTGTGTGTGTGTGTGTGTGTGTGTGCTCTCAGTTATGCCTGACTCTTTGCAACTCCATGGACTGTAGCCCGCCAGGCTCCTCTGTCCATGGGATTTTCCAGATAAGAATACTGGAGTGTCTTAACCAGATGAATGTATTTCTCAAATGTATGTGGTCAGACCCTTTCCTCATCAGGATTTGCAGGAATACGTAGGCTCTTAACATTACCATCTAGTCTGAGAGAAGCCTGTTGTCATACTGAGCAGATACTGGGGGTCCTGGAGGAGAGAATGGCTGAACATTCTTCTGAAAGTGGAGATTAAATCTCACTGTCATGGCTGGCGAGTCTGTCCAGTGAACACCATGTAGAGGTGACTGCAATTTGCTGGTGTTGCATTTTTTCCCTAAGGAACTATTATAGTTTGTGTGACCTGTTGACAGAGGGATTAGAGAGGATCTGAGAATAATGCTGTTGATGTTCTTGCCAACAAGTAGTTGTATTTAAAGACAGCTGTGAGGAGCAACTCTGCTTAAAAGGTGCTGTCATATTGTCATTCTAAATGCACTTTACAAATTCATCAAGTTGCTTGCACACTGGTTGGCTCAGGGCAACTCCTCTTGAGTGGTGTCATACGTGGTCACCCTGCCATAAATAGCTTATTGACATCCCATCAGTTGGGTCATTACGGGTGTCAAGGTGAGGTATGGAGAGCATTGAGTAAAAATCCATAGGTAACTGAGGTGCAAAGGGTTGGTTATAATTCCATCTCTTTATAATGCCCTGGCATTTATTGTTAACTTATTTGCTTCACTGCCTGGTCCGAGATGAACTGTCATTAGAGCCTTGGAATGTTATTAAACTGACATCATAATCTCTTTTCCTACTGAAGAGGCTGAGAAATACGGCCCTCAGTGTTTGCTTTAACCTGTGACAGATTAAAAGTTGAACAGAAACATAATGAAGTCCATCAATCCTTCCAAATCCCAAAGAGAAGTGTTTTGCACATTATGTTTTGAATGAGACTCTAAGGCCAATGGGCTCTGTTTTGTTCAGAAGCATCCTTTTCAGCTTGTCTCCCTGGCAAGCCTGAGGGCTGTCAGTTGTCATAGAGCCGTGGAGAACTGCTTTCAACCTGTGGTACTTGGACCTCTGGTTTAGTGAATTCAGTAGTAAATTGAAGAGCAGTAATGTTTACTAGGTGACATACCACGTGCAGTGAGGTCTGCTCTGTTGTTGCGTACTGACATTAAGTTCTTCACGATGCTGAACATTCTTGAGTCACTGTGTATTTACTTCCTTTATATATTCCTGCCTTTGTTGCTTGGATATGATTCCTAAATGGGACTGAGTTATGTTCTTTCTGTGTTTTGAACTGTGCCCTGCTTTGGTGGGTAGGAGGGCTGATTTTTATGTAGCCTGGGGTTATTCCCTTCACCATAAAGACATTCAGCATTTTGTTCCAGTGTGGCTCTCTCCACCATTTTCTTTACTAACTATATTTTAAGGATGACTTCTCCTGAAAATACCAAGGGGCAGAATTACCAAATGAAGTAAGGCCTCCATTCTCTAGAGAGCAGGAATCTGTTTGCAAACCTGCAGTATTTATTACATACCTCATTTAGCTCATTCATCATTTTAATAGAAAAATGAGTCATTTTAGATGATTCTGAAATAATTCGAGGTAAGCTACATAGCCCCAGGCAGAATATGATTTCCTCAGCCACCAAGCTGTTTAAAAAAAAAAAAAAAGGAATGATCAGCACCAATAATTTATGATTACTTTGGTAAACTTATCAGATGTCTTCATTGTCATAGAAATTTGTTGAGATGAAAAGTTTAGAGGAGTTTTCTTCAAACTTCTGCCAGTTCTTCCATCTTTCATGACAAATGGCTGCAAGGTTCTGTACTTAGCTGTGTGTTCAAATATTCTCTGCCTGTTTAAAACACTGACTGTAAAGTTAATCCCAGGTTTGTGTTTAATATTCTCCTGATAAGAAAGAACACAAGTCAGTGTCACAGGGCCAGTTTTATTGGAGATTATTATAAACCTATTTGTGTACATTTCTGTTCAGGCATTAAGCATTGATCCTTTTCTTTTCCTTAACCTATCTGATTCTCAGGAACACAGCTAGCTGATGGCCTGGAACCATAACTCTGAAGCCAAAATGAGTCACAGAGTATTTCTAGATTGCCCCATAATGCTCACGGCCTTTGTTAATAAATCAGCACCACAGCAAAAACAGTTGGTACTTGTTTCTCGTGTTCTTTGTTTAACCAGGAGCTTTCAAGTCCAGTGTCTTATTTGGTGTTAATAAATACTTGATAGTAGTAGGACAGCTAATCATTCCTGTTTCTAAGGGATTGTAAACCTAAAGTTTGCACAGCGTAACAGCCAGGGCTGCAGATTGGCCCTCCGCTGCCTCAGTGATCTTATTTGGGGCACAGTTGAGCAAATTTAGTTATTGTTACTTTTTTTTTTTATGGTGTGAGGGAGACCTTCACTGGTGGCTCAAACAGTAAAGACTCTGCCTGCAATACCGAAGACCTGGGTGGGATCCTTGGGTTGGGAGGATTCCCTGGAGGAGGAGATGGCAACCCAGTCCAGCCTTCTTGCCAGCCTGAATATGTTCTTGGCCTGAAGTGAGTTGGACTCACCATATTGGCATTGGTCCCTCTGTAGAAAGGCTGAGAGGACTTTGAGGGACAGGCACACAGACAAAGAAGAAATTACCACAGACATAAACGAAAACAGGCATCCAGAAACCACACGTATGATGAGCACACACAGGACTAAAAACATCACGATGTGATGGGCCTACTCATCAGAGAGGCCGGTGGCCATGGCCACTCAGAAGCCTGGTGTGCCCCTGCCTAGTGAAATGAATAGCGTGTTCATAATCCTGACACTATCGGGGGTACACTATCGGGGGTTGATAATCTGTTTAAGAGCACCTGAATGTAGTAATACACATTGCAACTAAAGTTTCCATCTAGGCCATTGTGAATTGAAAAAGTTTCTCAGTATTCCAGAAAAATTCTCACCTGTGAATCTCTGCACTGCAAAGGATACTGGTTAAATGAAGTGTTTTTGTGTACTTTTATAGAGTCTTTTTTGAGTGGGCTTATTTTTAAAAAATGTTTGCTATACTCTGTTCTGTTTTGGTCAGGGGGTGGTTGATAGAGATACTAAAGGGCTTGGTTTGTAGCAATTATTCATTCCTTTGCCCTCAGAAGCACATCAATATATAAAGGCAGAAACTTCGTTTTTGTTGTTGTTGTTGTTAACTTTTTATTTGCAAGGGAGATAAAAGACAATTCTCATTTAATAAATGATGCCAAGTCACTGGAAATAGCCAATATGTGTTGGTTCTGAACCCAGAAAAATATATCATATGTATTATTAAGTGAGATGGAAGTTCATAATAAACTTTCATCATGTATAAACAATGATAAATGAAGCCATGTTCACCACTATGTCATATAGTGTCCAGGTAAAATTTCAAGGTTCAGTGTTCAGTTGTTCTGAGAAGATACTTCTGTGTGGGAAAAGTTAATGTACTGTAATAAATGTATTTCTGTATTTCTTTTTCATTAAAAAAAAAAGACAATTCGATTATTTTTCTGCTTTGGGTAATAATGATGCATTAGCCTGGCAGGATGATTCTTGAGGAGACTAGACATAGAGTTGCTGCAGTAGATAAATTTTAAGAGTCAGTGTAATATATGTTAACAGTGTTTACGTCACTCATGCAGTGGATTCACTCTTGTGTTTTGTGTTTTCACTGAACTTTAGGAAAGTTGAGAATGAAGATATTCCACAGGTTTTTCTTGTAAAGTCTACACACGCGCACATATGTGCAAGCACACATACACATTTTCAGAACCATTGGAGCATGGGATACAAATGTTGTGCCAATTTGCCCCCTTAGTATTTCTATACCTTAAAAATTAGTGTTTCTTATGTAACCAAGACAGTTGTCAGAATCAAAAAGTTTAACATTGATGTAGTGTTTTATTTTTAACCAAAATTTCAATAATGTTCCTTATAGCAAATTTTCCTCCTGAAAAAGGGTATATTCTTGGGCCATATATTCCATTTATGTAGTTATCGTGTCTTAAAACATATTTAACGTGATTTGTGAGTAATAGGATCTAGACAGATACTGTGTTAACCTGAGTTAATGAATTCTTGCTGTCATTGCTAGAGTTTTAGAAAGACTAAAGTAGAATGGATGAAAAGAGGTAAAGAATTTCATGCAGACATATGGATTGGTGTTCTGTGTTGTGGGTGAAGGAACAATTGTATTGGATATTTTCTTTTATGAACCGAAACTAAAACAACTTAAATGCTTTCACCGAGATCTGTGTAGATTCTGTGTCTCTGAAATGTAGCAGGCATCCAAGTTGTATCATTAAAAATTATTAGAGAGTAATCTGTTTTCCTACTTCTCTGGAGAGTTTTTTGAAGAGTAATTTTATCTGAAATAGCCTTCTCTCTACACCCCATCACCAGCACCACCCCCCAGGTACCGTTCCATGTAATTTTAGGCAAATTGCTTTTTTTTCTTTATGCCCTTTGTTCCATCTGTTTAAAATGAGGACAAGGTTGTGAATGTACTTTTCTTTCAAGTCTGTTACCTTGATGAATAAATATATAAATACAGGAGTTCTTAGAGAATGCAAAGTTCTGTATACTTATAAATTGACTTTTCATAAAGTAATTTTGTTTTATGAATAGGTTACTAATTCCAAGAGTCACATCTATTTTAATTTTCTATAGTTATTAAAAACAGTCCATTTGAAAAAAAGAAAAATAGTTAAAGTTGAAAGCCTCTATTTCCTTGGTTAAATTGGATTTTTGTCATTGAAAACTTACGCTGATTAGTAGAAGTGACTTAGTTGTAGGCACAGTATAAACGCTGTTAGCAGTTCCTGTATGTTGAAAGGATCGACATGAGAGAGTCCTTTTGTTGGATATGAGAAGGTGGGATCTTTTTGCTAGTACGTGTTTATTGGCTTACAATGAAAATTCAGACTTTGTTAGCAAAATAAAGTAATTAAAATACATATATATACAGTATTAAAGTAAAAGGCACAGAAGTCGATCTACTTTATGCCTTTAAAAAAAGACTATTAAATGCCTTACATTTATGTATTATAGTGGATTAAGCCCTTCTGTTACCTAAGATCAAGGCTTCATCTTTTCAAATGCTTACTTTATTTTCCATTTATTTCCTATTTACTTTTTAACTCACTAAAAGTCATTTGTTATTTTTTAATATGACTATCATATCTCTACCTCGCCCTTGCCTGACATAATTTTTCTTCCTTTCCTAACACCTCCTACCCCATTTTAAATTTCCTGCCCATGGACGGTGGCGTTTTTGGAATGTTCCCGTCATCCCCTGTCATGAATGGGGATCAGGAGAATGTCTTGGTGCTTCAATTTTTTTTTTTTTAAACTCCCTGAGGAACTCAGTGTATTATAAAGAAACTGGCTCAGTTCCAACCCCGAAGGCATCAAAAAGAACAAGTTCTAAATAATATCCTCCTGTAGGATGCAGCATGTTTTCACCGTGTATCCCCATCTTGGAGATCACCATTTCCAAGACATATCTGTAGCTCCGCATATGCTCCGTGTGTATATTGTAACATTGCTACCCCCCGCCCTTCGTCTCCTCTCTTCTCTGAGTTTATTTTTTTCTTTTCTGCGAGCCTTGGGAACATGTCCATAGGCCCATAGAGTGACACAACAAAAGCAGACTCTTGGAAGTAGTCAGGTTTTGTCCTTGTCAATGACATGGGACAAATGCACGTGGTGGATTAAAATATGTTCACCCTGACAGAAATCTTTTAACTTGAAGCGAAAAAGCCTCCCGTCAGTTCCGATCGCAACAAAGGTTACGCTGCTGCCAGCGAAGGTGGCTTGCCAAGAATGCCAGCTTCTCAAGCTCTGTTCTGGAGATACATTTGTTACTTGAGTCTCAGCTTTGGGTTGGTTATAATCTTGTCTTGGCATGCTTTGTTTCCCGAATACATCAGTTTTCAGTTCCTTTGGCTTTTTCTCAGGATTTATGAAGAGGGGAGGGTGGATTTAGCATTTTGTCTGGCGAGTAGCAAAGCCTGTTTGAGTTCCGTAATCAATAATTGTAAAATAACTTGAAATTGATCCATGCCAGCTGTAAATCCATCCATGCATTTCTATTAATGTCTGTCATCCTAGAGAAGCTGTACAATAGACATTCCTGTCCCCATGTCACTGAAGGTGGGACATGAGCAAGTAACAGGCTGCTGTGTATTAAGGGGATGTTCTGAAGGTGTCCACAGTTTGATACAAGGCTCTGGGAGCTGTTTCCTAGATTTGTAGTGTAGACGTTGCAGGAGGCTGAAAAAGGTTTGTCGTGTGTGTAACCTAGTTGGGGGTGGTGGGGCTTAGTACTTGTCCCTCATGTAGACAGAGTAGTGACGTGATGTTGTTGCCAGGTTATGCCTGTCCCAAAGTACACTTTACACTGATTTGACATCACCTCAGCCTTGTCTTGGTTGATCTGGAATTCTCATTTCCCTCCCTTTCTCACTAAGGGGGAGACGTGCTGGACGTTCAGTTTGACCACTGCTGATAGACACGTCTGTTACCTGGGCACAAAGGATGCTAGTTGGTATTTGGGGAAGAGGACCACACCTCCTCCTCCTCTCCAGTTTCCATGATGAGATAGTTCGTCCCATTGCCACTGTGTCATCATGGAGGTTTTATAAAACCTGAGAGTTTTCACTGGACAGGGAGGACAGGGAGGTCTGATCTGAGTTTGTATTAATGCAGGGAGAGTCTTCTTTCACTAACTTAGAAACAGGGGCAAAAAAGTTGTCTTAAATAAAGTTCAAAACATACTCTGAGTGACTCCAGAACAAGACTTGCCTGTCACTGATTGAATATATTAACACGTCTAAAGAAAGAATATGTCAATCTTGTTTTTTTTTTTTTTCAGTCTTTAAGTTTTAAAAAGATTATTTAATATCATGGGACTTGTTTACAATGTGAAGTGCAGTAGATAAAAATCAGCATGCTCTTTATTATTTGTATATCTGCAAGGACAGAAAGCTTGGTATAGGTTTGTGGGGTTTTTTTAAATTTTCTTTTTCCTTATATATGTTTCAAACATTTTCTGGTTTAACTGATTCTCTTGAATACGTTTTAGTTTATTTACTTATATATAGCACAAAATACATATCTTCAGTAATTACTTAGTACTTTTTATATAGAGAAGGAAAGATTTATGAAGTTTTATATATAGAAGGAGAAATGATTTGAAAAGACAAGCAATTCTTGAGCCTGTCCCAGTGCAGCCCTGGTCTAACAGTTGTCTGGCCCTGGTGGACGCTGGCCTCTTGTGCAGGTCCTTAATGGTAGCTGTCTTAGTTTCGTTCCAGGATGCTTGCAGGTCATGAAATTCATCAAGTAACCCTCTGAATTTGATTTGGCTTCCAATGGCCTGCAGAAGGCACTCATCTTGGCGGGAGGTCCCACATGCCTCTTCTTGGCAGGTGTAGTTCTTATTTTAAAGTGATAATTTGGCCTTTGAGTTGATTTGGAAGTCTCGAAACTTCGGGGCCTGTTAGCAAACGAGGCTTCAAAATGTGCAATACTAAGTTCAGAAAACTAGCTAATTCTTCACTGGGGCCTTTTGACAGGTGGCTCGAAGCTGTGTTCAGTCACAGCGCCGATGCCATGTGCCAGGTTGGGCCTCTCTTCTCCCAGATGTCATTGAATAAAGGGAACCCGAGAAGCGTGTGCTCTGGAGGGCATGCCTGTTGACATGGGAGCCTGACGCTCATAGTGCTGTGGCCATTCCCTAGTCCTGCTCAGAGCCTGCTCTTGGGGTTCGAGCGCCTTTGTCTCATCCTTTCTCAGAGACCAGTCAGCTGTGGTGTAGATGGAGGCACAGTCATCTCTTGTGATCACTGTAACTTCCTGGTAGAAATTGAGGAGGCAGTAGAAATCCCCCTGCCTAGCGACCCCCTCTTCTAGGGGGAAGAGCGCGGCCCAGGGCTGTCAGGGACAGAGTGATGGAGTGAGAACCAGCACTTAAATCTTTCTCTAGGATGATTTTCTTCTTCTTCAGTGATCCTTTTTCAGATAGGCTCCCAGGATTGCAGGCCAGAGAACCAAAAGGTCAGGGATCCTTTACAAACTTGAGCTGGCTGGAAGAATAGAAGCCTCACTGAGGATGGGCAGCCTCCCTGCAGTGTAAGCCAGGCACAGAGGGCGTTTGGGATAGACAGCTCTTGAGCAGGGTGAGGCGGACACGTGTTTCTCTGGTATCATCACCTCTGCTTGTCTTTCCTTTATATGCTGCAGTTTTCTCAACTGCCCTTTCTACTATGTGTGTATCTCCTTGCCTAAGAGCCTTAAGTATCTGGGCAGAGATTAATGTTATAGCTTCCTAGATAATGAAACTGATGCCTCTGCCATAATTTATCTTAAATAATGGGGGAAGGGCCCATGGTATTAGTCAATTATCTTCAAGGCCACTATTATGACTACTGAGATAGGGAGTAAATGTCCCTGATCTCTTCCTGTTCTTACCTTGAAACAAAGAGGCAGGAATGCAGTCATTGAATACAGTGAATAATGGTCATGGATAGTCCTCATTGTATGATTACGAGATTATGTTGTACTTATGTGGAATTAGAGCAGAGCTGTTATAGTAATTTAAAACATAGCTTGCCGATCACAACCAATGCCCATTAATTTAGCAGAAGTGAACTTCTTCTACTTGCTTTTCCTTCATATGTATACCTATGTGTGTGTGTGTGTGTTTGTGTATGTATGTGTGTATGTTATTTGCATTTGCATTCAGGTATTATTTATTTAGAACCTGCTATATTCTAGGCCCTGGTTTATATACTGGGAATATATCAAAACAAACAATAATGCCTGCCCTAATTGAGTTTACATTAATTAGGAGGAATTGTCTGAAACTATGTCTGAAAAGTTGACAGATTAGGGAGAAAGGGAGTTAATCCTAAGGGAATAGAAATAGTTAATTTAGTATTTGATGCTATAATTCAACCTCTTGATCTTTTTCTTTGTTTTTTTTTTTTTTAAAGTAACTTATTCAGGGCATTTTAACTTTTATATTTGAATTGGAAAAATTTTGTATAGTATTTAGTATTTGTATAATTTAAAAGAATGTTTTCAAAAACTTTGTCATCTCATCCAATTATGAAAATTTTTCCAATTCAAATATAAAAGTTAAAATGCCCTGAATAAGTTACTTAAAAAAAAAAAAAAGATCAAGAGGTTGAATTAGAGCATCAAATACTGGGTTTAGTATTAGGTAAACCTGTATTGGGCTTCCCTTGTAGCTCAGTCGGTAAAGACTCTCCCTGCAGTGCAGGAGACCCAGGTTCGATCCCTGGGTCGGGAAGATCCCCTGGAGAAGGAAATGGCAACCCACTCCAGTATCCTTGCCTGGAAAACCTCATGGACAGAGGGACCTGGTGAGCTGCAGTCCATGGCGTCGCCAAGAGTCGGGCACGACTGAGCGACTCACGCTTAAACCTGTATTAGGATTCGCCAGAGAAACAGAACCAGTTGAGGGTGTGTGCGTGTACATACATATATGCCTGTATGCATATAAAGATTGATTTATTTTAAGGAGTCAGCTCATGTGATGCTGCGGGCCGGCAAGTCAAAAACCCAGAGAAAAAGTTGATGTTGGTGGTCTGGAGGCAGAAATTCTTCCTCTGTGGAAGGACCTCAGTCTTCCTTCCTAAGAACTGCCGCTGCCCTTGTGGCTTTCCTGGGCAGGATTTTGTGGCTTGTTGGAGCTCTGCCCTGTGAGCAGTTGGGGCTAGAGCTGGGGGTTCCTCTGGTCTCTGAGCATGGCAGCATTCTTTTTTTGTTGAGACGCCTGAGGTAGGGCTCAGGTGGCACATATTGGCACTGTCCCTTGCTCTCACCTCCCAGCCAGTTCTCATTAATACTTGTCTCTGGTTGGTTGTCTGCTCATAACTTCTGACCCAGTGACTGCAGAGACTTGGGTTCTCCCGGCTTTAGGTGTTTCCTATACATTCTCTGAGACTGTGGGGCCGGTGAAAAGTGCTAGTACCGTGGCCATCGTCTTCCTCTTGAAACAGCAGAGCTGTGTAATAGGATATATAGGTGGTGCAGTGTTGCTTGCTTTGATTCATCATTTGAATAGCAGCCCATGGTTAGTAACCATGGCTTTGTGTGCATCCTCTGTGCCTGGTACTGTGTCAGGAGCCAGAGAAACAAGAGTGAATACAGTCTTTGCTCTCAAGAAGCTTACAGTTGGCTGTAATATAGACCACCACTTAGAAAAGAAGCTAGTTAGGCTGACGACACCCATGCCCCACTGTTTGTCTCCTCCTCATGCTGGCCTCCCTGCCCGAATGTCATCCTGTACTTCTCCACCCACTCTTAGCCCCTCATTTAAATTTCACCCTTCATTTCAGAGCCCAGCATAAATGTTGTCTTTGTAAAGCCTTCCTGGTTTCTAACTCAGGAATGATCACAACCTTTCCATAGTTCCAAAACTTTCTGTTCATAGCTTTTTTATGAGTTGGGTGAACCCTATAGTTTATCATCCCAACAGAGAAGGTGAAAGAAGACACCATTAATTAATTCTTTCAGGACAGCACACATAAACTGGGATGTTCCAGGGAAGCCAGGACGTATGGTCACCCCAGCTATGACCCTGTTTGAGTAAAGAATGGTCTGATCAAACATGTGTTCATTTCCCATTTTATAATGTGATTTCCGTTGTAGGGGTGGGAGAGGCCAAGAGGAACCATGTCATTTATGCTTGCCTGTCCACATGGGGATTTATTTACACTCAGTAGGAGCTCAGAAGTGCTTACTGAATATTCCATTCTTGTGCTGTTCACGAGAGATGTCAGAAGTGGAGCTGACCTGCTGGAACCTCCTGCAGAGCTGTCAGGAGACGACTCGTGTGAATGGGCAGAGGTGAGGACCCGGGGGACTCGGCTGTGAAGGGGCTCCTTTGGGTGGTCCAGTAGTCCACATCTTGGGATAATGGCAGTTAGGGCTCATTCAGAACTGCTCTGGTCAACCAGATGGCAAGACTGTTCCGTTAGGTGGAGCACTGTCCATAGGGAAGCCCCCGGGAGCAGTCAGGAAGGTAGTTGAGCTGTGGCTCCTGGGCCATTGTGTCAGTGGACAGAGGAACCCAGCTGATGCAGGCTGGTGACAGCACCCTCTTCCTACCTGCTGTGGTTGGTATCCAGTGTTCATTATACCCGACTCCCTCCAGGCAGTGTCTTAAAACTGAACACATTTGAAAAGGTGATAATCACTTAGGCTGCTGAAGGTTACGCAGAGTAGAGGGCTCTATAAGTTTCTTTCAGAGACTCGGTGTCGCTGACAAATTCTTTGATGGAGTCTGGGTGACAATAGTTCATGGGCTTTTACATATAAATGAAACACTTATTGAAGGAGTCCTTTTCACTGGCCAGAGTAGGCAGCTATTGGTAAAATGAAGTGAGGCACTGGATGTCTAATAATACTGAGTTTATTACCACGTGGTTCTAAAATAAATAACTAATGGATTCATTAACTTTTGCTTTACAGATGACTTTGGAGACCTCTTCAGAACACTTCAAAGGTCTCCTTAAAGATGTAGTATTTTGCATCTGTTATCATTGTCCCTTAGTGCCTAGGGGCCAGTGCCTACTGAAAAGGTGGACACTTAGAGTCTTTTTGTGCATAATGAGCATTTGGTTTTCTCACAGCCTGTAATTTGTATTGTAGTAGCAAGTTGTTATTACTAACTCTTGAGCCTGGGTAGTACAACAGTTTTTGTCAGACACCTATGCTCAGCAGACTCTATATGGCATGAGCTGATTGTGTTCCCATCTATGAAAGTGAACTTGTCATCCATCCATTTATGGCTGCCTTGAGTGGTTTCCTTTCTGTAGTTAAAAATCGCTTAGGTTGGATACTGCCTCCCTGGAAGTGATTGTTTATTCTTTCTACACTTCCTCTCCTTTGCCTGCTCTTTTTTTTTGGGGGGGGGGGGGGCTTGTCCGGATCTTTGCCTGCTCTTGTACAGTCTGTAGATGACTTACAAAGCTGGGAAATTTGCACCAGCCTCCTTTTCTCTATCAACTGTGAGTACAGGTGTCAGAGGAAGAGCTCTGATCCTAGGCCAGAGGTTCCCAAGCTTGACTGGCCACCAAGAGTCCCCTGTCAATATAAGTGCCCAAGTGGACTCAGACTTACAGGGCGGGACCTGGGCACGTGTCTTCTGTGGCTCAGCCCTCATTGTCAACAGCTGATGACAGGATGAGAAAAGCAAGGCATCCTCCTGCTCTTACTGTTGCCTGGCAGCAGCCCTGTGGTTGGAACAGCTTTGGTGTCGGCCCAGTGACAGAAAGGCTGTTCACTGGCAGGCCAAGGCCTCGGTGCCTATGTACATTTTTACACCTCCGTGTTGCATGATTATAAAATCTGTATTGAACATGTTACGATGTCATAATCTTCCTGTTTTTGTGAGGATTCAAGGAAACCATTCTTACCCTTCTCTCTTGTCCCTTCCCCCTTCATGCCACTTCATTCTTATTTGATCTTTGAGAAAAGAGCCATGGCTTTAGAGCAAGAAGACCTGACTTCTGGACTCTTCCACTAATGAGCTTTTGCCATTCAGCCAGTCCCCTCAGTTTTGTCTGGGCTTCAGTTTCCTCAATTCCAGAATCAACATGGTGTTTTCCTTATAGCTTCCTTGGCAGGATCCTGTGAGCTAGTGAGTACACAGTCCCTTTGTAAAGATGTAACGCTATAGGTTTTGATTCCCACAATGGCTAGATCAGTGTTTATCCTTAAAACGAGTCATCAACAAGTATTCGAACAGACTGCAGACAGAAGATACTTTCCAGGTGGCGCTAGTGATAAAGAACCTGCCTGCCAATGCAGGAGACATCAGAGACATGGGTTCAATCCCTGGGTCGGGAAGATCCTCTGGAGAAGAAAATGACAATGCACTCCTCTATTCTTGCCTGGAGAATCTCATGGACAGAGCAGCCTGCTGGGCTGCAGTCCATAGGATTGCAAAGAGTCACACACGCCTGAAGCAACTTCCTTAGCACAGACAGTAAATTCTCAGAGTAATGACACATTCACATCCCCTCTTTCTAAATTCTTCTCTTCTCTGCATCATCCTGTGAGGCTGGCAGCTCATTCCTTGGTTCATTCCTGGGAAACTGGCCTTGTTTCCCCTGCAGTGAGTGTCTCATGGTGGAGACCCACCAGTCAGGAAGCACATGGAATTTCTCCTTGGCCTTGTCAGCGGTTTAATTCCAATCACGTTGTTAAAACAATATTTCACTACTTCTGTTTTTCCTAATTATCATGCAGATAAACAGTGGGGATCATGACATTAGAATAAGTGAGTGCCTTATGATTTTTGCCTCGGAAAGAGAAACTCTTGCTGCTTTTCTCCCGCCTTGAGCAGCGCAGCAGTAATAAATGAGCAAGTCCAGAGGACTTTATGATAGATAGTTAATGGTGCTGCACCGCAGCCAACAGGCCTGTTTCCACAGCATCTGTCACAATTCAGAGTCATTAGCATACCTTTAATGGTTTCTTTTCAAAATAATTTCTACCAGGGCATTTAGAATACATCAAGGAAAAATATTGAGTTGTAGAGATGAGGAATTTTAAATGTAGACAAATGGTTTTCATTCTCGCAGATGTAATTTTGATAAAATTGAGAAGCCACATAGCAACATACTGTACGGTCTTAACACAATTGACAGTGCTTAATGTACTGCCTGGGAATTACTGTTTTCAGACATTTTAAAACAGTTAATTAACAAAAAATTCATTTAATAAAGCTTAATTGAAAAAATAGTAGAGTTTCTTAGCATGGTTGACCCCACCAGAGGCCCTCTCCTGGCGTGTGTTTGGACTGTCCACTGGTTGCCTTTTGCATTCTGTTTTACAATCAATCATGGAATCAATGCTTTTCTCATTTTATAAGATGAAAAATGTCTTGTCAGGTATAAGTCATTTTTACATAATATTGGTAAATTCTAGGCTTGTTTATTTATTTAGCTGTGAGGGGGAAGTCTTCAGAGAAGGAAATTAAGCCATCTTTTCCCTGAAATGTCAGGGGCAGGTGAGAAGAGATCTTTATTAGATTTTAAAATATGAATGCATTTGCAGTGACATATGTCTTTAAAAAACAATTACGTTCTTTACTTTTTAAATGTGAAAGCCAATGTATATTTTAGGATGTGTACCTTGCTTTCTGAATAATAGTTCCTTATATTCATAAAGTGCATCTGCTTTAGATCTATTTTCATACTTTTTTCATTCTTTTTTTTTTAAAGTATTTTTTCATACTAAAATGTCTACAAGAGGACTGTGAAGCCACAGGGTGTGTATTACCCCATTTCCCAAAACCACTTTGAGAACCTCTAAGAGAAAACTGACACTTCCCTGGTGGCTGAGGGTCTTCCCCCTGTGGCTCAGTTGGAAAAGAATCTGCCTGCAATGCAGGAGAGCTGGGTTCAGTCCCTGGGTTGGGAAGATCCCCTGGAGAAGGGAAAGGCTGTCTACTCTCATATTCTGGCCTGTAGAATTCCATGGATTGTATGGTCCAGGGGGTCGTAGAGTCGGACACGACTGAGCGGCTTGCATTTCACTGGTGGCTCAGGCAGTAGAGAATCCGCCTGCAATGTAAGAGACCCGAGTTCTATCCCTGGGTCGGGAAATGGCAATGCACTCCAGTATTCTTTCCTGGAGAACTCCATGGACAGAGAAGCCTGGCAGGCTACAGGCCACGGTATCTCAAGAGTCGGAAACGACTTGGCAACAAAACCACCACCACCACAAGAGGAAATTGGATATGGTCCAGTTTATACAGTTGACAGTTGGAATGACCAGGGCTTCTGACGTGTGTTTTTTAAGCTCTTTTTTTGAATATTGTTTTGGCTATTCTGGTCTCCTCTGGAATGATTTTGTATCTTCACTGATGCAGAAATTTCCACACATCAGTTTTAACACCTTTTTGGGAGAGACCTTGTTTTTTTCAGTATCCTTTTCTTGGTGCTTAGGAATCAAATAGTTTGGTTTTTTTAAAAGGTCTTAGGACATACTTGATTAACTCTAGAATCTGAGGTTTTTTAAAATTTATTTGAAGTATTGACACTGTATGAAATCATTTATTCTCATTGCTGATTATTTTTAATTAGACTAATTAAAATTTAGAGTCAGTTGACTGAATTGGAGAAGGATATTCATTTCCTAGTACATTTCATGTATTTTTGCATTCTGTAACAATTGCTGTTGTGTTAAGATATAGACTCACTAAAAGATGGAAGTTGCAGGTTTTTTTTTTATCCTTTTCATTTATTTATTTTTAAATTTTAATTGGAGGCTAATTACTTTACAGTATTGTGGTGGTTTTGCCATATATTCACATGAATCAGCCATGGGTGTACATGTGTTCCCCATCCTGACCCTCCCTCCCACCTCCCTCCCCATCCCATCTCTCAGGGTCATCCCAGTGCACCCTGCCTCATGCATCGAACTTGGACTGGCACTCTATTTCACATATGATAATATGCAAGTTTCAATGCTATTCTCTCAAATTATCCCACCCTCAGCTTCTCCCACAGAGTCCAACAATCTGTTTTTTACACCTCTGTCTCTTTTGCTGTCTCGCATATAGGTTCATCGTTACCATCATTCTAAATTCCATATATATGCATTAATTTTTAAACTCTATATCAGTAGTTGCATATGGTTAGTTCTTATCCATAGGGTCCAGGAAAGCTGATATTTCCCATTCTTGTTTCAAACAACAGGACAAAATCGGGGGAGAAGGGAGATAGGGATGTATCCTTTCTCTTTTAGGATGAGTCCTGGCTTCCCAGGTGGCATTAGTGGAAAAGAATCTGCCTGCCAGTGCAGGAGATGCAAAAGACGTGAGTTTGATCCTTGGGTTGGGAAGATCCTCTGGAGAAGGAAATGGCAACCCACTCCAGTATTCTTGCCTGGGAAATCCCGTGGACAGAAGAGCCTGATGGGCTACCGTCCCTCGGTCGTAGAAGAGTCAGACACAGCTGAGCACACATGCCCTCTTGCACTGGAAAGTAACCCTTTCCACCTTTACTTGCAGTCTCTTGGTCACACCTCGGTTACCTGTCCACATCCGGCATCAAGGGAAGCTAGGGAGGGAGTTTTTTCCTCCCTCTAGGATGATAATGAGCTAAACATCATTTATTTAAGCTAAACACCTTATTACAGATAAAGGTGAGATGGGTATTATGAGGGGTTATAAATCTGCCAAAATTGCATGGTTTTCCAAAGTGGTAGTTGAGCTTTCTGATACAAAGTCAATTTAAAAAATATTTAGATATTTAACATTTCTTGACAACTCCTTTGTGATTATAAATCATATTGACTTTTTGGTTATATATATTCATTTGAAAACACCAGATTCTATTTTTTCCCTGATATTGTGGTGATAAAAAGTTGTCAGTAAAATCTAGAATCTTTAAATAAATTTTGAAAAGGGGTGATGGACCAAATGGAATTCTAATTACTTGATTTCAACACATTTCTCTTTCATTGAATCTTTCAAGAGAAAAGTGAAAAGCAACATTATCCTTCAGAAAATATCTCTCTCAGCATCTAAGCAGCCGTTTTTAATTACAGAAAATGTCGTTAAAATCTGTTTTGCCATTTTAAAGCTTTAGCTGTGAAAAAGTCAATTGTCAGTTGTGTAATGGAGGAAAAAAATCTTACACTGAAAAGCCATTTATGTATTATGTTGAGTAGACACATATGTTATTTGAACATTGGTGGCTGATTTTCCATAGAAAATTTTTCTTCTTGAATTTGTTATTGGTCACATAAACACAAAAGAGTCTCTGTTGTCAACCAATTCATGCCTGTAGAAATATGACTATAATTTATTGAGAACTGTTCAAGAATAAACCAAAATCATGCATGAAGTTCTTCCTTCTAAAGGAGTCTCCTTGGGAAGCCATTGCATTTATTTTCTTAGAAATGCTCTTTCTCCAGGTTCCTCTTCCTCTCTGTCTTTCCTCCCTTCTTTTCTTTCTTTCAAGAATTGCCTTTGAAAGCATATTTCTTTGCATATCCTCCAAAATATGAATCTTCATCAGTTGAGAACAGATTTGATTTTTTGAGAACAGCCAGAAGTCATTTGGAGTCAAGGCTGGTGGGTGATGAAACTGTAATAACATTTTCACTTAGATACAAGGAGTAACTACAAAGTAATGAGACCGATTCTGTTGACTTTTTGGAAGGCTGACCAAAAAGGAAGTTCCAAAATAGAACTCTCAGTCTGATGCTTATGTTGGTTAAAAAATGAATCTTATTGTCTGGTAATGATATTAATGAAATTTGTGTATGATTTATTCAGTCATTTATTTCTATATTTACCCCTAACTCTTTTCTCCAGTGGCTGTGTTTTATGTCTGCCTGTAGGGTCATTGTCATAATTTTATTTTATGATGATAGTCTTTTCAGAGTTTGTACTTCTGTCTGTATGTCATATTTGAAATATAGTAATTGAATTGACATATACAGGAGGAAATCGAACTTTACTCGGTGTTTAATTATATAAATTGGCTACCTGATATTTTTTTCGTTTGGAGTTTAACATTTGAAAATTGGCAATAAGATTTTTATGCTTCCCTTAAACACCATCATCATGTAGATCCATATTATCAAATGCAATGATATTATTATAATTTCATCAAATAAGTATTATATTTAGCACACTATCAACTTACATTGCTTGACAAGTATAACTTAACAAAAATAAATTGAGGTGTTCAGCAATTTCACCAAACGTTTGAATCTTTCTGTATCTGTTAAATATAAAGCTTAATGATATTTATCAGACTTTAAAAAATTTGTGATTCTCATTCCTGTTTCTTTTGAACTTGAGCAGTATCTTATTTTTTAAGGCTATAATTTAGAAAGTTTCTGTTTTACATTAATACTGCCATTAGAGTTTTTGTTTTCTTTCCCCAAACTTCTTGTGTGAAGTTTTGAAAGAAGGGAAGTGCTATTGAATTTGCTTTGGAAGACAGGCAGACAGGCAGGAAAGAAAGAAAATAAATTAGTACAAAAGCTGAAAAGGCATGCTTAGATATTAAGAAGTACCTTTTATTTCTGGTTATTTGTGCTACATGGTTTATTTTATTTTTGATGAATAAAGTTAATGCCTTTGACTATTATAATACATAGTAAGTTTAAAGCACTTGTACTGATTAGCCATACATATAAGAAAGTAATCTTATTAGGATATTCTTTTGTCTACTTACTTTAAAAAAGCATATTTTACATAAAAGCAACAATGTTCATTAGATTTTCTAATATTGTAACAGAATGGTTTGTCTTATAAATAAATACTCATTAGTTCGTGTTTTGAGAAGGCATAAAAGTTATGCTTGTTCAGCAGAAAGAATGCTGATTCATGAACTGTTTTGGTAAAAGGATGACTGTTAAAACTCAGTGGCTTAGCAAAAGTTTTAGATGGTATAAAACTTACTGTGGCTTTGAATGTTAAAAAAAAACAATGAAACAATGTATAGAATTTGGATAGTCTCACTAAAGATATTATGCTGGGAATTTGTTCATTAATTCATCTGTTCATTTGATAAAATGTCTGTCAGGCTATATTCAGTAATAGAGATGGAAGTTTGCATTAAAATAGAATCCTATTGCTTGGGAACTCAGTCTGAAATATACTGGTTTTCACTGTGCTTTTATATTTATAAAATAGGAATATAAGACTAATCATTTTGAATCAAAAAATTCCTGGGGTTAAATCTCAATGACCAGTAACAAAAACAGATTGAATATTTGTCATTCTCAGTTGAGTGAAGCCCCAAGTGACACGAGAGTCCAGTGTCAACATTGTCTAGCCTCTCAGCCATTCTAATACAGTCACAGGAAGAGTTCAGTGATGTTCCAGCCCTAGGGCTCTAAAATGGAACAGTTTTTATTCTACAGGTACTGGGCCAGACACTGTTTTTCACCAATTCAGGTATGTTCAAAGGTATTGAGATGCTCTTGAAAGTCTCATGTTCTCTTCCAAAATAGGGAGAAAAAAAAAAAAAAAGGCCGATTAAAGATTTTAAACTATTCCCCTCTGGTTAACTGAGCATTTCCTATCAAGACCAAATACAGTAATCATCAACTTGATTTTTAAAAAAATGTTGAATGTAATAATAACGTATCTAGTTTTTAGTTCAGTTTATATTTATTATATGGATGTTTGGATAGTGTGTGCCTGCAGATGGTTCTATTTATCATTTTCTATAAAAATGTTTATATGACCTTTGTAAATCTGCCCTCTGAAGATTATGCCAGTGTTTATTAGTATAATTGCTAACTGATGTTTCTTGGTGCAGATTCTGGTGGTGTTTTCAAACAGTTCAGAAAATCTTATGCACGCTTTTTGTGTGTCTCATGCCAGTGGTCTGCATTTTAGTTGATCTTGATTATTTATTTAAGTAGATTGTCTTTTTAAAAAGTTCTTATAAAACAAAATTCTGTTAATGTGAGTTGAGTTTGTGTAAATGAGAGTTACACAAATGTTTGCTTACTCTTTATATTAATGCTATATTTTCAGCTTGATTCTGCTTGTATTTTTGGAGGTCTTTCCCCTTTTCTCACTTCCTGTATATCACTTTTAAAAGTAAAGTCACTTGGGATCATTTAATCACATAGGAGTTACTTTAACTTGTAGTAAAGAACAGAAAATCATTTTAATGTGTGGCAAGCCATTGTTGTGTGTGTGTTTATGTGTGTAGAGTTGGGTATCAATTCAGTTCAGTTGCTCAGCTGTGTCTGACTCTCTGTGACACCATGGATTGCAGCGTGCCAGGCGTCCCTGTCCATCACCAACTCTGGAGCTTGCTGAAACTCATGTCCATTGAGTTGGCGATGCCATCTAACCATCTCATCCTCTGTTGTTCACTTCTCCTCCTACTTTCAATCTTTCAAAACATCAGGGTCCTTTCCAATGAATGAGTCAGTTCTTTGCATCAGGTGGCCAGAGTATTGGAGTTTCAGCTTCAGCATCAGTCCTTCCAGTGAATATTCAGGACTGATTTCCTTTAGGATGGACTGGTTGGATCTCCTTGCAGTCCAAGGGGCTCTTAAGAGTCTTCTTCAACACCACAGTTCAAAAGCATCAATTCTTCAGTGCTCAGCTTTCTTTATAGTCCACCTCTCACATCCACACATGACTACTGGAAAAACCATAGCCTTGACTAGACGGACCTTTGTTGGCAAAGTAATGTCTCTGCTTTTTTATATGCTGTCTAGATTGGTCATAACTTTTCTTCCAAGGAGTAAGCGTCTTTTAATTTCATGGCTGCAGTCACCATCTGCAGTGATTTTGGAGCCCCAAAAAATAGCCTGTCACTGTTTCCACTGTTTCTCCATCTATTTGCCATGAAGTGATGGGACCGGATGCCATGATCTTCATTTTCTAAATGTTGAATTTTAAGCCAACTTTTTCACTCTCCTCTTTCACTTGCATCAAGAGGCTCTTTAGTTCTTCTTCACTTTCTGCCATAAAGGGTATGTCATCTGCATATCTGAGGTTATTGATATTTCTCCCGGCAGTCTTGATTCCAGCTTGTGCTTCCTCCAGCCCAGCATTTCTAATGATGTATTCTGCATATAAGTTAAATAAGCAGGGTGACAATATACAGCCTTGACATACTCCTTACCTTATTTGGAACCAGTCTGTTGATCCATGTCCAGTTCTAACTGTTGCTTCCTGACCTGCATATAGGTTTCTCAAGATTTATTTGAATAGGTTTATTTCTGTTTTTTGTGTTTTCAAAATTTTGACAATGGCATTTTTACTCAGTCTTGTGTTTATTTTGGCATATGGTATCACACTATCACACTAGGTTCTTTTAGAAAGTTTTGCCAGTGTTTGTTTTTTACATAAATAATTTATCCATTCTCCTTAGAGGTATCGGGTTTTTTTTCCTTTAATACCAATTCCTGATGTAGAATTAAGGCTGTTTCTGGTACTTGAATTTTGTAGATTTACACTTAAAAAAAGTTTGTCAGGGCAATTCCTCAGCGATTACTATTAATTTTCAAAGTTTCTTAACTGATAGAATATCATGTGTAATATAAAGTATAATAACATCTATTCTTCAAAGTGAACATGAGTTTCTTTTTGCTAAGCATTTGAATGCTCAACCCTTTGGTTATTTGTGCATTGCAGTACCGTTATACAGTATTTGGAATGTATGTGTAAATGGATATTTTTGTGCTTCTATGATTACTTTTAATACCAGGTAGTTTATTCTTTAAGGCATCTATTCATGGTTATATCTTATCCTTTCTCCTTATCTCATTGTTGGAGTCCCTTTCTCTCTATTTGCTTTCAAATCCTTTATTACTCTTATATAGCATAGTTGGTTGCTTTGTATCCCTTGCAGCCAATCAGATGCCTAGGGGTAGATAGCACATGTAAGGTGGATTTTGCTATTAAGAAATAACGTGAGTTTGTTATTTATTGAAGTCGACCTATGGGCTTCATTTAGATTACTCTTCCTGTTTTCATTATGACCAAAGAGAATTACTTGTTTGCTTTTTCAGAGGACGTTTATGTCATATGTTTTTCTCTCTTCATGTTTTATGGGTGTTGTCATGTAGTATTTTCAAGTCTATAATACTGGTCTAGATCCTATCATGTGTTTAGTTCTTTGGTGTATTTCATATAGATATCTTCTTTTAATAAGAAAAAGCACACAGGAGAAACTGTCTAAAAATTCTTATGATGTATAATGGCACAGGATTCAGTGATGTGAAATTACAGTGGCTTCTTCAGTATTTTCAGAGAATTGCAATTATTAACCCTGAGAGTAATTTTCTTTTTTCTTAATGTGTAGTTGGTAGGGAACAGTTCAGTAAATTGATGCTTCTGTCAAAAGTCTAGATGAGTAGGATCCAGGCTCTTTCTGGATGTGATGTTAAGAACCCTGCAACTTTTACTAACTGTGAAAAAAGGAATCTGTTTTATACTCCATTAAACTGTTACACATCATAAATAATTTACATCAGGCTTGCTCCCATCTGTATCAAGTATGATAAACTAGTCACTGTAGAGATTTTTTTTAATGAATATAATAGTATTCCTTTCTTCTCCTGCATTTTCCCTCTCCCAGTCTCTCTTCTCGTTGGAAAGAGCTGTATGCCCTTGAGTGGTCCCAGCCAGGCCTAGAACTGTGATCAGGATCCACTCAGGACATTTCAGGAAGGCAGGTGACTCAGGGTGCTCCCCCGCTCACTGAATACATAGAACTTTGGCCTTGGTCAGTCTTTCTGCATCTCAGTTTTCTTCTTTTTCAGCCCAGCATAGGCACTTCCAAGAAGTTTTTGAGAATTCGGAGGTATGTGAAAGTGCTTTGTAAACTGTGTGAACTCTATAAAATCGACCATAAAGAAGGCTGCAGTGAGTGAAGTGCAGGGCGCTCTGTCGTGTCGTACTGGTTGTGACCCCATGGAGCCTGCCAGGCTCCTCTGTCCATGGAAGTCTCCAGGCAGGAATACTGGAGTGGGTAGACATTTTCTTCTCCAGGGGATCTTCCCCACCCAGAGATCGAACCCATGACTCCTGCGTTAGCAGGTGGATTCTTTACTACTGAGCCACCAAGAAAGCCCATTAAGGAGAGTAGAAGATAAGAAATAAGAGGTTGTGGTTGAAGACATGGGATGTCAAATTCAAATCTGTCAGTGGAACGTAGCCTGCTGTCCTGCAGCCTAGGAGTAGCTCTAATGGTGAGTGGCTGATGGTCTTAGAGGGTGTGTTTTGAAGAGGATAAGGCAAGCCGTGGTTGAGAACTGAAGTGTAGTCATGCTGGGCAGCGGGGAGAGTCTCGGTGGAGCACAGCGGAGGCAGAAGCTGCAGCCATGCCGGGGACTAGCCTTGCATGAACGCTGTAAGGAATGCGGTGCCTTGTTTTAAATTCAGTCTTGAAGAATGACTACGAATCTGAGAATTGTTGCCGCAAGCAGGGACCTTAGCCACTGCTTCTGTTAGATATAGTCACAGATTTGACAACAGAGTTCAAAGAACTGCTGCCCTGCCACAGCCTTTTTGGTATATTTGAACACACAGATCGTAATGCCCGAGCAGTTAGCATCATGTAAGAATGAATAAGAACAAGCATGCCTTAAAGTAAGGCACCTGTAAGATTGGGAACCGTCAGGTGTAAATAATTTGAGAAGCCATCGAGAAAGTGGCTTCTTTGGTTATACTGGAACTTGGATCTTGGGTGTGGAGTCTGGGGTCTAAGATTTCCCCTGCCCTCTTCTACTAGAAATGGAAACTGACAGGGTGAATACAGCAGTACCTTAGTTGTTCCATTTCTGAGTAATAAGAATAATAGTACTATTTTCTTTTCTCCTTATGCCCCATTCCTAACTTTACTGACATCCATTGAATATATTTCTTAGCCAGTTTGGTTATTCTGCCATCCCCCCAGTGATCCTTGGAAGATACAGCAAACTCTTGTATGTATGTGTGTGCCAGATCCCTTCAGTTATATCCGACTCTTAGTGACCCTTTAGACTACAGCCCGCCAGACCCCTCTGTCCATGGGATTCTGCAGGCAAGAATACTGGAGTGGGTTACTGTGTCCTGCTCCAGGGGATCTTCCCGACCCAGGGACTGAACCCGTGTCCCTTATGTCTCCTGCATTGGAAGATAGGCTATTTACTACTAGCGCCACCTGGGAATCCTGCAACAAACTCTTAAGCTGAAGTAAGGAATGGGATCTGTGACATTAGAGGTGTCAACATTAATCGTGGGAGAAATGACTGCTAAAAAACATTGAAGGAGGAGACAAAATATAAACAGTGGGGACTATATTAAATTACTCCAGTGATGAGTATTCCTAATAATGGTCTTAATTCATCTGTAAAAAAAAAAACACCCTAAACTCAACAGCATGTCCTATGCTTTCCATTTGGTTGCCTATAAAGGAAACAGGGAAGTGAAATACTCAGAGGAAAGATTTTCCTTAAAGATGGCCACAGATGTAATCAGGGATTTAGGATGCATGAAGAGATAAGCCTCAGTTATGTAGAAAATGCACTTAACGTGGAGCAGTTTATTTCCCAGGGATGCCAGATAATTGAGTTACACCTAAAATCTTGACCCATCTAAGACACATGCGTACACGTCTAGTTTCAATGAGCTGAGAGGTGTTAAATGGTTTGAAAACTGTAATTAAATAGCTGAAATTGTGCTGCAAAATCACTATCAGCATCACCTTATTGTAGTATTCCAGCGTTGAGTGCTAAAATTTAATCCGAGTAGCTGTGACTAATCTAGTCTTTATTTGTAACACATTCAAATTAAGAGGTGTGTGTTCTTGTTCATGTACTTTCTCATTAGCACTAATATTGCTAATGGGAGTGACAAATGTACTATGTTTTTGCCTATCACTTACACCTTTTAGATAGCTAGCTCCTTAGAGAAGGCAATTTTCCATGTGATACATTTACGGAGCTTGTGTTTAATAGTTTCCTCAAAAGAGAATATGTCCGTGGGGACTGTTTATTAGTTGATGGGCTCTGGGGAAAAGAGTTTGAATTAATCAATTTGAACCATAGAGGAAATTATGATGGCAATTAATATAAATGAGAATATTACACACTCATTCGTTCCTATAGATCTTTCAGGCTCTTTTCCCCTCTTATTTATTACGAGATTTCAAGGTTTCCCCCCCCAGACTCTTGGCTTTGATGCTTGAGTGGCCCATCTTTATTCCTCTCCTCCAAATCCTCCTGGTTGTTCAAAGGACTCCTTAATGTTCAAGAGAGTGACTGAACAGTTCTTAGTATTTAAAATGATGTAAAGCCATCTTCTTTTCATGAATACTCAGTAAGGGCTAGTATGTTTGGTTTTTGTATTCTTTCCAACCACCTTAGCAAATACTCTGGGGTTGGTTGATTGGATTTTTCGTGTGAGATGTCCAGAGTGGGATCTCTTCAGGGAATGTTTGCTGCTACCCGGCGTCTGCAGCTCCCATGACACACTCTCCTTGCACACACACACACACACATTTACAATCTGTTCCCCTCCCCCCACCCCATACCCGTTATGAACAGTGGTTGTCACACGGATGTACACGCACACACACACTCCCTCCTCTGCATCTCATTCACACTTGGCTGCCCTCCTCCCACACCCCATGGAACGGTAGCCAGGCAGTTCTCCCAGCTCCAGCTCCTCTCGGGGCTCCTTCTGTCTTCTCCTCAGGGCTCAGAGATCTGAATTTTCTGCCTGGAGAGCCTTCTCCAGACACTCACTGGGGACAGGAGTGTGAGAAGACAGAGGAGGAGCCCTGTCATCCTGGCCTGTAGGCATAGCTTCCTGGTATTCCTGTTTCTGGTCAACATGCATGTTTCCTTAGAGACAGTGTTACAAAGAGTGGTTAGGTTACCTAGGACATTTTCAAGGCTGTACAGTTCAGCTGTATTATGAATTCAGTAACAACTTGTCTAGACAGCTTTGGGACCTAAGACATTGATTTCCCAAAACCAAATTCCAAATGACCTTTGGGAGTAGCCCATTTCCAAATTGTGTACTGTCTATATTTCTGACTCAGATTATTTACTCACGTCCTGGAAATAGATGAATCAAGTCTGTGGTGTAGCAGAGAAAGAAAGAAAATGTTGGGATCGAGAAATGAGAATGAATCCTTGCTCTTAGTTAGTTTTATATTCTTGGGTGTGAGCCCAAATATTTTTGCCTGTTAAACAGAGATGAGAAATAGTCACAGTAACTTATTTCCCAGAACATTTTAGGAGATAATGTACATTCAGGTGTCTGTAACTTGATAGGAAGGAATGTAAACAAAAGGTACAACTGTTTAATAATTGGAAACAGAAAACAGCTATATTTTGCAGGTCTCCAAAATATAAATTTTAAGTTGTTGAAGGAATTTGCCAAGACTTTTTTTTACTTCTGCCACCTTATAGCATCACTGTTATATTATTTTTAAGTAATACAGATTTTTAATGAATTAATTTTCTTAATAGCAATAGGTTGTAGGTAAAACGCCTTACAGTAACAAAATACTTGGATAAGACAATGTCCTTTGTAAACGAAAGATTCGTCATGTCTCTATATGTAACACAGTTCAGAAATAGCGGCCACCATATTAAATCTTAATCAGTAACAGTGTTCACTAATTACAGAAGCTGGTTTATCTGTTGGGTAGATTGTTTGTAAACGTTGGATTTTGTTCACTGACATAGCATACTGCCAGCCACAGAATAAGCATAAGGTTTGCTGAAAGCTTTCATCAATAGCTTGAAGTAGGCACTGCTGCCTAATATTTCAGTCATTGTGGAAAGGCAGGTAATGACATTATGAATACGTTTATAATGCAGGCCAATTTCTTCTAAAATGCATATAAGTATTGCTTTACCAGGACTCTCTGAAATATGATTTATTTAATGCATTTCAGCCCCCATAATATTAAGATATAATTGAGATGAGAAGTAAAAAAAAAAAAAAGATTGCATGCAGTCAGTATGGTACATGAATCATAGACTAAATTGCTTGTAATTTCAAAGGCACTTAAAGGAATTGTGAAATTTATATAATGCATTCTTATATTTGGAAAAGGTTATAAGAATGATAGTCCGGTTATTTTAGTATTTCAGTCCTAAAAGTAGGACACTTTGAATTGTTATTAAGTGTTTCAGATAGCCATACAGTGAGCAGATCGAAATCTTTCTGTGTCCAGTTCTCATTATATAATTTTTGTGAGTTTTTCTTATAAAACCTCTTATATTTAGCCAAGTAGTTGAGCAGCATATAATTTCTATGAAGGCCATAATCTAGTTTTTACCAACTATATGACCGGATGAATGACAACAACGTAAATGTTGCCAACACGTTTAGAAGGGATTCAGTTAAATGGTACTTGGAGTTTTGATGATTATTGCTTTGAAAAGACTGAAAATCACAGGTCTTGGCTTTATAGTTTAATTACTTGCTTAACAATTGCTAGTGATTCACTGAATCACAAGGCTTCCAAACAAATGAGATCAGTAACTGCTGCCATGCCTGAACAACTCCAATTTTCTTGACAATGGCTACCAAACTATGTTTAGCCTGATATAAACTGTTAGTCTAACAGCAAGCAATAGGAATTTCAAGCGTGCCATTGATGAGAAGCCAGAGGATTGAGCGCCTTACCAGCAGTGACACTTGTGTCAAGCATAACTTGGGCGTATTTCATCAAGACCAGTTGGAGAAGCAAATATAGTAATTATCCACATCCCATTTTGATACTGGATTCGGTAATAACGAGCGCTGTCCAGCTTTCCAGAGCATCTAATTAATACTTTGTTCTTAAGAACACAGAATGTGTTTGACTAAAACTAGGAAACAGGGCAAGCTGAAGGTCCTCCATACTTTTACAGGCTGGAGTCAGCAGAACTACTGGTGGCACCTTAAAAGAAGAGCACGCTGTGGGCAGAGATCCAGGTGTCCTGGTGGGAAGGTTTAATTTGTGCCTTTGTTGGCCTGTGCCGTGTTCTTCACCGTTGTGAAGAGCGCTGTGGCATTTCCATGAGTACGTCGATCCTCCATCTTGCCCTTTAGCGATGGCAGGATCTTTATTTCAAATGGATTTTTCCAGAGTTAGGTGAGTTCCTCAGTTTTTGTTTATGTAGCTGCCACAGTTTTTGCTCACATGAGAATTATCTTACCCCTCTTCTTTAGTATTTCACCATGGAAATAATGGAAAAGAAACCGGTCAGTCTGTGTTTAAGCAGTGGTAATAGCGCCCAGTGTCTTAACTGGGTGCTTACTCACCGGAGAGTATGCCGAGAACTCCACATACATTATGTTAAATTGTTGCAGCATTAGGTGGTAGTATTAGTATCCCTATGATAGTAATAATGGAAGCTTAGAGAAATTAAAAAATTTACCCAGAGTCACTCAGTAGAGAGTTTGGCTCCAGACCCATACTCTAGGCTACTGTGCCATACCACCTCTTTAGTGTAAATATGAACTCTTACTTTAAATGTGAACATGACTTATTCACGTGAGACACTGTATGAAATATGCTCCTTCTTGACATAGATGGCTATTGTAAAAGTTTTATTTAAATGATGACCCACATTAATGCCTTTTGCATTATGACCTGGTGCACACACGTATGTTAATTGAAACATAAATCATACTGCTTGTGGTTCATCCTAGTATTTTCCTGTTTCATATTTTGTATTTTTACTCTCTTCATTTTTCAAAATGCTGGTTGTGACACACCAAGATGATTTCACAGTCCACTGATAGGTAGCAGCCAACAGTTGGAAAATCATAGAGAACCAGTTCTGGCCTTGGGGGTTCACACTGGTCGGTGGAATCTGTGTTCTGCTGGTTTGACTCTTGCTAAGATGCTGCCTCAGGAACTTACACTTCTAATTTTGTTACTTTTCTAATTTTGTGAGACCTCAAGTAGTTTCGCCAGTAGGCATTTGTGAGTGATTGAATTCTGTGGATGGATTAATACCTTTCCTGAGGCTTCAGAGAGTTTCTCCTTTGCCATTTTATCATGGTCTTTTGGGGGTCCCATGGAGTTTAGATTATAGGCCTTCCAGAGGCCAAATGACCTTCCAGAGGCCGCCTTCCTTTCCTTCTGCAGTGCCTGCAGGTTCATTATGGCAGTTGAAGGAAAGTGAAGGAGAAGCAGGTTCTCTCCCCAGTTCTCTCTTCCATTTTGTCTCGTGTTGTGCAGGACCACAGCGTGCTGGGTGGGTTTACAGTAGAGCTGAGAAGACGCAGAATGTCCCTCGTCTTCACCTTTCTGCACCCTTTGTTGGGCAGACCTCCCTAAGCACTGACCAGCAAGCTGGAGGGAGGTTTTTACCCCACTTGTCTTTGCCCTGCATCAGCTGGCAGCACTGGACTGGGGCCACCTAGCACCCTCTGGACCTGAGAGGTCTGTGCCATCTCATGTCATCCGTCCTGGGGTTGGAGTGTATGCTCTGTGCTGGAGGGGAAGGCAGACAGTAAATAGCAAATAGATACATAAATATGTTTATTTTCCAAATGCAGTAAGTGTATGAGAAACAGAGATGTAGAGTCAGATGCTAGAGAGTTGTGACTACAGCATCTTTTCACTTATTTGAGCCCCACACCCAGGGTGATTGGTTTCCTCAGGACTGTAGAGCCTCTAAAGAGATCCAGAATGTGTGAGTCAGGGCCATGATAAGATTTTCATTTGTGAGAGGCCTGTAACTCGAGAGGACAATGTTGCTAGGGATAGGTCCAAAGATGCTTGTAGAGACATCGATATTATTTGGAAACTTGTTAAAAGTGCCTCTCTGGTCCAGCTTGGACCTGCTGAAGCAGAATCTGCAATTGAACAAGGTCTTGGGGTAAGTCCTTCTGCAAAGTAAAGTGTGAGAAGTACTTCTAGAGTAATAGCTCTCAACTCCTGTAGAGTTGGACATGGTAAGTCACTCCCAGTAAGGTTACATGTGACCAAACCTTCAAGGGTGGAAGGTTCAAATCTTCAAGCATTGCCAGGGTGGAAATCATCCTTTACCCCCACTTCACTCATCTCTGCTGTGCCCACTGAGTGTGTGCTTGTGTGCTCAGTCTCTTCAGTTGTGTCTGACTCTGCGACCCAATGGACTGTAGCCTGCCAGGCTCCCTTGTCCATGGGATTCTCCAGGCAAGAATACTGGAGTAGGTTGCCATTTCCTCCTCCAGTGGATTTTCCTGACCCAGGGATCGAACCCATTTCTCCTGTGACTCCTGCATTGCAGGTGGATTCTTTATCACTGAGCCGCCAAGGAAGCCCGCTGTGCCAGTAAGGCTGTGCAAAGCAACCTCTCTTGCCCCTTGACCCCTGTCTCTCCCTCCCTCCCCTCTCAAGGATGGACCACCCATTATTCAGAAGTCCTGCAGGCATGCTCCAGGCCTTGCACAGATATCTCCAGCACCAGGCCTATTCTGTTTCCTTCCACCTGGACACCAGAGCTCTTTTGCTTGTGGTGTCTGTGCCAGGGACTTCCCTCATCCTCCTGTGCTTGAGTGAGTGATACACCTTTGGATTACATGTGATCCCTGGTTCAGCTGTGTTGTGAAAATTCCCAAATTACCTCTGGGAATTTTTGAGAGAGGGACCTACAGAGCCAGGTGTGGGCCAAATCAAACTATAGAGCCCTGTAGAAAAAAAAGGTTGGGGGGAAATCTCAATTCTCAGACATAACTTCAAGCCAATGAAATCAGCATCTCAACAGTGTGAGACCTAGCATTTTTTAGGACTCAGCATTTTTTAAAGTTCCCAGGTAATTCCACAGGGCAGCCAAGACTGATACCCTCCACTCTCAAAGAAAAATTTCCTTATTGTTATTAGAGCTTTAAAATATTTTAGAAGCTACTTATGATAGAAGGGCTTCCCTGCTGACTGAGGTGGTAAAGAATCTGCCTGCAATGCAGGAGATCCAGGTTTGATCCCTGGGTTGGCAAGATCATCTGGAGAAGGGAATGGCAACCCATTGCAGTATTCTTGCTGGAGAATTCCATGGACAGAGGAGCCTGGTGGGCTACAGTCCATGGGGTCGCAAAGAGTCAGACACAACTCAGTGGCTTTCATTTTCACTTTATGATAGATACTGTCATTTGCACTGTCGATTGTTGGCACATACCCTGTGCAAGTGTGTTTACATACAGCATACTGCTTACACCTTTCGAATTGCTTGGTCCTGTGTTTGTAAAGCTATGGCAGAACTGACAGCAATAGAACAGAGTTACCAGAGTTGAATTTGAGTCACCACCATGAGACTGACATCAGATCCTGTGGCAAATATGTTGCAACAGATGTGACTCAGTTGGTAAATGAATAATAGCTTCTTTTTTTTTTTAACATTTGAAAAATAACAGTTTCTTTTAAAGTTTAGGACATATTGGCCTGTTATTGTCATCTGAGACCTGTTAACTAAGGTTTATGAAACTGATCAAGACCTATTCTGAAAGGGACACCTATAGTCCCAAACCCTTCCACACTCTGGGAGATTTCTATGTCTACCTTGCTTTTGCTTTAGTTTTTCCAGATGACACAGAGCAGCTTTGAGGGAGTCCCTCAAAGCCAGAAGATGAAATGGAATTAGAGAAGGTATTCTGAAGTAGGAAACAATGATTAGATAAAGGGATGACTCAGAGGGAAAGATCTCCAGATCCTTAGATTTTGCAAAGTTTGAAAACCTGGGACAATCACCTATGGTTTGGAAGAGAAACCCAGGTGGAAAAATTGAAAGGAGGTCCCTAAAATTTTGTAGGATGGCAGAGAGAGAAATTTTAGCTGAAAAGGTTTGCGTGCTAATTCTTGATTTGAAATATTGTCCTCCCAGCCCTTTGATACACATCTTTCAGTGATCTATCTGCCTTTGACGTTCAGACTCTGTGTGAGCTGGCTTAACCTGAGAATCCTGACTTAAAGGGAACAGCTGGGGTTGGCAGGTTCGGTGGTCGTGCGTGACGGTGATTGGCTCCCAAGTTGCGCTGGCTAATCAGCAGCTCCTTCCCGGATAGAGACCCAGGGTAGCGCCACTGCTCCTGCTCCCTCTTAGTGTCTGCAGGTCTTTGACAAGTGAACAGTAAAATGTACCGTTTCATTCCAGACTGTCTTGCTGCTTTGCTGTGTCCCTCCCGCAGTCTTTCTTTTTCATGTCACGTTACGTGAGGAGCTTTTCACCTTTCTTTCCTGCCCCTGGGTTCCAGTGTTTCTTGGTCCCTCTCACCGAACCTGTGCTCTAATTGGCAAAACTGGAGCCTGGTGGCGGCAGCCCACTCTTTCTGTTTCCTAATTGGTGTCAGGGGCAGCTGGTGAAGCCAAGCCACGCCGGATTGACTGGTAGCTTGGCCGCTGTGACTGTCAAGCTTCCATCTGACCAACAAGTGTATTACGTTTGAAACTAAAAATTAAAATGTTAAATATATCTGACAGTGTTCACAGTGGGTCTGAAATTAAGGAGCACTTTCAGTGTTACCTGAAGGTCCCTTGGCTTTGCAACTCAAAATTTTGTTTTCTTTCTGACTCACAGCTGACTGTTTTCTTGCTTTTATGATGTGTTGTAAAGCTGCATTGTACTTCCCACCACCTGCTGCACACAGGGTTTCTTCTTTTTAGAGGTGTTGCAGACATGATGTTAAATGTAAGTGTTTAGGGTGGTGATCAGGGTGGCATTGAAGACACTCTTCTTATGGAACTTAAAATTTACAAGCTTGTTTATGTGGGTCAGTGAGAAGGTTTTGTTCTGTTAAAAGTGAATTATAAGAGCAAGAGGGTACAAATTATTTTTCAAAAGCTATTTTATTTAATTGACATTTATGTTGAAGATATAAGGGGGCATTTAGGCATTTGAGTATAATATAATGGTCGTTTACCCAAATTAATGCCAAAGTTACAGAAGGCTACAACATGCTGCATTTTAAAATCTAGTTTTAATACTTTGATTAGCATATTATATTCCAGTGTAATAAAACAAAGTAGTCATCTGAAAGGGATCACATATTACCAGTGAGCAAACCTCTTTGATGTTTTTGTCTTGTCTAATTCCTGTAGCCAGTATGAAATAATTTCTAGCAGCATTTCTTTTGTAGAAAGAGGATTTGAGTCGTTCTTTATCGACACACATTGTGTAAAATGTTATACCATCTGACATTTGTTTGCATTATACTGGTTTTCCAAAGAACTGTCACATGCATCATTTTGCTTGGTCCTTTGAATATCCCAAAATTAAGAAGAAGTATTTTACATTTGATGGTTGAGGGGACTGAGAATCAAAAAGTTCAGTAACTTAATGGAAATCACTCCTGCCACATGTGACTGATTCATGACATGAACCAGCCCTCTTGACTTCAGGTCTGTTGTTTCCCCACAATAACGTGCTGCCCTCTACATGCAGAATTTTAATGCTCTGAAGGTTACAAAGATGATTTCATCTCTCTTGGTCTTAAATGCTCGTTTGGAAGATTGGCAGCATGCACAGATAGAAACACAGAGTGCTAAAGAGCTGAAGGAGTAATTCAAGCTCTGAAAGTGGGGTTGGCCATAGAGGTGATGAGGAGGGGAAGCTGCCATGGTTTCTTAGAAGAATAAATATCCAAACTGGAGCTTTAACAAGGGAGGGGCATAGGGATTTGGAGGGGATTTGGCATCCAGAGTAAGAGAGCAGCTGGAACGAAAAAAGTACAGAGATGGGAGAAGGACGTAGGTTCTGTTTCGGGATGTTGAGTAAAGGGATGTGGTGAGAACAAGGGTGCTGCGTAAAAATGCATGTAATAATGGTTGGCAGACATGGAATGCAGAGAACAGCCAAACTGCCACTCTCATGACCACTCTGGGGACAGATTACAAGGTAGGAGAGAAGAAGGGCGACATCTGTTAGGAATGTGGTGCAGCCTTCCTAGGAAGCGGAAGCGGTTTGAAGTAGGGGACTGCTCATTGGCATTCAGAGAAAGATTGTATTTGGTAGACGTTCCTGAGGTCAGAGACAGATTAGAAATAAGGGGGTTTGAAAGGAGAAATGAACTGGGTCACATCATAAAGATTACTCCAGCTTTGAAGACTTGGAGAAGGAAATGGCGCCCCACTCCAGTATTCTTGCCTGGAAAATCCCATGGATGGAGAAGCCTGGCAGGCTACAGTCCATGGGGTCGCGGAGAGTCTGATACGACTGAGCAACTTCTCTTTTACTTGCACTGGAAGACTGGCAAGAATCACTTTCCAGTGTAATAAACTTCCAATTTAATGAACCAGCAAATCAGCAATTCAAAGAGTATACAGTGAGTTAAGGACCCAAGTAACTGGGTGAGCCTTCCTCTTGTCTTATTAGTTCTTCACAGAAGCAGACCCAAGGTTCTGTAGTCATTACCTCCATCATGGAGGAAGCAATCTGCCATGCTAGTGACAGTCAGAACCAGAGCTTCTCTGACTTTCCTTCCTATGGGAAGCTGAGCAAGATCCCCTCTCAGCCCTCAGTCATCTGCCGATGGGACAAGGAGAAAGCTCCCCTGAGTCTGGTCTTGTGCTGTTTCCTGATGTCTCACTGGCTCTGACCTGGGCCAGGGAGTTAAAGGTCGCTGCCATTTGAAGCTCAGTGACAGCTTTTGACTGGGTTGCTGACAAGTGGTGTTTCAGGTTGCTACATTTGAAGGACCTCCAAGGTATCCTTGTGAATCTATTCATTCAGTAAATTGGAAACATAGGTCTGGCACTGGGGCAGGCAAACAAGGGTAGAGAGAGTTCGGGAATCCTTCTCCAAGAGGTGAAGATCTGGGAAGAGGTGAGATCTCCAAGGAATAGAATGGAGGGAAGAGAGAAGAGGGCAGAGACGATTTTGGAAATCCTCACCTAAGAGGCTGGTACTTCCCTGATAACTCAGTTGGTAAAGAATCCGCCTGCAATGTAGGTTCGATTCCTGGGTTGGAAAGATCCACTGGAGAAGGGATAGGCTACTCACTCTAGTATTCTTGGGCTTCCCTTGTGGCTCAGCTGGTAAAGAATCTGCCTGCAATGTGGGAGACCTGGGTTCGATCCCTGGGTTGGGAAGATCCCCTGGAGAAGGAAAAGGCTACCCACTCCAGTATTCTGGCCTGGAGAATTCCAGGGACTGTATAGTCCATGGGGTCACAAAGAGTCGGACACAATTGAGTGACTTTAACTCACTCAGGAGGGAGGTGGAGGACAGGTGGAGTTGCACTGGAGACTCCATAGGAGCCGTTAGCAGGGCAAGATGAGAACGAGCACCAGGCGCCACCAGAAGAGTTTGACGAGGCGAGGTGGTTGGTCAGAGATGCGTTTCCAGAAAAGGCTGGTGGAGGAACCCCAGTGGGAGGCCACTGAATTGGTGATTATTGATATATAATAATATCATTATTATGATATTTATGCACATATTCAAAAAGTGTGTTGCACTCAGAACCCAGATTTCAGGTGGGTTTTTTTTTTCCCATTTATTTTATTAGTTGGAGGCTAATTACTTTACGGTATTGTAGTGGTTTTTGCCATACATTGACATGAATCAGCCATGGATTTACATGTGTTCCCCATCCCTATCACCCCTACCACCTTCCTCTCCATCCCATCCCTCTGGGTCTTCCCAGTGCACCAGCCCCGAGCACTTGTCTCATGCATCCCGCCTGGGCTGGTGATCTCTTTCACCCTTGATAGTATACTTGTTTCAATGCTATTCTCTTAGAACATCCCACCCTCACCTTCTCCCACAGAGTCTGAAAGTCTGTTCTGTACATCTGTGTCTCTTTTTCTGTTTTGCATATAGGGTTACCGTTACCATCTTTCTAAATTCCATATATATGCGTTGGTATACTGTATTGGTCTTTCTGGCTTACTTCACTCTGTATAATGGGCTCCAGTTTCATCCATCTCATTAGAACTGATTCAAATGTATTCTTTTTAATGGCTGAGTAATATTCCATGGTGTATATGTCCCATAGCTTCCTTATCCATTCGTCTGCTGATGGGCATCTAGGTTGCTTCCATGTCCTGGCTATTATAAACAGTGTACATTGGGGTACACGTGTCTTTTCAGATCTGGTTTCCTTGGTGTGTATGCCCAGGAGTGGGATTGCTGGGTCATATGGCAGTTCTATTTCCAGATTTTTAAGGAATCTCCACACTCTTCTCCATAGTGGCTGTACTAGTTTGCATTCCCACCAACAGTGTAAGAGGGTTCCCTTTTCTCCACACCCTCTCCAGCATTTATTGCTTGTAGACTTTTGGATAGCAGCCATTCTGACTGGCGTGTAATGGTACCTCATTGAGGTTTTGATTTGCATTTCTCTGATGATGAGTGATGTTGAGCATCTTTTCATGTGTTTGTTAGCCATCTGTATGTCTTCTTTGGAGAAATGTCTGTTTAGTTCTTTGGCCCATTTTTTGATTGGGTCATTTATTTTTCTGGAATTGAGCTGCAGGAGTTGCTTGTATATTTTTGAGATTAGTCCTTTGTCTGTTTCTTCATTTGCTATTATTTTCTCCCATTTTGAAGGCTTTCTTTTCACTTTACTTATAGTTTCCTTTGTAGTGCAAAAGCTTTTAAGTTTAATTAGGTCCCATTTGTTTACTTTTGCTTTTATTTCCAATATTCTGGGAGGTGGGTCATAGAGGATCCTGCTGTGATTTATATCAGAGAGTGTTTTGCCTATGTTCTCCTCGAGGAGTTTTGTAATTTCTGGTTTTACATTTAGATCTTTAATCCATTTTGAGTTTATTTTTGTGTATGGTGTCAGAAAGTGTTCTAGTTTCATTCTTTTACAAGTGGTTGACCAGTTTTCCCAGCACCACTTGTTAAAGAGGTTGTCTTTTTTCCATTGTATATCCTTGCCTCCTTTGTCAAAGATAAGGTGTCCATAGGTTCGTGGATTTATCTCTGGGCTTTCTATTCTGTTCCATTGATCTATATTTCTGTCTTTGTGCCAGTACCATACTGTCTTGAAGACTGTGGCTTTGTAGTATAGTCTGAAGTCAGGCAGGCTTGATTCCTCCAGTTCCATTCTTCTTTCTCAAGATTACTTTGACTATTCGAGGTTTTTTGTATTTCCATACAAATTGTGAAATTATTTGTTCTAGTTCTGTGAAGAATACTGTTGGTAGCTTGATAGGGAGTGCATTGAATCTATAGATTGCTTTGGATAGTATACTCATTTTCACAATATTGATTCTTCCAATCCATGAACACGGTATATTTCTCCATCTGTTTGTGTCCTCTTTGAATTCTTTCATCAGTGTTTTATAGTTTTCTATGTATAGGTCTTTTGTTTCTTTAGGTAGATATACTCCTCTAAGTATTTTATTCTTTTTGATGCAATGGTGAATGGTATTGTTTCCTTAATTTCTCTTTCTGTTTTCTCATTGTTAGTGTATAGGAATGCAAGGGATTTCTGTGTGTTAATTTTAAATCCTGCAACTTTACTATATTCATTGATTAGCTCTAGTAATTTTCTGGTAGTGTCTTTAGGGTTTTCTTTGTAGAGGATCATGTTGTCTGGAAACGGTGAGGGTTTCATTTCTTCTTTTCCTATCTGGATTCCTTTTATTTCTTTTTCTGCTCTGATTGCCGTGGCCAAAACTTCTAGAACTATGTTGAATAGTAGTGGTGAGAGTGGGCACCCTTGTCTTGTTCCTGATTTTAGGGGAAATGCTTTCAATTTTTCACCATTGAGGATAATGTTTGCTGTGGGTTTGTCATATATAGCTTTTATTATGTTAAGGTATGTTCCTTCTATTACTGCTTTCTGGAGAGTTTTTATCATAAATGGATGTTGCATTTTGTCAAAGGCTTTTTCTGCATCTATTGAGATAATCGTATGGTTTTTATCTTTCAATTTGTTAATGTGGTGTATTACATTGATTGATTTGTGGATATTAAAGAATCCTTGCATTCCTGGGATAAAGCCCACTTGGTCATGATGTATGACCTTTTTAATATGTTGTTGGATTCTGTTTGGTAGAATTTTGTTAAGGGTTTTAAGGTGGTTAAAGAAGAAAGAAGAAAGGGGATAGCTGAGGCAGTTACTGTTCTTTCAAGATTTTATTCTTTGAAAGAAAGGTGGTAAAGAGTATGTACCTCGAAGAGTCAGCAGAGTTTTTAGGAGTTTTTCTTTAAAGAGATTAATGTGTTTGTGAGTTGAGGGAACTAATTTGATGGCAAGAGAAGGATTAAAAATGCAAAAAAGAGGTGGTAGTAGTTGGGTGGAGCAAAATCTCAGAATTTTGGGAGTTCTGCTTTCAAGGGTAGAATTGAGGGTCTTTGGAAGGTGGGGAGGGATGGGACCCTTTCTCTTCAGGCTAAGAGAAGGAGCAAAGGAGGGATGATTGTGGAGATTTAAGTGGGAGGGAGGTTTTCTAATGGCCTCCTTTTTCTCAGTCATCGGATTTCCTGACACTCGATGTTCTTCTGTGTAAACACGGAGCCAGCCTGTTCTTTAGGGTGGGGGACGGGGTACCCCAGGGTGACTAAGGTCAGATAATGGAGTTACCAGGCAGGTGCTTCCTGTTCTTCAGATGTTGACACCTCTCACCTGACCTGACTGCCCCCTGCCTGGCGCATCTGTCCCAGCTTTGGCTTTCGCTCAGCTCTGCTGGACTTCTGTCAGTCCTTACCCTTTATTCTTGATTTCATTTCCTTCATGTGGCAGGTCTTCCTTCTTGCCTGACCTGCCCTCCTCCTTAACAGGCCAGCAACTGAGGACCTTAGCCTAGTCTTCCACTGGGACCTGGTTGGGGGGAGTGTGGGTTCTGGGATGTAACTGGTTTCTATGCTAAGAGCAAACAAGACTGAGGTTGCCTTTGGGCTCCTCTTTTAACTGTATCAATCAGTGTATTTGTTACATGAATAAGTGAATGTGTTAGAGGATCCTACAGGATGTGCGGTAGGTTAAGCTACTTCTTGGCAAAGATGAGACCTTGTAAATTAATTAGAATGACGTCTTAAAGATATCTGACAGATTTTGTTTTCCATCAGATTAGTCTTTCTCACTGAAGCATACTTTTGAGTCTTATTTAAGGTTGAGTTCTTCCTGTGCTTATGAAATCTGTTCTGACTTTCTGACAGTAGACATGGACATCCAGTTCCAAGAATAGCCTTAAATTAAAGATTGTCAATTTTAAACAGTTTAATAGATATGTAAGTGATAGCTCTATTTTAAGTGTCTTTCATTTTTTGAAAAATAACACTTGCTTTAGAAATTGAAGCTGTTTTAAACCAGTTGCTTCCTTGTAACTTGGCAACAGCTGTTAACCTATGCTAAATAGTCTGCGCAGGGTTCATCGTTATAAACTTGGAGGGTCTGAAGTTTGTTACGAATTGGTTATGAATCACCAGCCTTTCTTGTGTTCTGCAGACTTGTGTAGATTGTTTCATGCCTACCTATCTGGACTAGGAGCAGAGCTGGCTGGTGAGAAGTTAGAAATGAATACAGAGGTTCCAGAAACTTGGTTTGTGTGCACAGAAGGTCTCCCATTTTACTTCATTGTGGCTAATGAAGGCAGCTGAGGAAGGGACCAGAGCATCAGTAGTTTGCAGAAAATTATGATTTTCCATGAAACTACTTGTTGATACTGCCTTTTAGGGAATGAGCTAACATCTGTTTCATAGGCTTGATTATAGTAGGCTCTTAATTTAGTGGTTCTTATTCAGGGTTATTGATTTACATGTAATCTTGTGAAAACATGTTTCAATAACCAGTACTGCCTAAAGTTCTGTCATATTTTGGGTTCTAATCATTGCACCCATATCCATAATATATAAAGTTGCTCATATAGACAGATCAGTAGAGATTCTTGATAAACAGGATGGACACTGATGTATTAAAACAAAAACACTGAAGTATCAAAGATGCAGATGACAGAATACATTCACATACATCTCATTTGCTTGTCACAGCATCCTTTGAAATTGGCATACTCTGCTTTCAGCCTCTCTGCTATCCGTAGTCTCATCCACCCCTATGACTCTAGCCATCAGCTGTAAACCAGCAACCCTTGCATCTAGTCAAGGCTGTAGTTTTTGGCATGTAACATTTAACCAATCTTCTCTTCCCACTTGCCAACTTCCTGAGGACCTGATGTTCTCTTTCTCAGTGGGCGAGATGGCCATCCCCATCATAAATCCAGCTGTACTCCTTGCTTTCCCTCTCCCCTTTTCCAAATCCTGCTGATTCCATTTCCGCATCACATTCAAACCTGCTGCCACAGACCTTGTCCCAGCCTTCCTGACATTTAGCCTATGTTTCTTCAAGCATACTCCTGAGTGCCTCTGGGTTCCACATTGCCACATTGGGGTGGCTTACCTGCAAGGACACTCTGCTCTGTCACTGCCACATAGGAAATTCTGCAGTGGCCTGCCACAGTCTTCAGGTTGAGCAGTAACTTCAGTCTGGCACCAAGGGCCTGTCTCCATCCTCTGCCTGTGCTTGCCTCTGCTGCCTTATCTGAGTGCTGCCTTATTTCTAAGTGCATTTTAGACCCTGCTGCCCAGAGCCTCTGGCATGTTGCTCTTCCATGCTGCCATCCCTCCGTGCCTTAATGCCTTAGCCTTAGAATATCCATCTACATCTTTGCCACCTCTTTCTTGAGCTCCATCTTTCAGAAGCACTTTGGTCAGCATTTTGCATCCACTGTGGAGTTTTGTTTTCCTTCCTCTCTGTTCCTGCTCCGCTTCCCCAGGGGACAGAGAAGTCTTAGAAGACAGGTACCTCTGTTTCTCCAGCACCTTGTACCCTATGTGGGACATACACCTTCGCAGAACATTTCCCAAGTATGAGTCTGCTCACATTTTAAATAATTAAATGACTTATTCAGGGGTATAGGGCTAGGTTCAACTAGTAACAGCTCCAGGTCCAAAGTTCTTTTATTCTACTTCTGTATATGCTGTTTTTTTTTTTTAAAGTAAGTCGAGATAACGAACCAAACCTTTGGTCTTAGTTGAGTTTTCCTCTTTTTTTTTTTTAAGGACAAAAAAAAAGTATTGTTGTTAAAATAGCTTGTTAGTATGGCTGAGTCCTGGTAGGCTCTGCCATAGGTGAAAAATATCAGCCCCAGATCTTTTCAGAAATTTCTATAAATAACACAAACTCAATAAAACCTTCACATTACTATCCTGAGGGTGTAGCCAGGGGAACCGTGTCCCCTGTGAATGATGCATTTAATTAAGTTCAACTTTAATGTTTAACGGCAATAACTAGACAAATTTATTACTCCCAATATTTATATCTTATAAAGTATTAACTTGTAGCTGGAAAGCAGTAATCATTTTGAAATGAATTCCAGAGTCACAATAATGTGGGGTTAATTCATGAGGTTGGTACTTGCAACTTTGGAGTCTAATCAGGTTCTTTTAAAATTAGTCCCACTTAAAGGAGAAATTGTCTCTTACTCATTTTTTAGAAGATTAGAATCTCTTCCCTTTCTGATGGAGACTGAAATGGTTTTCCCCACCTTCATTTTTCCTACTCTGCTGCTTCCCGCCGCACTCCATTATTGATGTTATTATATCATAAGGATTGTTTTTTGTTTTGAGAATTTTTCTCCTGGAAATTCCCCCACTCTTTTCCACTTTCAAACAGATAAATTCAAAGAAAGAATAGCCCTTCTTTCATCCATTATAAATGATTTTTCATTTGAGCATGTCATCTTGCTTTTTGTTACAATGGAGATCAAAGGGATATAGGTTCACCGCTAGTGTTCAGCAGTTCTTTTCAGTTCTGGACCTTAAAGAAATAAGATCTAGTTTAATTTGTAGCAGCTTTAGATCTCTCAGGCATGTGGCACTCAGACGGGTGGCTGTTACTGCATGCTGTGTGTGTGTGTGTTTTAAGACAATGAGGGAACTGGAAATTTGGTACTTCATGCGCTTTGCATATCCCGAAGATATAAATCTCAAAGGAATGCATTTGTGTTGAAATAGTACTTGTTTCTATTTAAACTAAGTTGAGAGTCCTTTAAAGATCCCCATTTAAAAATATTCATTCCACAGTTTGAATGCTGGTGTCATAGAAATTTTCAGTGTTCCATTGCTTGGCTTTTTGTTTTAAAAGAGCCTTTTAAAACCACCTTTTTGTTGGTGCAGTGTTGAAGAATCCGACTGCCAGTGCAAGAGACACAAGAGACATGGGTTCAATCCCTGGGTTGGGAAGGTCCCCTGGGGTAGGAAATGGCAACCCACTGCAGTGTTCTTGCCTCGAAGATGCCATGGACAGAAGAGCCTGGCGAGCTACTGTCTGTGCGGTCACAGAGAGTTGGACACGACTGAGCATGCGCATGCACATTACTGTAAGATCATTACTGGGTAATGTTAAACCAAAACTTTACCATTCAGTAGGCTTACCATCTGATCATTCTTAGTCTTCACACCTTCCATATGATGTATTCCTTCTTCACTGAAACCAGGCCTCTTTCTCCCAGTGTCATCACTGTCACCTGATCTCATCCTTTGTGGTCCAAGTCCCATTCTTCTTGCAGTTGCATTGCATATTTATTCTAAGATTTATAAGTCAAATGTTATTTTATGGTTCTGATGAATTGCGTAGTTTATTAGTGTTATCTGCTAAGGATTGCACTACTTTCAGAAATCCAGTACCCACTCATTATTGCATAGAACTAATAAATACTGAACAGGGCATCTATGTATTCTGTGCTTATTTAATTCTGCTCCTTCCCTAGATCAAATTGACCTTCGCCTGTATCCACTTTTCATCTTTGGGTGGCAAAAGCATTTAAATAAAATTTCAGAAGCTAAAGGCCAAAATCATGTTTGGTTGCTGAGTGGGTTCTATCTTCTAGTCTCTCTCCCATTGACAAAGCCTGTTGAAAAAGACTGTTTACTTGAATGTAGAACTTGGGTTCTAATTTTTATTGTACTTTACATGTAGTTTTATGGATGAGGATCTGAAGGAACATAAAATCCTCATTTAGAGTCAGTTTAACAGAACCCGAGATCCCTGTTGCTAAGAATTAAAAAAAAAAATTGTATTCAAAGTCAATACTATATTCTGGCTTGTTGCACTTTCAGAAATCTGGCTATTGCATAAATGGAATAACAAAAAAATTTTTTTCTTCTCTATGACTATTTTATATTTATTTCCATCTATGTTTTCTAATTGTGTCAATTCTGACCATATGGAAAAAGTGGGTTTGGAGTATCCAGTCGCACATAAATCTGCCTATAAATTGATAGCCACATTCTGTTCAACTGTGTTGAAAGATATAAACATATAGACATTTAAAACCTGCTAAAATGTCAACTGAAATGAAAAAGGATTATTAATGTGATTTTTTAAATAATTAAACAAAAAGCCAAATGTATTAGCAGATTCCATTGATACATTTGAATTTTTGATGTTATGACATTGTTGTGACAGTGTCTGTTATGACATGTGGAAAGGTATACGCTTTGTTCTCATTTGAGCAAGATGTTATTCTGATTATTTGGAATTGATATTCTAAGTGGCTCTGTTCATTTTGGTTTTCCTTCTCAACCATTTTGAGATTCTGCCTCATGAGGGAATGAATCACGTTTCACATGAAGCATGCTCAGTCATGTCCAGTGCTTCACAACTCATAACCTATAGCCACTCCCCCCCAACCCCCGCCCAGGCTCCTTTGTCCATGGGGTTTTCCCAGCAAGAATACTGGAACAGGTTGCCATTTGCTTCTCCAGGGGATCTTCCCAACCCAGTGATCGAACCTGCGTCTCCTGATTCTCTTGCATTGGCAGGCAAATTCTTTACTGCTGAGCCACCTGGGAAGCCTCTTCACATGGAGTGAAGTATGAAAGTCTCTCAGTCGTGTCCTACTCTTTGCGACCCCATGGACTATACAGTCCATGGAATTCTCTAGGCCAGAATACTGTAGTGGGTAGCCTTTGCTTTCCCCAGGGGATCTTCCCAACCCAGGGATCAAACCCAACTCTCCTGCATTGCAGGTGGATTCTTTACCAGCTGAGCCACAAGGGAAGCCCGTTCACATGGAGGTTTACTGGTAAATCTATTTAAGGTGTACCTTAGTATGTTTATTCAGGAACACTCAGCACAACCATGGATGGTGTAGGTTTGATGAAGCAAGACCATTTGGCATGATATTTCCTCACTGACCAACATATGGTATAGAAAAGCAAGAAGTAGGTGCTTTGTGGATAGATTTCCCCATACCTACAGTAAAGGGGAGCTATTTGTAAGTAGCCCTGAATTAATGTTGGGTGTCTCAATTTTGGCTAAAACCCCGAAAGTGAATACAGTTCTGTAAAAATTGATCAGACCACTTGGACTCAAATAATCAGAACCAGCTCTCAATCAGAATAATTTCTTGCTTAAGGGAAAAATATGACTTAGACATTTCAAAGTTGTAACAGATATTCGAAGAAGGTTCCAATATATCGTTACCTGCTGGTAAGTTGGAGGGTATTGTTTTTTTCTTTTTTTGGTGTCTGGAGGGAGGGAAACAGATTACAGTGTCACGATGTTTTTTTAACGGTGACCATAATGTGGGCTGTGCGAGGCCCGGCACAGACCGCAGACTCCTGTCTGTGCATGGGATGCGGGCAGTTCTCTAAAACTCTGTGGCCTTCTCTTTGGTATTTGGGCTTTGGAGGAGATGAACTGAATATTGTTGAGCAGAGGTGCTTGGTGGTGATACTAGTAGTTTTGCTTGGGAGAGGTCACACATAATGTCTCTGACCCGGTTTTTAAGTCAGGTTTGCCGGCCCCTTCTGCCTTCCTGAGGAGACAGCACTTGTGCTTCTCCAGCCTGGTCCCTGTGCTTGTGACGCTGTCTTCATCAGCCTCACATGCCTGCCCCTTCTCACCTTAAGCAGCTTCCTCCTCTTTGCTCTCCACCCTTCTGTCTACCAAGTTGACAACAGGTTTCCCATTTATTCTGTACATTGTCTTTATCAGCTGACTGAAGCCGATTCAGTCCATACACATCAAGGGGAAAATTCAGGAGGGAGGTGGCATTCCTTTGCCCCTCCCATTTACAGGTTTCTTCTGACTGGGCGTCCTTGGGCCATTGTTCACTCCTGCTGAACCTTTGTTTCCACATCTGAGCAGAAATGTGGCTTGAAAGGAGGGATTTCTCAAGGCCTTTGAAACTGTAAAATTCCTTGTCTAAAAGTTCTGTGGTCTGTGGGGAAATGAGTCCTCTTACTAACCCAGAGTCATCAGCGTCTGAGACTTGGTGATAAGAAGCCCCATTTAGCTCTTGCCACTGCCTTAGGACCATTTTCGAAAGGAAAAATACATTCAGAATTCCAAACAGTTGCCTTTAGAGTGTTGTCTTTGGAAGATAACTTAGATAAGCCTTTTTTTGTACTTTGTGTTTATATCTGTGTGTCTTATTTTTTTGTTTTGTTTGTAAAAGTCTCCAGCTCTTATTAATTTCAGTTTATTTACCTATAAATTAAGATTCTTGACACCTCCTTCAAGCAAGCATTGGGTTTATTTACTGCTTACGTTTAGGATGAGTCTAATATGCAGAGATGTGTTAGATTATTAATCTTATTACTTTGGCAAAGGACTGTTTCAAAGGGTGAGTACTGAAACTTGCCCTAATACTTGGAATTTATTTGTTTTTATTACATTTCATAAATGAAATTTCAGAGCCTGGAGGAAAATAGTAGGGTTAGTATATTTCAGGAATACATAATTGGCTTCAATTCTTTGGTAGAGAAGAATTTTATAAAATTAAAGTATCATTATGAGTAAAGTAGCTTTTTGCTTATGTATATATGGAGCCTCAAATCTTTTAAAAATTGGAGTCATAATTTACACAAATGTAATAACATTAAAGCTAAAATATTGCTCAGTTTGTATATATGACTGTTCCCCCCGTCCTTGTTCCACATTTAATGGTGTTCCATGGTTTTTGCTTCTCCATGGTGATTTGTCATGAGAACTGGCTAGTCATAGCTGGGAAACAACTTGCATCCTTGGGAGCCCAGAGGAGGATGTTATTGCTGTTTTAGCTCAAGCAATGCCTGTTTCTGTACTTCTTTTCCAGCCAGTAAATGTGGGTAAGAAAGCATAAGACAAATGTGTTTAGAATTATCTTTACTATAAGCATTCAACAAAGAAGCTAAACTGTAATGGGAAGTATGGTTTGAAAAAGCTGTTTTCATTATAAACTACTTACTGGGCCAGATTTTTGTAAAGGTAATCTATGAATAACTTTTTAAAGCCAAGAACATTTAAAAAAAATATTGGTGCATGAAACAATTACATGAACAGTGATTGCATATCCTTTTGGGACATAGCAAGCCTGCTATTCAAATCAAAATGCCAACCACTTGCTTTTGGAATGGCTGGACCACTTGGTGGGCGGCCATATTGGACACAAAAGCAACTCGCCTCTGAACCATGCAGGAGCATTCTGTCAGCATCTGGGAACTCCATGACTATATTTGCTTACGTTTTTCATGACAGCAAACAAGTAAACAAACACCAATAAATAAAGAATAAGATAGGAAACAACATCCTCTCTATTTCTGACTTATATTTCTTATGGTTATGAGAGAATGTGTTGCTTTTCCATTTGTGTTTGGTCATTCAGTAAACTAGTGGTCCTGCATCGGAATCATCTGTTCTTCTGCTTTTTCAGAGGATCTGCATGTCAGATCAGCAGCTTCTTTGTACAGCTGTTCATTTTCTTCCCCTGAGTGTTGGACAGAGTGGTCAGCAGACTTTTTTTCTGTCAAGGGCCAGATGTAGATATTTTAGGCTTTACAGGCCATACAGTTTCTCTTGCAGCTACTTAACTCTGTCCTGGTGCTGTGAAAGCAGCTGTGGACTGTACATAGGGGAATGAATGGGTTTGTGTTCCAGTAAAACGGGAATTTTGCTTTATTTCCAAAACAGGTGATGTGCAACATTAGGTGCTTGAGCCATAGTTGATTGCCCCCAGTGTTGGAATGATGGTTCCTGCTTTTCATGTGTTCACATATATAACACTGCTCCATGGATTACCTATATTATAAATAAAGGGATAGATAAAGGAGTGATGATTATGGGTGCTTCCAGGGTGCTCACTGTAGCTCTATCCGTTTCTCACTTAAGGCAACATCCCAGAAGTCCCAGGAGTGCATGTAGCTTATCACAGGGATAACCTTGGATCTTCTCTGATTTTGTAACAAGTAAACCAGTCAAAATCCTCAGTACTTCAGTAGTAGAATCAGATTACTCATCAAATTCCCCACACCAGGCTTTCGCCATTGGCCTTTGAGAGTTCTGGTTTGAGAAGTCCAGTTCTTTGGAGCTCTCAGTTGGGGTCTCGTGGAACACAGTTTGTCGGAGTTGAAGCAAGACATCTGTGCTCATCAGTGGTGTCCACATGGCCAGATGGAGCTTCGTGTGTACAAAATGCTGTCTTGTGTTGTTCATAGAGGTATGTGAATCAGGTGAGCCAAACAGTTATAGACCTTGTGTTTAATTGTCCTAGATCTTACCCTGTCCCTCCCTCCTGCAAGCTAAAATTGCTACAGACTGATATTGAATACATGTGTCTGCATTTGGGTGACTGGAAAGTTTATTTTACAGATTTCTGGGAGGTGGTTAGAGATCAGCTTGTTTTGGGGTATTATTTGGTCAAAGAAGGGTAAACAGTTCATGTGAGTTCTTGCAAGAACACACCCAAATAGATGGGATTAGAGTTAGGATAACACTTTGGACACTGGTGTGAAGAACTGACTGCGTAGAAAAGACCCTGATGCTGGGAAAGATGGAAGGAGGGAGGAAAAGGGATTGACAGAGGATGAGATGGTTGTATGGCATCACCGACTTGATGGACATGACTTTGAGTAAACTCCGGGAGTTGGTGATGGACAAGGAAGGCTGGTGTGCTGCAGTCCATGGGGTCACAAAGAGTCAGACACGACTGAGCGACTGAACTGAACTGAAAGGTGGTATTGATGATTCAGATACATGTAGCTCTTCCTTGACCTTCTTACAGAATCCACTTGGTAGACAAAACAGCTTGCACCCCTCACAACATTTGGTCTGCAATGTCCATGCCTCATTGGTCCATGCCTACCAGCCTTCTGACATTTCTTATCTGACCAGTTAAGTCAGATGTTCCCCAGGAATCAGTTGTGCTTGTTTGTAAACCTATTCAAGTTAGTTGTTACAGTTATTGCATGTCATTTGTTGCTATATGTATGAAAAATAAGACGAGTGATTTGGAAAGACTCGTCCAGGTGACTTACCAAAAACTCGTTTTTGACTTAGGTTGTTGGTGTGGGTGGGAGAACTGTGGGAGAGATGGAGGGAGGCGGCAGAGTTGAGAAAGATCCCACTCACTAACTGCTGCATAAGGATCTTTATGTTCTCACTCACCTTTAAAGAAACCAGTTGAAATTGTAGGTAATGTAATGTGAAGGTTGCAGGGAGCTCACCAGAGCCATGCTCCCAAGGCTCATTCTTGTATCGAGCAATTGGCAAATAATTTAATGTTTTATTACAATTTAATGTATAAAGCACATATGTATCTTTGGCTTTTACTTTGTGTTTTAAATATATTGTTTACTGGTCCTGATTGTATCTGAGTGCTTCCTAAATGTGCCAGAGTTTTGCATAGTCTTTTACTTATCCTCACCATCGCCTGTTGGAAGAGGGCCTGATTATGATCTTCATTTTAGCAATTGGGAATCCAAAGCTTAGATATCTAATGTAACTTTCCTAAGATCCCTAGGCTAGTAAATGCCACATGTGAGATGCAGTGTCTTTGTCTTTCTCATTATACCATCTCCCTGCCTGCAGCCAACTTGATATTTAAATGCAATATGAATTTTTTTGGAATAATGTAGTTGGTAAGATGTTAACTTATTATGAATTGCTAAGCTGATCTTTATTAGAATTAAACCTGGAGGTTGTCACAGGGTGAATCAACTTCAGTTAGTGCAAGAAATACAAGTACAACTTAACTTAAACCTTAACTATATTGTCCTTACATCTTTTCTGCAATCTGTTTTTCTTCTCTGGTTGCAAACATACCTACTTGGAATGAGTATATTTTTTTTACCTCTTAAAAAATGCTGTTAGGTATATGATTTAAAATGTAATAGGGCAGATATTACTAGCTCTGTGTTTTTAGATGAAGAAACTAAGGTTCATAGAATGTAAGTGAACTAAGAGAGATATTTGGAAAACCACTAGGCCATTCAGGTATGACCTAAATCAAATCCCATATGATTAATCATTGGAACTGACAAACAGATTCGAGGGATTAGATCTGCTGGAGTGCCTGAAGAACCATGCATGGAGGTTTGTAACACTGCACAGGAGGCGGTGATCAAAACCATCGCCCAAGAAAAAGAAATGCAAAAAAGGCAAAATGGTTGTCTGAGGAGGCCTAACAGATAGCTGAGAAAAGAAGAGAAGCTGAAGGCAAAGCAGAAGAGGAAAGGTATACCCATCTCAATGCAGAGATCTGGAGAATAGCAAGGAAAGATAAGAAAGCCTTTCTCAGTGATCACTGGAAAGAAATGGAGAAAAATGATAGAATGGGAAAGACTAGAGGTCTCTTCAAGATACCAAGGGAACATTTCATGCAAAGATGGGCACAATAAAGGGCGGAAATTGTATGGACCTCACAGAAGCAAAGGGTATTAAGCAGAGGTGGCAAGAATACACAGAGAAGAACTATACAAAAAGATCTTCATGATCCAGATAATCATGATGGTGTGATCACTCACCTAGAGCCAGACATCCTGGAATGCGAAGTCAAGTGGGCCTTAGGAGGCATCACCATGAACAAAGCTAGTAGAGGTGATGGCATTCCAGTTGAGCTATTTCATATCTTAATTGATGATACTGTGAAAGTGCTGCCCTCAATATGCCAGCAAATTTGGAAAACTCAGCAGTGGCCATAGGACTGGAAAAGGTCAGTTTTCATTCTAGTCCCAAGAAAGGCAATGCCAAAGAATGTTCAAAATACTGCACAATTGCACTCATCTCACATGGTATCAAAGTAATGCTCAAAATTCTCCAAGCCAGGCTTCAAAAGTACGTGAACCATGAACTTCCAGATGTTCAAGCTGGATTTAGAAAAGGCAGAGGAACCAGAGATCAAATTGGCAACATCCGTTGGGTCATCAAAAGAGCAAGAGAGTTCCAGAAAAACATCTACTTCTGCTTTATTGACTACACCAAAGCCTTTGACTGTGTGCATCACTGAAAAGCAAAGTGGTGGGGAAATGTCAAATTCTACAAGATGACAGTTTCTATCAGTGGAAGGCAGGAAGCCCACCATGGAGATATTGGAGCAGCAGTGGGGACCTTAGGGCATTGCATCAGAATCACTGGAGATGCCCGTAAAAAGGCAGATGGCTGGAGCTCCACCCCAAACCTAATGAGAATGACCATCTCTGTAAGTGGAGCCAAGATGTTTATACCTTTAAGAAGTATCCTGGGTGTTCTCTGCACTTTAATGCTTAAGAACTGCTGCCTGAATTGGAAAGCCATCAGACTAAGTAGAACTCTCTCTTTGGCACCCAACAGTACCTGACACTTCATAGGCACTTCAATTTCAAGGCTGCTTTGGAGAACTAAACTTTTGTAGGGGCAGATAAAGAAATTAGCAATGCAGTTGTGATGACTTCTTCATAACAGGATCACTTTGTAGAAAGAGGGCAGGAAATGCTTAGCATGAAGATAGCATTTTTCTAGAGAATGTACTATTTGATCAGGAAATCCCCACCTCAGGTTTCAAAGGATAAAATAAATGAATGGACTGAGAGGACTTAAAAGTGTCTTTCTTTGAAAGGTGTATGGAATGTATCACTTGAGTGTTCAGACTTACTGTTAGCCCACATCACAGGATTTTGTATATAAAAAGGTATTACGGAATGGCTCTGGCTCAGAGCAGTGCCAAGTCAAAGAAACATTCATGATGAAAATACTATCTGTTTGCTGAGTTTACCCCACTGATTTCCTGCTGAGGTGAGCTCCCACCATCAGAGCCCAGGACCGGAAGGAGGAAAACAGGAGTGAGCAACTCTCCCCCTTACTTCCAATGTGAGCTACTGTTGGCTGTTCTAGAGGAAAGTTTATTTTGTTTGTCTGTTGTGGGGGGGTTGTAATTTCTAGCTCAGACTCAGCACACTTTCAGCAGTCCAAATTCTCTTTGGATAAATTCCAGCTAGCAGGAAAAGAGAGCTTCCAGTTAACTTTTTTTTTCTTAAGAAGTGAACACTTTTAAAAAGTCTTCAATGAATTTTTTTTAACAGTATTGCTTCTGTTTTATGTTTGGGTTTTTTGACCAAGACACGTGGGATTTTAGTTTCTTGACCAGGGATCGAACTTGTCCCCCCTGCATTGGAAGGTGAAGTCAAAGCTGCAATACTGTGGCCACCTGATGCGAAGAGCTGAGTTATTAGAAAAGACCCTGATGCTGGGAAAGATTGAGGGCAGGAGGAGGTGATGACAGAGGATGAGTTGGTTGAATGGGATCACTGATCGATGGACATGAGTTTGAGCAAGCTCCGGCAGATGGTGAAGGACAGGGAAGCCTGGCGTGCTGCAGTCCATGGGGTCACAAAGAGTAGGACATGACTGAGTGACTGAAAAATGATGAGATGGATGTAGAGTTTGAATAACATAAAGCAAAGATCCACATTGCAGTTGAAAAGTTGGATAAAAAGATATTTTCCTATGTAATACAGATATTTAGTTAAAAGAGGAGAATGTTGAGGGAGATTACTTTCCCCTAGTATGTGCTGAAGTATTATATGGAGGATTACTACTGGCTCTTTTCTGGCTACATCTGAGTATGAGATTAATTTTTTTTTTTTTTTTTAAGGATTCAATTTCAGCAGGAGGGATTTAGTTGAAAGACAGGAACTAGTTCTGGTAGAAGGAAAGTCTATAGGGTAATCTTCTCTGTGGAATTCTGTAGAACAGTTTTAAGATTCTGTCCACGTTTAGAATAATAAACTAGTTAACGAAGTGCAAAGTTCTACAGTTATGTATATTGATTTTACTCTTTTTTTTTTTTTTAACAATAGTGGGATTGTAAACTTGGATGCAGCCTGTAGCATTGGAATAGTCTCAAAGTAAATTATATACTTAGACTTTATTGTAAATAATTTCCTACCATGTTCTTTTCATTCTACAGGGAAAATAAAGAATGGTGGTAGAAAACAGTATATTTAGGCAGACAGAGGCTTTGCAACAAAGTTTCACTTTTATCAGCTTATATCCTTTCCCAGGGAGTGATTTGGTTATTATTCCTAATTCTGCAAAAGAACATTTTAATGGTGGACCCCAGACAGCAGTAAACTTATTAGAATGAAGAATGGAAGAGGAAATGATGGATTTCAAAGTTAGAAGTATCTGAAATTCAGGGATAAGAAGTAATATTCAACTAGATCATTGGGGAATAATTAGAAAAATAGGTCATCAGACAAGAGACTTAGAAATCTTTCAGAGGGAGACTCAGGAATTCACTGGACTGTTACCCATATGTGTTAATTGTGCAGTGTGAGATTCCAGAATGACAGTGCTAAGTTTGGCTTACCAGAGAACATTTTACTTTCTGTGAAAATTTAGTTTTTTATATCTCACCACAAAGCACCAAAGTTTTACATGCGCCAGCTATAATGTATCCTTAGTGCTTTTCATTCCTCATCCTCAAACAGTAAAAAAAATAGAGAATTAATTAAAAAATTTAGTGAGGCAGCAATATGAGCAACTATTAAGAGAACTAAGAATGTGTTTGCTGAATCAGGATTGGGGAATTTTGAACTTATTTGTAATAGCAAGTAGACTTACAGAAGTAAAAATGAGTCTTACGGTTACCAGGAGGAAAAGGGGGAAGAGATAAATGGGAGATTGGTATTGACATATACACACTACCATATATAGAATAAGTAACTAATAAGGACCCAGGGAGCTTATAGATATATAAATTCTTCTCAATACTCCGTAATTATCTATATGGGAAAAGAATCTGAAGAGTGGATATATGTACACGTACAACTGATTTCACTTTGCTGTATACCAGAAACTTAACACAACACTGTATTTCAACTATACTCCAATAAAACAAACAAAAAAAGGAATAGAGAAGATTTTCTCTAAAATGCCATTAATCATCTGGAGAGAACAAAAATCCGACCACCAGAAAGGTGGTGGGTATACGATTAATGCTTAGGGATTTTTAGAGTCAGAAATATGAAATACTCAACTTGACCTCTTTTGAACTTTAAAACAAAACAAACAAAACACCCCTGTAACAGGTCACGTACATTTTTAGCTAAGGGCAAGGATTAAAAGTGAGGGAGTCAAAATGAAGAAGAGGAAATGAACAAAGAGAACGAGAGAGACAGAAGTTGTTCCTGGTAAGTGGAGAGATAGATAAGAGAGGGGAAGCCTATGGCAAAAAGTCCAAAAGAAAACACCAGAGGAGAAAGAATGAAACAGCCATGGAGGTTGTCCCCATCTGCCCTCTTCCTGCCAGCTCTGTAGGCTTCCTGGCCATGCTTCCGCCCTGTGAATGGCTCCTCCTGCTTGAAGGTGTGTCAGGGTTGTCCTTTTCCAACCCCCTGTTTACCTGATGTCCGCTCCTCTTCTTCTCAGCTGCGGCTACCTGCTGCTCCTTCTGGGTGAATGTTCCCAAAAGCTTGTGAGAGCTCCCATGTTCTCCAGCTTGTCTGCCCGTCTTCTCCATGCCTTTCTAACTCTTGATTCTTTATGGCCCAGAATCCTCTGTGCTGCCTCGTGGCCTAGTCTGTGGTTGCATCATAGCCCCTTAATGATTCTCCTTGACCTCTCTTAGTTGTCTGTTAAGTTCGTCTTCAGCTTGAATCACTCTTCCTTCACCCATAGCGTGTCTGACGGCCATATCGTAGTCTAACAAGCTGTCGCCAGTTCCAGTGATGGGCAGTGCCTGCCTCTAGAGCACTGCAGGGGGCGGATTGTGTAGCTCCATTCAGACTCAGTGAGTCCAGAGTGTTGATGGCTGAGTCACCTCTGCCAAGGGCACGGCGGTCAGGAATGGCGACACACCTGCGTCCATCTGCCGTCCTGCAGAAGTGTTCTGGATGCGTGCAGTTGTTACGTTCAGAGTGCTAACGGGGGTCAGGTTGGATCAAGAGGAATGGACATAGTAGCTGCCAGCTTAGACCCATTTCTTGGAACAAGTGAGATCGAGAAAATGACCGGAGAAATGAGTAGTATTAAATGAGGAGACAGAACTACAATGGGGAATTCCAGAAACATGCCTTTCTCTGTCAAAGGCGCGTGCCTTTCTATGCCTTTTACCTTTCCCTGTCACAAATCCAATCCTTGAAATGCTGGTAATTTCTAAGAATAGAAAGTCAAGGAATAAAGAGTATGCTTTAGCTAAACCTCCCTGTGCCTGTCAGGATGCTGAACTATATAGACATTATGGGAGCCAGGGGAAACCTTAGCACCCAACTGTCCTTCCATCCTTCCATCCATCCATCCATCCATCAAACCTATATCGAACCTCTGTTACATACTTGCCAGTCTCTGGCCATGTGGCCATCAGGGGACACATGCCCTGCCCTCAAGGAGTTTAGTCAACACATTTTATTTTCATCTTTATAGTTACTTATATGCTTATGTTATTTCTTGATACAAGTTTTTTTTTTAGCAGGTAAACCTGTGTCTGATCATTTTCTCATCCTGCTCCTGCCCTGTGGTGGTTAATATTATGTGTGAGCTTGCCTGGCCTACCAGTTGCCCAGGTAGCTAATAAAATGTTACTTCTGAGTGTGTATTATGAGGGTGTTTCCAAAAGGGGTGAGCACATTTATTTAGTACACTACGAAAGAGGTCTGCCCCAACATGGGTGGGTTTTGTACCATCCGCTGGGGTCCTGCATTGAACAAAAAGGTGAAAAAAGTGCAAATTCCCTCTCCTCTTGAGCTGGGACATCCATTTCTCTTGCACTCGAAGGTTCTTGGGCTTGGTTCTTGGGCCTCCAGGACCTAACCAGCACCCTCCCTGTGTTCTCATACCTTTGGCCTGAGACTGCGGGTTACCCCGGCAGCTCCCCTGGTTCTCAGGCCTACTCCACTGACTCTCCTGGTCCTCCAGTTTGCAGACAGCAGATTGTGGGACTTCTCAGCTTTCATAACTGTGTGAGCCAGTTCCAATAATAAATCTCTTCTTTGAGATACATACATGTATGTATATATATCTCCTTGGCTCTGTTTGTCTGGAGAAACCTGACTAACACACCCCTAAGCAGCTGCCCTCTCTGCAGTGCCTCATACATGGGAGTTTCTCCATAGCTGTTGCCAAGTGAATCGTTTACTCTCGACTGCTTGGGCCCAGGAGGGTTTATAAAAGGGAGTGGTCGGTAGAGCCTTGCATGGCTTTGTAGAGAAGGTGATAGAGGTAGTTGTATAATAATGAAGAAGTGGTTGATTAAAAGCCATCTTGACCATTTATCAGCCATGTAATTTGGCCAGTTCATTTCACTTCTGTGACCCTTGGAGTGCTCTGCTGTAAAATGGGGGTGGTAATTTTGACAGGGTTTGCTTATTTTACTATTTCTGTCTATGCTAGGTGTAGCTTTGAGAACTTAATTTAGTCTTGGTGTTGTTTTTGTTTTTTTAAAATTCTGTTTTATAGAATTTATAGTTTTAGACCTGGTTTTGCTCATTGCTGCTTTTCTTTTAAATTGTATTTCTTTTTTTTTTCTTTTTAATTTTTTTTTTATTGAAGGATAATTGCTTTACAAAATTTCCTAGTGTTCTGAGAATTAAACATTATGAATGTGGAAGAAGTTTATCAACTCTTTAAGTGTTATGCAGTTATTAGTTTTTATTAATATTTGTCACTAGAAGCTGCTCTCCCCAAACTTCTGACTTCAGACATCTGTGCCTTGGATCTGTCTTCCATTTTATTAAATTGTCTATATAAGCCTAAATGAGGCAGTCTGGCCAAGGCCCAACATCCAGGACAAAGGTTTATGCTCTTGACCCATTTCCTGGGGCATCCTAGCTATCCATTGAAAAGATTCATCTCTTAATTTAAGGAGAGTCTAGAATTTTAACTTTTTAAACCATACCTTAGAAACCAAAGATATTAAAGGATGCCCTTAACATCTGATATTAAAGGACGCCTTTAAAGCATCAGTTGAGAATGGAATATGGGTTACCTTGATTCACATTTTAAAGGTGGCATGCTAAACAACATCTCAGTGAGATACCTGCAGAAATATTAAAATTAAGACATTCTGAAATTCACGTCTATGTGAGAGTTACATTATTCTAAGGTTGAGGGTTTTATATACTAGTCTTTTGTTTAGGGTAAAGGACTTACACTTAGTGTCAGACTGTAGCATATTTGAACTTTGTGATGGAAGTGCATTAGTACTGGACATAAGGAAACCTCTCGATTATTTTCCCATGTGATGACAGCATAATTCTCTCAAATACCAGATTTTCAACCATGTACTGACACTGTTGGTCAAAGAAAATAATTCCTATGGTGATTGCAGTTAATAATATAGTATTGTATATTTGAAAGTTGCTAAGAGAGTAGGTCTTAAAGGTTCTCATTACAAGGAAAAAGAATGTTGTAACTAAGTGTAATGAAGGATGTTAACTAGACTTATTGTGATTCTTTCACAATAGGTGCAAATATTAAATCATTGTGTTGTATACCTGGAACGAGTATGTCAACTATACCTCAATAAAAAAAAAAATTCCTAATACCTCATGATATATCCTAATTTTCCCCTTCTTTGATCAGTTATATTTTCCTCTCGTTTTAGAATAGAGTGTGTGACATCTTAAATGTATGAATATTTCCACATTACAAGGTGTCAGTGGTTATTTCTCGGAGATTGTCCGTGCATGGCCAACAGTATGCATTGTGTTAATTCTCACATGTTCCCCCCGCTATGTTGTAGAGCATGATTTGCTCTTTCAGTTTTGTAGTTTGCTCTCCTCTCACTAAAATTTGTACATTTACTTTGGACGATGTTTAGAAAGTGCTGGTGGAAACATAACTGCCATTCAGCACATGTGGGCTTCTATTATTCACACCTGGATCCTTTCAGTCGCCCCCTTAATGGTTCCCCCACTGGCATTCTCCCCTCTTTCTAGTCCATCGTATTTACCAAGATTAATCTTCCTAAAATGCTGTGTTCATTGCACTCAAAAACCTTTAGAGGCCCCCTGATGGCCTACAGGATGAAGTCCAGACCTCTTAGCCAGACAATTAAGTCTTCCTGCAGCCCAGTTTCCACTTACTTTCTGGCCCTCTTACTGTAATTCCCTCTTCAACTGATACTCCTGCGGAGGCCTCCTGTCTCCCCTCCTCTGGACCTCTCTTGATTGTCCCCTTTCTTGCTATGGCCTTTGACTCAGTCTCTGCCCGTCTAAATGCTACTCATCCAGTTTTCAAGTTCCAGTCCAGCTGATCAGATCTTTTATTTCCCTTGCAGCATTCACTGTCCTTATCATATATTGTCTTTTATTATGGCTGTTTGTTTATACAACCTGTGGGCTGCTCTCCACCCCACTCTGTAAGTTCCAGAAAAACACAGCATCTATGGACAGGAATGGATTGTTGCTAGTTTTATAACTCTGTATGTAAACTGGAGCTGTAGGACTGTGACTGATGGTCACTGAGTGAGATGCAGCTGGCTCACTCACTCACTGTGCTCTACCATCTAGTGCAGTGGCGCGGGATCTTCATAAATAGGTTTCATCGAGTGCTTGTCAAATAAATGAATAGAGACATTAAGTTTATTTTGTTCTTCCCATAGGTGAATTGTGTTAGCATTTAACAGAACACAGTAGCGTGTATAGGGTTTGGTTTTTTTCAGAATGCCCCAGGCTCATTTATGGATGGTCATGAATTGTGTGTAGTCTGCTTAGGTCATGCTGTATGCTTAGTTAGAACTTAGTAAGTTGGCGGCCAGGTCTTTCTATCAAACAGATTGGAAAAATTCTCCAAAGTGTTCCAGGAACTCTTTGGAGAATAGATCAATTAACGATTTTGTTGCATTTCATCTCTTGAAGGTTCAGGCTACCTCAGGTGCAGGAAAGCTCCTGCAGGACAAAAGATGGCTTGTTGCAAAGACCAGCTAAACAGTCTTTTTACACACATTCAGCCAGTTGTCAGTTCTTCCTTGATCGTATCATCATTACTGCTTGTATTCATCTGACACCAGAGTGAAAGAATAAAGGCAAAAGATGGGGGGACCTGGGAGGGAATTCCTACAGCGCTTAAACCGGTCTTGTCACGCTGCGGGAGCACCATGTCTGGTTTTAATAATCTCATGTGTCATTTTCAGTTTATTATTAGTAAAATAAAAACCTACTTCTGAGAATTATTTTTATTTTTGAGAAGATTATGGAATGTCACTTATGCTCTTCTTTCAGGAAAGTCGTGGAGGGGGATGTTAACTTGCTAAATGTCATTACACTGCTTGTTTTCAGTTTCAGATTAATAGCAGGTGGTAGCCATTTTTCAAAGCAAACAGGCTGTCTTTTTAGTTCGGTTAGAAGAGAAGCATGGATTCTTTACTGTAGCCCAGAATATTCTGTGCAAGGTGACAAATGGCAGGGATCACAAAATGCTTTAAAAAATAGAAAAGCTGCTAATATTGTAAATTTTTAAAGGACCAAGGCTGAGCTTTCCTCAGACTGTTTCTTTACCATACTAAATAAGTTACACATCTTGTTGTTTATGCTTAACATATATATCTATTATTTTCAGTATATTTTCATGCAGCTGTTTTTGACTTGTCAGTAATATCTTTGTCCACTTTGCAGTGCTTATTCCAGATAGTAAACACCGCTAGAAAGGAATTGCATCTTAGAAGCTCCATATATAGCTTTTAACTTAAGATAACCTGTACTCTACTCTTAAATTGTGACTAACTAGCTTTGTCATCTAATGAGAGTAGAGCTGTCCCAGAATTAACCTGAATTTGGGAGGTACATTCCTACTTCAAATGTATATGACTCTTTCTCCTTTTGTCTGAGTGTTTTTTTTTTTTTTTTCTTTTTTTTTGGTCTGAGTGTTTTTGGTAGCTGCTAAGTACAGCATCAAATGTCTTTCATGGTTGGTCATTAAGATCATCATTTTACGTGTATTTGGTTTAAGAAGCTTTGAGGGTGGGGGTCACTTTCCTCTGAGCTGGCGTCTGATCACTTAGCTTCTCAGTCTGTACTGTTGCTAGGAGCTTTCTAGCATCTGATCAAATGATGGATGAGTGAAAACCATACTCACAGGAGGATGATTGTTAAGCCAGAAAGATAATATATAATTAAAATGATAGCCATAACTTTAAAGCAGACAGGATATCATGTCAAGTAGCTAATAATATTCTGACTTCCCAGCAGGCAAAACCAATAAAAAATCACATGGCTCGTTTTTATTTCTTGGGTCCAAACCTGCAGTGGGGTCTACTTCATGAGCTCTAGTGGGAAGGGTCAGAAATTGTTTTCATGACACAACTCTTCCGGTTGTAAATTTCAGGGAAACTCTTGTCTGCAACTGTTTCCTTAACTATAAAAAGAAATGAATAAGTAAGCAAATAAGCAAAGTGGGTATAGTGACTCTTCGTGATGTGATTTCATTGTTGTGTCATGAGGCTTTCCTAATGTGATTATATAGTTTTACGTCTTTAAAAGTGATTCAGGATGTTAAAAATTGTAAGTTGACATTTTGGTTATGTCTATTTTTCAGTTTCTTGTTAACAAGTCTCTGATGAGAGGTGCTCACCGGTGTACCAAGGAATTCTGGAATTTTGATTCCAGAGTTCTCTGCTTTATATGGTCCTTCTATACCAGTGTACAAATAAGGGTGAGAACAAAGCTAAGTCTGAGCTAGCTTGGCTCAGTGTATGAGTCAGAAAGAAGTCTGGTTCGGCATGGCCCCTGTGATGGCCAGTAATGGCTGTTTCTTCATCCTGCTGCACCAGCTCCAGGAACTGAAGTGGCTTATTTACATACTCTCCTGTCTCCTCTCTTGTCTTCCAGCTGGATGATTTATGCTTTGGGTTCATTCTTTTCTTTCCATTCCCCTGTAGGACTTCATTCCCTTCTTGCTTTGTTCAAGCTTGAGTTTATCACTATTTATTCCTGTGATCTCACCTCTTAACCTCTTTTCCTTGGTCAGTTGAACTGGAGGCTTCATACAGAGGCTAAAGATTCTATGCACATACGTGTGTATTTATTTATACTGAAGTGTAGTTGATTTACAGTATCACGTAAATGTGAGGTGTACAGCACAGTGGTCCAGTGGTATATACATTTTTTTTCAGATTCTTTTCCCTTACAGGTTATTGCACAATATTGAATATAGTTCCCTATGCTATACAGTAGGTCCTTGTTGATTATCTATACATAGTAGTGTATGTATTTTAATCTCAGCTTCCAAATTTATCCCTCCTCCCACCCTGCTTTCCTATTTGGTAATCATGACTTTGTTATATATGTCTGTGAGTCTCTTTCTGTTTTGGCAATAAGTTAATCTAAGTCTTTTTTTTTTTTTCTCCCTTTAGAATCCCTGTATAAGTGATATCATATGGTATTTGTCTTTCTCTGTCTGACTTACTTCACTTAGTATGTTAATCTCTAGATCCACCCATGATGCTGCAAATAGCATGATTTCATTCTTTTTTTATGGCTGAGAAATATTCCACTGTGTGTATACACCACATCTTTATCCATTCATCTGCCGACTTCATATAGAGGCTGAAGATTTTTTTAAATTCCCTCATTAGCTTTGGGGGAAAATGGGATGTCTTGAAGGGCCAGGTATTCCTTCATACTTTCATTACCAGTGACCACTGATAAGGCTATTTTAAAATATAATTTTTATCCTTTTAATACTTCTACAGTTTCATTGTTTCTGGGTGTACAGTGGAGTCACATCTTGCTTAAGAATTTAGTTTTAACACCAGCATGTGAATTTTATTTGCCAATTATACCTTAATAAAGCTTAAAAAAAAAATCCACATGTGAAGCCAAGATTGCGTTTGTTCAGATTTTCTCTTGGGAGTCCAGCATTGCTGTCTTTCTTCCATTACTGAGTTAGTAGGTTTCTTTGAGCACTAGATGAAGTGTTGGCTTTCAGTTAAGGATTTTGTGAATGAAAACTCTCTAGAACCCCTAGCATTTCATTCTCTGGAAAGAGTTGGGGCATGTGAAACATGAGACAAGCCGAGTGTAGAGCTGGCCTGGGCTTCTGAAATGGGGGGATCCTATGCATGAGTTAAACTTTCCTCTTTCTGCTCTTTAACCTGAGTAGTTGGAGTTGCATAAGCTAAGTGTGCATGTGATGTAGTTCCACTGTACTGTCCTCTTTAAAGCCCTGTGAATGAGATGAGGATGCCCAGTTTTCTGAACTTAGTCTTTTGTTGGTAGAAAACGAGAGCGATTGTGATTTGGTTAGCAACAGTGTAGTGAAATTATTTTATAAAGTGGCCCGTTTCACACTCCATCCTACCTTTTTGAATTGGCCAGGTGGTGGCAGGTTCAAGAAGCAGCACAGTGAATATTGCGGAGTGACAGAGAGCCGGTGAAGTCCCTGTTGCTTCACCAGTAGCTGCAAACCCACCAGCGGTGCCAAGTCAGGCAGAGAGGGGGCTGCGCTGCTGCCGCACAGCGTCTGCCCCTGGCAGCCAGGGGTCATGTCCACGTGATTATTTCCAAATGTCGTTTCATGTGTGCTTGTAGCATCCTGGCCATTTGGCAGTAGAACATACGCATTTGTGGAATTTCCTCTGGCCTAGCTGTAGAGTAGATTCAAAATGAATAATGGAAGAAATGTTGTGGTAAATGTAATGCATGAAATGCAGATGTTAAGGGCTCTTAGATACTATTTAGCCCATCCCCTTAATTTTGCAAAGAAGAAACCCCCAAAGGCTAACCTGCCCATGATCATGAGTTAGCAGCCATTCTGGAATTAGAACTTGAGTTGTCTGAAGACTGTTCTGTAGCTTTTCCTACCATACAGAATTTCTGGATCGAATTGTATCCCCCAAGTCTATTTGGATTTACTCTGCCTGGCCTGCACAAGTGAAGCCTTTCTAAAGTGAATTGTTACAAAGCAGCAGATAGAACAGCGTTTTTGCTTGCTGGTTTACTTCCTGTTTGAACTGGAAGCCAAAGTTGAAGACCTGCTCAGAGTTCCTTGTTTGTCCTCCTTTATTATGTGTTAAATGGCAAATCAGGTGATGTGGCTGCCCTGGGGAGTGCACCTGTCAGCTCTTCCTTTATGGGAGAGCCTGCTGTCAGAGTTCAGTTAGCAAAAACCTGGGATCCACTGCAGCCTTGACTGACAGTGCATGGCGTGGATTCTGGAGCTGGGTCTTTCTGCTTGACTCAGAATCCCTTTCGTGGGCAGTCTCTGCTCTGGGGCTCCCCATTGGCCGACTGAGGTTTTCTCAGAGCTGCACTGTTGCTTCCTTCCTTGTCTCCCATCACAGGTGTCAAACCTGCAGCATCATAGAAGACTCTCCCTGTCTTCTTCTGCCCCGCCGCTTTATCCTTCCCCCTAAAAAATTTCTTCTACTTCTGATTCTATCTCAGCATCTGCATCCCAGAGGAACTGAACTGTGATAAGCTACATAGGTGGTTTTGAAGACATTTGCAGGCTATTCTCCATTAACTGGTAAAAAGTCTCTTCATGTTGCTGCTGCTGCTGCTAAGTCGCTTCAGTCATGTCCGACTCTGTGCGACCCCGTAGACGGCAGCCCACCAGGCTCCGCCGTCCCTGGGATTCTTCAGGCAGGAACACTGGAGTGTGTTGCCATTTCCTTCTCCAATGCATGAAAGTGAAAAGTGAAAGTAAAGTTGCTCAGTCGTGTCTGACTCGTCGTGTCCCCATGGACTACAGCCTACCAGGCTCCTCTGTCCATGGGATTTTCCAGGCAAGAGTACTGGAGTGGGTTGCCATTGCCTTCTCCACTCTTTATGTTGAGTACTGCTGAAATGTGACTACAAGTGTTTGACTGGTCATCTTTACGTTGTCTTCCCTTAAAGTCAAACCAACATGAAATAAGGTTAGATAGTGATGGTATGTGCACTGCTGCCAAGAGGCAGGGGTCCAAGAACCAACTTTCTCCCTGACCTCAAAGAATTCCCTCTGACACCAGGGACTTTGAAGCCTCTTACTTCCTCTTAAATGAGCTGGATGGTCTCTGGATGTTTTTTTCAGCCCCAAATGTGAAGTAGATTGCAATAGGAGAGATTGACTCTGGCGAATTGGTTTCAATCGTGTGAACATTAAACCCAAATTTAAACTGAAGAGATACAAGTTAATACAAAGAAAAGGAGTTCAGAAGTTGTGCAGTAATTGTGTCCATGTTGTTGTCCAATTTATTTGTCAGATCAGTGACACCAAATACCGTGGCACAGATAGTACAGCTTAACTAGCATCTCTGTGTTAGAGTGCCTCTGAGATTTTAATCTCTATGGTAAAACAAGATTATTTGTAAGTGCTTGGAAATGGAAGTATTATTCCCTACAATATGGAATAAGAAGTAGAGACAATTTAATATAATTGTGACTTAGGTTACGAATTCCAAATACCTCCACTGTATCAGCTGTGGTCTGGAGAGAAACCACTCTGCCTTTACATGTAATGGTCACATTCAGTGGCTTATAACACCAATCTGATCTGCAGCTGAATTTGATAATAAAAGCTTCCTGCTCTCAGTCCTTATAGTCATATAGTTTTATTAAATATGACCCTTTTTAACCACATTTTCCTCTTTGAAATATAATTCTTATCTTTAAAGTTTCTGAGCGTAATACTAACAATTCTCTGACAGAGAGTTCTTATATATTTTGTAGAACTTGGGTTTCTGGAACTTTGTTTTTATGCAGCTGCTGAATCTTAGTTACACATGGTCTTTTGGACCATGCATGTTTGCATTCACTTGGTCCACCATAGTCATAGAGGAGCATAAGCTAGTGTCATTAGAGAAAATAAAAACTACACATCTGAGAACTCTGAAACCCTAGCAGTTCATTTCCCTTTTGCCTCCGCGTTTATTTACTCTTTCTATGTGTTGGGTATCTTGATGTGTTTTCTCTTTTTAAATGGCTGTTTTGAGAGGAGCACGGAATATATGATACTGAGCTGATGAGGTGATATGTTTCAGCACCTTTCATGTTGAGACTTCATGTTGAAATATCACGTTGCTTTGTAATGTGAAACTGTGTAAAATCATAACATGCCTGTTCTTAGGAATGCTGTATAAAATATTTAACAATAGGCCTGGCATTGTCACTTCCCAGGAAGAACAAATGTTAAACCTCCAGCACCAGTGCTCACCAGTTCTGCCTGAACTGAACATTGGTCACATAGATTCAAAATCTTATGTTACATGGGCATCGATTCTGTTGTTACAGGGAGCCATACAAAAGATAGAACCTGTTTTGTGCCTTTTCTATGTAATTAAAAAAACGTTGAAACTTCCAGTTTCTTCTCTAACTGGAAGATGATTAACTACTTTATATACCTTGCTTTTCTACATTATACCCTTCAGGCAACCCTACAACCGAGTTACACTGTGATCAAGTCTCTAGCCCTGTTCTACCTACCATACATGTAGGCATTTACTCAATAGAAATTTATTAGCAAGCAGGTACAGAATGCTTCATTCAACTCATCTGTAGAACTCAACGGAGTCCCAGTTGTCTGTTCTTTTAGGTGCTCTTTGCAGGGATTGTTCACCTGTTGGCCTCAGACAACTAGCAGTCCTTTTAAACCAGTGGTTCTCAACTGGTGCCAGTTTGGCCTTCCTGGAGACAGGGAGCACTGTCTGGGAACGTTTCTGTCTTTCGCAGCTAAAGAGCCAGGGGGCGCTCCTGGCGTCGTGGAGGCCAGATATGCTGCTAAACATTCTTCAGTGCACAGGACAGCTCTCCGCAGCAAGGGGTGATCTGGCCCCAAATGTCTGTAGTGTCGAAGGCGAGACTCTGCCCTAAACCAATGGCTGGACACAGGACTGTTCAGAGATCAAGCCTGAGGCACTGTTCCTAAAGTTAGAACTACTGGTCTTATTCTCATAACTCATATTCTCAGAACTTGTTCGCACAACAGATGTAGGAGTATCTTTGTATACATTCACTAACCTTACATCTTTTTGATAACTTTCATTTTACCAATAGAACATCTGATATTTATCATGCTAGTGAACCATTTTCTCTAATAAAATCTCATTTCCAACATAACTAGCGAGGCATCACTGTTGATCAAGATATGGATAGGTGAAGCCCTGGTTGCAGCCATATCTAATGTTTTAAGCTTCCAAATTGTGAAGTTTTTGGTAAGAATACTACCTGTTGATCACTTCTGGATTGTGCATTCTTGACTAATACACCAGCAGCACCGAGTTCAGAGCTTCATCTAAGTAATGTGCACACATACCATCCCACTGAGGGTGTTCTCGTACTTTGAAGTAATGTCACATGCTGCGACAGATTTGTTTCCCAGAAGCTGTGTCTACTCACCTCCTACAAACTCTTCCCCTCAGTGCACTTGATTTCATCTTGGCTACCATGTCCTTATGGGAGGAATAAGTCTCTTTTCTTGTCTGAGAAAGTCTGAGGTTGACAATAGGAACAGTGGGTAAGTGAACATGTATAATACAAGACAAAGTCAAAAATATGTGCCCTGAGAGACATGTGGAAAGCTTGATTAGGTGTAAAAGTGTGAGAGGCAGCAAGGGTATGACATGGCAAAACCACATGAAGGAAGAAGATTCAGAAGGTGTTTTAAAACTTGATAGGGGTCTGGACTGGGTCAGTGCATGGTCAGCTGGTGATTTAGCTGAGCTCAAATGGATGTCCTGGTCTCCTGACCCCTCACCGAGTGGGTTTCCAAGTATGTCATAGTCCTGGTAAGTTCTGACTTACACTGGAAAGCTGAGGAAGTAAATCTGTGATTTAAAAATGTTTTTTTCCCCTCTCTAAAACTATAGAAGAAAGCTTGTAAAATTGTTTGTGATTTCACCTAGCACTTAATGTCACTGCTTTTGTCAAGTAGCATGAGCTGCACAAATGTTATGAGAGAACTACTGGAAAAATTTAAAGCAAAGTACTACTAGGCTGCTTTCTGTTCTAAATGTGTGTACCTAACAACCTCCTCACTTCATTGTTAGTTTACTTTTTAATTTGAAAGACCACTTATCTTTGCCTTTGTTCTTTTCAAGAGAATAGGCAGATACACTCCCAAAAGACAGGGGACACATTCAGTAGTAAGTTGACAATATGACATGTAGAGCAGGGTCCTTTGGGGACAAAACAAACAGAAACAAGTGGATTTAATCAAATCCTGGGAGATTGAGTATGACTTCCAAACTTGGGATCAAGAAGTCTGGTAGAAGAATGGTCTTTGTCTTTCATGCCTTGGTCTGTACTCAACTTCTGTCAGCTCTTACTGTGATGGTGAACATAACATTTCAGGCTGGGGTTTGCTCGTAGCTTATGTTTCATGCCTCTAAGTAGTCACTGAAAGGTATACTCAAGTTGATAATAGGTTGGTCATTGTTCAGGTTCACTTGCATGAGTTACCCTTTTGAAGGTCACCTGCTGTGGTTTGGAAACCAGGGCTTTGAGTATAACTCTTTGTTTATTAATGCCACTTGACAAAAGCTCGGTGAACCCTATGTAATTTCTCATTTGTAACAAAAGTCTAGTATTCAGCTAATTGAATACATGGCCACTTTAATTATTTTGTTACGGCTAATTGATATTCACAGTGATCATGTTCTACAGTTTTTAAATGTAATATTACTTTATAAGTTTATGGTTCAGCCGCTTCAGATATTTCTGGTTTTTTTTGTCTCTTAGCGTCAGCATGTAGTTTTATTTTCCTGTGTGTCATGCTTGATGTAGGGCTAACGTGGAAGAAAGCTCCTTTCTCTGTTCTTACTTGCCTGTGTGAGTTGATAGATGCATAGATTGATTTTTGCCTACCACAGATTATCCTTATGATTGGGAAAGATTAAATCTTTCCCAGTTTATTATATGTGTGTTTTAGATTTGTTCAGTCACTCAGTCGTGTCCAACTCTTTGCGACCCCATGGACTGCAGCATGCCAGACTTCCCTGGCCATCACCAACTCCCGGAGTTTACTCAAACTCATGTCCATCGAGTTGGTGATGCCATCTGACCATCTCAACTTTTGTCGTCCCCTTCTCCTCCCACCTTCAATCTTTCCCAGCATCAGGGCCTTTTCCAGTGAGTCAGTTTTTCACATCAGGTGGCCAAAGTATTGGAGTTTGAGCTTCAGCATCGGTCCTTCCAATGAATACTCAGGACTGATTTCCTTTAGGATAGACTGGTTGGATCTCCTTGCAGTCCAAGGGACTCTCAAGAGTCTTCTCCAACACCACAGTTCAAAAGCATCAGATTTCTTACAAGATTTAAAATGATAAGAAGTGTAGTTACAGGGATTTCCTGTTTAGATTGATTTAGAATTGTTGCGTTTTCTCAGTTTTAGTAATTTCTGTCTTCATAACCTCCTCCCATGGAAAATTGAGCTGATACCTGCTTTGTTTTCTACCTTGAGGTATTGAAATTGAACGCTGGCCTTTAAAGAACTTTGTCATTTAAAATATGTAAGTTTTCCCATAGCACCAGCTCTCCCCTCACATGCCTCGTATGTGATGTGTGAAGTAACAGTACTTGCTCGGAGCTGAGTGATTATGATGTCACTGCGTTGCCAGTGCTCTGTGCCCTGTTCCTTATCTCAGCCTCCCGGAGCAGCCAGGCCTAAGAGGGCCGAGCTGCCATGCCCAGAACCTGTCACTGTGAAGATTTCTCTAGGAGCATACATGGAAAGGTACATGCAAACTATCTTTATGTCACAGACGGAATCCCAGTGTTCACTTCTCTTAACTTACTGTATCATTTGTTGTTAACAGCTTCAGGTCTCTTCTGAAATGAGGAAAGTCTTTTAAGGAAGTACGTACGCGTTGTGTACTTCATTTTGAATCTGGCTACCAGCACCGAGTGCAAACATCAAAATGTTTATGTGTTGGGTTTCTTAAAATTCGATTTCCTTATTTTCTTTCTCTTGTATATGGCACACTCCAGTTTTCCATAATGATCCATTTAGGCGCTTTCTGTCATGTTTTCAAGCCCAATCACATTATCCAGAATCTAACAGAATCTGAAGACTAATCAGCACACGTTACTTCTTGAGAAGGAATAGTGAACCAGAGACGGTGGGGGAAATTTTTTATATCCATCTTTTCCCCTAAGAAACGATCCTCCTGTAACAGTGAATAACGTTGTAACCCTCTTCATTGTCATTTGTTCGTTTACAATGATTCCATATCTGTCAGACCGTTCTACGTGGAAGTTTCATTCCCTGCAGTTGGTTTACCGCTTTTTCTTAAGTCGTGTGTGACTCTTCATCCTCGGCAGCTATTAGTTTAGTCAGTGTATCCCAGGCTTATTTAAGTTTCCAGGTTCGTGCTGTGTGACTTTCTCTCCCGGCCTCACATTAACTGTTTCAAAGCAGTGTGCCACTGAGGTGGTGTGGCCGTGTTTCTGGCTCTGTTCTCCCCAGCAGATCGCAGGCTATTGATTCTGTTGACAGTCTAAGGGAAAGACCTGGGATGTCAGCCTGTGGTTGGGTGTTTTCAGGCCTTCGGAGGTGGTTCGTCTTTAGTGTGCATATCTCAGCTTTTGATGTGTTTCTTTAACAAAATTCCAAGGATTACATCTTACGATGTGGGTGTTTCTGCATATCTTTCATTTAGGTGGTAATCAACCTTTCAAAATTAAATTTGGTGGTTAGTGTGGTCTCTTTTAGGCCGAAGCTGTATAGTTGTGATACTGAATTCTTAATGTTTTCTAAATAGCCATAATAGAATATCTATTTCATTTTTTTTCTTAAAAAAGAAATCTCAGTGTGCAGCACTATGTGAACAAAAGCAACATTACTTAGTGTAAATGGTTTAAGAACCATGGTTGGTAATGTCATGCATTGAATGGGGAGATAATCAAGTCCTTATACATTTAGCATTTACTAGGTAAAATAATTTTCCATGCTGTAAATAACTGCTCAAGTTGTTAAATTTGTTTGTTAGTATTAGCCACTTAATTACTCACTCTTTTGTCTTTTGTACCATGTTAGATTTCTATCTGATAATCACAGATAAATGTATGTGATAATAATGTTTAAAGATTTTTGATTAAAGATATATAACTTTATTACAGAGATTTTGGAAAATAGAGAATAGTCTAAGTAAGAAAACTATCCCACTGTGCATATCATATCCACTGTTAACGTCTCAGTATATATTACACTTTTTCTGTGTCTACATAACTAGGTGCTCAGTTTTTCCTGTCCTTCCCTTCTCCCCTCCCCCCACCCCCATTTCTTCACCAAAATTAGGAATTTAGTGTACCTGGTAATTTGTGACCATTCCCCTCCCCTTAATATTTTGAGTTAAAGAAATCAATTATTCTATTAAAGCAGTATTTTTTAATGGCTCTCAATGTTTGATCATTATGGCCAGACTCAAGTCTTTATAATAAAGAGCCTGTTGTTGGACCATATCTTATATACACACACCTCTGTTGTTCCCAGTTTTTTGTTGCTTTAAATAATGTTGGCAGTATTTTCTTAGGTATAAATTTTTGTGTGCTTTTCTTAGTATTTCTTAAAATTAAATGCCTAGAAGTGAAATTAACTAACTGATAAGCAAATTAACATTAGTAAAGATATATATATATTTATAAAATTATTTTCATAAATTTTAATATGCTTTATTTGGATTAACTTAAAAATTTTATATTGTTAAATTCACTGTTTTGCGATACAGTGTTGTTTGAGTTTTGACAAATGCATGCACTTGTCTAACTACCATAATCAAGAAGGAGAATTGTTTCCTCACCTCAGAAAATTCCCTCCTTTGTCTTTTGACTACGAAGTGTGTTTATTTTTAATACGGGAAATGTAAGGAAAAAAAATAATTAGAAACCCCTCATAAGCTTATCACCCTGCTATAACCTCTGTTGACATTTTGTTGAATATCCTTCTGTTCTTTTATTTCTTCTTCCCTGCAAAAAAAGAGATCATACTCCCCTTTCTGTTTATAGTCTTTTTCTTTTTTTTACTTAGTATATTTTGAGTATATTTTAATTTAACCGTTAGATCGGTTTTTGTTTCTGTTTCTTTGCAATTCTAATTAATCTTATCATGAATATCTTTGCATATTGCCATAATTACTTAAGTCCTAAAAGTAGAGTGTTTAGATCTCAGTGCATATGTACGGTTTTCAAACTTATTTACATTTTGTCAAACTGATTTTTAAAATGCTTATGCCAATTTATATTCTGACGAACAGTGTCTTGAAGAGAATGTTTTTCATGTATCTTGGGCAGTATTATTTTTATTTTATATTTTTAAATCTGATAGATGAATTATGGAATTTTATTTTAATTTTCATTTTTGATTTCTTGTGGGTTTTTAAAAAATGTGTTATGTACATTTTTGTGCAGATTGCTAGTCTGTGTCACTTGACTGTTTTTCTCTTGACTCTTTTTGGGGATGGAGAGCTTATTTTTTAAGTGCTTTTTATGTGAGCAATACTAATTTCACTGTTAGGGGTTAGTATTCTTTTCATTTGCTTGTTCATTTTGTTTAATGTTTTTTATTTTATGGAGGTTCTCATAAATCCATCCTTCTGCATTTCCTTTATATTTGGGGGGTATGTGTTGAATTTAGACAGATCTTTCCTCTTTAGATCACATAGTCTTGCATATTTTCTTCACATATAATTTTATCAAAAAATTCTTTCTCCATTGCTACTACTCCATTACAAGTACATTATTACTATTCTTCTTATACTCCTGTTAGACTAGTAAGGTTTTTACTGTTATGTCAAGGAGCCATAGATTATGTGCTTGCATATGTGTGTATTTTTTATTTAATCTCATTATTTGGTTTTTAAATTATTCTTATACTTTCAAGAAGCATGAACTTTTTCATTGAAATCTTCTATTCAAACAGAATTTAATAGTACAATAATATTCAAATATGTGCAAAGTTAAGCAAGTCCTCTTATTTTTTTCCCCATTGTCTCCTTTGGCTTGCATTTTAGGTAAATACTATCCATCTGATTTCTTGGTTGACATTTGGGGAAAAAGTGTTTCTCCTGGTAAATAACTGTTTCTCTGTTTTTTACATGCCACAGGATATTGAAATCAAAGTAAGTAGCAAAACAATTACCTACAACAAATGTGCAAATGAACTCACCTGAGTTAAGCATGTAGTGACAGTCTCCCTTACACAGGTTGAGCCAGGAGAACCTTGATCGCCTTGCATGGCAAAAGAATGGGAATGCCAAGATATTTATTTTGCTTATTTCTTAAAATTTCTAGTCAGGCTTGTGTTCAACATTCATTGACCAAAAAATATGTTAAAAACTTTTCTAATGTGGGTAATGTAGGGAGGTTTGCTCTCAGAAATAAAGGTCATTTAAATATAATAAAAATAGAAGCAGCAGTTTAAAAAATGCATTTTTCATTGTCCCTCCCCCAGTTTATTGAGATATCATTGACCTACAGCAGCGTGTGTGAGGTGTACAGCATAACAGTGGTTTGACTTACACACCTCCTGCAGTGATGACCGCAATAAGTTTAGTAAATACCCATCATCTTCATATAGACACAGCATTAAAGAAGTAGAAAAAGATGTTTTCTCTTGTGGTGGGAACTCATAGGATTTACTCTCTTATGATCTTTATAAGGTAGAACAGTATTAATGATCTTATCATGTTGGGCATTACATTCCTAACGTTAATTTATCTTATAACTGGAAATTTTTATCTTTTGACCACTCTCATCTATTTACCCCCCTCTCTCCCCCTCACCTCTGGTAGCTACAAATTTGATCTCTTTTTCTCTGAGTATTTTCATTCGTTTGTTTTTGAAGTATAATTGACCTGCAGGACTATGTTAGTTCTTGATATACACCATTGTGATCTGATATTTCTGTATATTGGAAAATGGTCATCATGATAAGTCTGGTTGCCATCTGTCACCATGCAGAGATATTACATAATTAGAGACTTACAGACTACATCCCCCAACTGTAGTACATTTCACAGTTGTGAATCATTCATTTTGTAACTGAAAGTTTGTATCTCTTATTTACCCTCACTTGTTTTTCTCCTCCCCCAGGTGCCTCCTCTCTGACAGCCACCTGTTTCTTCCCTATATCTATGACTCTGCTTCTGTTTGGCTATATTTGTTCATTTGTTTTGAGTTTTAAATTTCACATATAGTGAAATCATACAGTATTTGCCTTTCTTTATCTGCCATTTTACTTACCATAATACCCTCTCAGTCTATCCGCTTTGTCCCAAATGACAAGATTTCAAAGAAATGCATTTTTAATTTAGCTTCAGAAACATCCATAAGAAAGCATTATTTTTTTCAAGGATAAAGATTTTATTGCTTGAGTTTTAATTTCATTAAAAAGATAAATTAGTAGGATAACTAAGAGTTATAAAATTACTTTTATTATTTTACTTTTAATTACTTAAAATTATTCAAATAAAGAATTAGAATGGTTTTTGCCCTTTTTGCCAAAGACAACTATGCCATTAAAAAGGAAGTAGACCGATACATTTATTTATATGCTGGTTTCACTGGGTATTTTAAGGGTTCTCGTATGGAAGGTTTATGTAGGGTTCTCGTACGGAAGGTTTATGTACAAAATGTTATATAGGCATTTTTTTATTGCTCAAGAAAGGTTAATAACTCTCTGTGTCTTTTGCCTGGGATAAAAATCAAAGTTTTATTAAGCAAAATATTAATCCTTGAAATTACTCTTCAAAAGAGAAGTTAAATAAAACTGTCTGTGCTGTAGTCTGACATTATCAGAAACATTTGGACAAAGTAGGACACAGCTGTTACAGTTTAAAAAAATACAATGCAGGCCCATTCTTTACATTTAAATACATCAGTCATCATCTTATAAATGTTTTTTCTATAGCAGAGACCTACTAGCCTGCAAAAAATCTTCATCTTTGTATACGTATTTCTAATGCAATTTATACTTAACTTTTGCTTTGCTGTTACTGCTTTTTCTTAATATAGTGTATTTTTCATTTCTTTTTTTAGGCTAAGCAGCTGGAAGAGAAAGATCGGGTGATAAAGAAGCAGGATGCATTCTACAAAGAGCAGCTGGCTAGACTGGAGGAGAGGGTATGACTGTTTCTTGTCCGTGATTCTCTTCTCTTAACCACATCTGCAGTGTTCCCATGGGTGTATTTAAAAATCAATACATTAGAACTGTAACCACTTTTCCTAGTTAAAAAGTGGCCAGGAAGTAAAGAAGCCAACCAGGGCGATCATTCTCGAAGATAATGTCATTTCTACTTTGGTAGTTTTGCGTATTGTTGTGTTACTGGTTCGTTGATAACATTTTACTACTCAGGAACTCCCCCCAAATATTTTCCCCTATATGTTTAGAAGCTGCATTGTCTCCAGGTCAAGCAGTAGAGTGCTATTCTGGGCTCTGCCAAACACTGACTAAACTTGAGCACATTCTTAGAAGCGGAAATGTTTTGAAGGATAAACTGTCTTTGTGAAAGCTCAGTTTCATTGCACTTGTGGCCAAGAAATGAATGTCTTTTTCAAAACTGGTGGACAGAAGCTGAACAGTAGGACTCAGGAGAAGAGTTAGGTGGAGAGTGGAGGAAGTACCTCTGGTTTCTATGACTATAGAGTTCAACAGACTCGAGGAAATTGAGACTGAAACAGGAGGAGGCAGTGGGCTTAAGATTGGAAATTTGGGGACCCAGTCAGTGCACCTATTCAAGGAAATACTTTATTGTCTAGGATAATTTCATACCTAGACCATGAGGTTGCAAAGCTGGTTTTCTCTTTGCTTTGATTGAGACCTCCAAATTTGATTTGAAATAGCATGTTTAGTAAACAAAAAGTAGGTTAACTAAGAAATAGACTGTCAAACTCCATTCAGTATAAATATTTGTATGTTGTCTTCATCTCTCTCTATGTCACTGAACTTAGTACTTCTTGAATGTAGAGACCATTTTCTCATTGATTCAGCAGATGTGTGTATATGTCAGGCCCTAGTAGTGCCAGAGATAAGCTAATGAAGAAAGTGAGCTAACCTGCTGCCCTTCTGGAGCTTAAATTCATTAAAACCCTGTCAACATGTTGAATGGCAGATTATAATAACATGCAAACAGTGAAGTGGAAAGAGGAGTCCCAGGGCCTAGGAATGTAGATGTGGGGCTGGGTGGAAGGACCTTTCTAAGAGCTATCTGGGTGTGGGAAGCAGGCCAGGACCAAGCCCTGAAGCAGGGTTGTGCTTGACATGTTTGGAAAGGCTAGATGGCTTGTGAGTTGCTGTCTTCAGTAAGAACTGAAGCAAGAGGGACTTATTAGGTTGATGCAAAGGTAACTGCAGTTTTGGACTGTGAAATTTTAAATCATTATAACTAGGCTCAAATATATCTTTATTAATCAAAATAGGAACCATCGCAATGAACATATTTTTGCCAAAGAGAAATGACCCTTGAGGTATGGTTTGCAGAGGACTGATTTAGTGCACAGGTTCTGACACCTGGGGGCTTAGATTCAAGTCCCTGAACTGGCATTACCTGCTGCCTATCTCGGAGTATCATATGTAAACTTTAGGTTTCCTCAGCTCTAAACTGAGGATTTAGTAGTACCTACCTCACTAATTTGTAAAAAGAGATAATTCTCAAATTAGCTGTAAGACTGCCCAGGACAGAGTAACCGTTCAATCAGTGGTAGCTCTTCTTTTACTTCTATCCCGAGCACTGTTTCTGATGTAATGAGTAAATATTATCTGAATCAAATGAACGAGTGAAAGTTTTTGAGGTGATTAACCAGGAACCTGCTTTTCCCCCACCCAATGATATTTTTCTGTGCCTTCAAGTATTACTGTGCTAGGTATGTTTTGACGTTCTCATTGATCACTGTTACATACAAGAAAAGGCACTTGTAAATATTCACCCATTTCTCATAAATGACGAATTTCCTAGAGATATTCAGTGATTGGTTTGAGGCACTGAGAGGATGGATTTACTCTTGGCCAATTAAAGATGGCGCTAGTGGTAAAGAACCCTGCTGTCAGTGCAGGAGACATAAGAGAAATGTGTTTGATCCTTGGGTTGGAAAGATCCCTTGGAGAAGGGCGTGGGAATCCACTCCAGTATTCTTTTCCTGGAGAATCCCATGGATCAGAGGAGACTGGCCGTCTACAGTCCATGAGGTCGCAAAGAGTCAGACCACAACTTAGCAACTAAGCCTCCACCACATGTAATACCTCTCACATTCTTAAAAAGTTTATCTCACATCTCTGTCAGCTTTGATAAAGCTGGCAAGATTTGCAATGAAACAAGTATTTGAAAAACTTTAAAATGGCTTTGTCAGTGAAGAGTTGATACCTTTGCATATTGGTTCTAAGAAGGGTGAAATTGGTGTACAGGTAAATTACACTTATTACTCCTCATGAGTTGGAGAAAGGAAGAAATTATCTCAGATGTCTGGGGAACCAGCTGATATGAATATCAGGGCGGGGGAAAGCTCCATTCACACAAGGGAATGTCTAATTGATAAGGAGTGTATTAAAGTAGAATCTAGAGACATCCCAAGCTGTATTACAGAACTGCTTGTGTTTAAAATGCTCAGTAGACTTGGGTTCATATTCTCAAATGACCATAAATTTCTCACTTTAAAAGAAGCAGAATGAGATATTAAGATAACTCTTAGGGATATCATGCTGTAGTTGGATCATGAAATTTGCATCAAGTCAAGGAAAATGAATAGCTGAGTAATAAGATTATGAGTCATCAAAAAGTGATAATGTACAGATGGTTAACAAACACATGAAAAGATGCTCAACATTGCTCATTATTAAAGTAATGCAAATCAAAACTACAATGAGATATAACCTCACACCGATCAGAATGGCCCTCATCAAAAAGTCTGCAAACAATGAATGCTGGAGAGGGAGAAAAGGAAACGCTCTTGCACTGTTGGTGGGAATGTAAATTGATACAGCCACTATGGAAGGTGGTATGGAGATTTCTTTAAAAAACTAGGATTTTAAAACCACCATATGACCCAGCAATCCCACTCATAGGCATATACTCTGAGGAAACCAAATTGAAAGAGACACATGTATCCTATTGTTCATTGCAGCACTATTTACAATAGCTAGAACATGGAAGCAGCCTAGATGTCCATTGACAGATGAATGGATAAAGAAGTTGTGGTATATATACACAATGGAATATTACTCAGCCATAAAAAGGAACACATTTGAGTCAGTTCTGTTGAGGTGGATGAACCTAGAACCTTTTATACAAGGTGAAGTGAGTCAGAAAGAGAAAGATAAATACCATATTCTAACACATGTATATGGAATCTAGAAAAGTGGTACTGAAGAGTTTATTTACAGGGCTGTAATGGAGAAATAGACATAGAGGATAGACTTATGGACATGGGGAGAGGGGAGGAGAGGGTGAGATATGTGGACAGAGTAACATGGAAACTTACATTGCCATATGTAAAATAGACAGCCAATGGGAATTTGCTGTATGGCTCAGGAAACTCAAACAGGGGCTCTGTATCAACCTGGAGGGGTGGGATGGGGAGGGAGATGGGAGGGAGGTTCAAAAGGGAGGGGATATATGTGTACCTGTGGCTGATTCATGTTGAGATTTGACAGAAAACAACAAAATTCTGTAAAGCAATTATCCTTCAATAAAAAATAAATTTTTAAAAAGTGATAATTATACAATTACTGTGGCTGCTAATGTAGCTGATAGGCAGATGGTGTGGTGGTCTTAGAAGTCATCCTGGGAATAACTGTACAAGATTCCATGTCCCCTCTTCATTAATAGACCACCTAGTATTCAGCTGATGCTTTCACCAGTTCATCTAGTTAAAAGAGAGAAAGATAAGTACTTGTATCCACTTTTAAACTTACATTTTTAAACAGGAACCTGGACTTCATAGTCGGTTAAATGATTCTGCAACTTGTATAATACCACAACCATTTTTCCTTACATTAGCCACTGCTGGATTCCACATTTTGCATCTTTTAACACACGGTTTGCAGAATTTCTAACAGAAATGGTTAGACATTGTACTATTTTCATTGTCATCACAAGAAAAATCCTCCTTACAATCTTCTGCATTAAGTTTAGAAAGTGCCTCATCTTTGCACACCTAAATGTCTCTCACATACTCCAAGGTGAAATCCAACTGGAAAAAATTCAACTTAGGTACTTTTAGGAATGGCAGTAATAAACAAAAATATGATATTACAAAAATGGACAGAAGACACCGAGGTTAAATACCACAGATGTAATTTTATGATTTTCAGTATCTTGTGCACAGTGGAAAATATTCTTTTTATAAAAAATATTTCTTTCTTTGGCTGCACTGGGCCTTAGCTGTGGCACGCTGGATCTTTGATCTTCACTGCAGCATGTGGGGTCCACCGCCCTGACCAGGGATTGAACCCTGGGCCCCCTGCATTGGGAGTGCAGAGCCCTAGCCACTGGACCACCAGAGAAATCCCGGAAATACATATTCTTTAAGGGGCAACAGCTTATATTTTGGAGAAGGCAATGGCACCCCACTCCAGTACTCTTGCCTGGCTAATCCCATGGACGGAGGAGCATGGTAGGCTGCAGTCCATGGGGTCGCTAGGAGTTGGACATGACTGAGCAACTTCACTTTCACTTTTCACTTTCATGCATTGGGGAAGGAAATGGCAGCCACTCCAGCGTTCTTGCCTGGAGACTCCCAGGGACAGAGGAGCCTGGTGGGCTGTCATCTATGGGGTCACACAGAGTTGGACAGGACTGGAGCGACTTAGCAGCAGCAGCAGCTTATATTTGTTAAGCTCTTTCTTACCTCATGTAGGTATGCCCTAACTGAAAAAAAGCTTGAGTATCAATTCCCAGTGGTTGATGTAAGAAGATTGAGAGTATTAATTCCTGATCAGTGATTGATGAAAGGAATCATGGGGCAGCTTTTGAGGAAAATGTTCTTAAATGCCTTTGCCTGCACCTTCGCCAATCCCTGTGGGGCCTCTCTGGTGTCTCAGACAGTAAAGAGTCCACCTGCCAAGCAGGAGACCTGGGTTTGATCCCTGGGTTGGGAAGATCCCCTGGAGAAGGGAATAGTGGGAACCCACTCCAGTCGTCTTGCCTGGAGAACCGCATGGACAGCCGAGGCTGGTGGGCTGCAGTCTCTGGGGTTGCAAAGAGTCAGACACGACTGAGCCACTTTCCCTTGCAACTCCCTCAGGTAATTCTCCATAATGCTTTATGTGTTTCTCTTAACGTGCCAGGTTTATGCTGATTGTCATTAGTTATCTGTGTTTATCTGGTGAGCACCTTAAGGATAAAATCATTCTCTTATTTCTGTATTTTCCACAACTCACATGCAGTGAGTGAATCTTGCAGTTCCTAAGTTTATGCCATAAGGTTAGATCCAAGCCATTCATGTACAGTTTGTAAGTATTTGCAAAATATTTAGTTTCTTTTTCATTAGTTAAATTAATGATCTAAATCTGTCCTTTGAAAATATCAAGTTTAACTTTGAATATCTGGATATGTACAGCGTCTTCATCATCCTCATAGCTAACAATAAGATCCTTTTAAGTATTTATGTTGTGTGGGGCACTTTGCATGGATTATATCATTTTATTCTCATAAACAACCCTAGGATGCTGTCAACCCTGTCGTTTAGGTGAAGATCCTACAGGTTCAAGTAATTTGCCCGAGAATATACAGACAAAGGGCTTCCCAGGGGGCTCAGCGAGAAGAAACCCATCTGCAGTGATGGCGGAGCCGCAGGAGACACGGGTTCAGTCCCTAGGTTGGGACGATCCCCTGGAGAATGGCTGCCCACTCCAATATTCTTGCCTGGAGAATCCCCTGGACAGAGGAGCCTGATGGGCTGCTCAGTCTATGCATGAGTTCAGAAAGGGTCAGACAGGACTGAAGCGACAGAGCACATACGCACGCATACAGTCAAAATGTGACCTGAATTTGACCCAGGTCCAACACCTGAGCTGTTAGCCATTGTCCAGTACCATCTTTAATGTTTCTCAGTTCTGCACTTGAGAAGTTGTAACTTAACTCCTTCTGGCTTCTAATACAGTGTTTTAGGTCCTGTTGTTAAAACTTGATCAGTGTTACCATATAACCTGGAAGTGTTTAGCATTCAAAATGCTTAATTCCACCCCACCTTCCCCCCCCCCCGGATTTGGCACTTCCTGGGAAAATTTGACCAAAAGGGCAGCAGCAAGGTCATATTACTTAGCAACTGTGGCATGACACCCCCAAGAATTACTTTAATGTCTAGTTGTGCTGCTTGTACCTTGAAGGAAGGAATTCATAGTAATTCAGGGAGTTTAGAAATGTCTTTGGGGCCTGCTATTCATTCATAGGTTCACAGTGTTGCCTTGGGATAATCTGATTCCATCTCTAGGATGAAAACAAATTTTCTGTTTTATCAGCTGTTTGATGGTTATTTCATGAAAATCTGAATTTGCCTGCTCCTGAAACATCCCTTGCCTGGGTATTCTTCAGAAGAAGGTGTATTTTCCCATAGTCTGTTAGCCCTCTGGAAAGGAATGGAGAGGCAGGACTAAGTCCATGGTATAAAAGGACAGAGTCCAGTTTCTTCCAGGATCTTCTGGGATGAAGGACCCCTCCCTCCCTCTCCCAGGATATCTAGAGATGTGCATTCTTTGATGATGAGTGTGTCTTGCATGTCTAACTTCTCAATTATAAACTTGAATTGAGTTGCTCTATGTTATCCACTTTGCTCTTGGTGTTCCTAAGAATGGTGGGGTTTGGCACAGCATGAAGAGAGCTATAAAAGCCCTAGTGGCTTGAGTAGCCGAGGGAGATCAGAGAGCTTAGTTGGATACCATTACAGTGTTCAGATCAACAGGGTAGTGCGGTTTGTATTGTTTCCAGTTTGCAGGTTCCTCTGGATTTCAGCAACTATTTGCATACACACTGCCATCAGCCCCATACAATTAAGAAGGAGAGGGAATTGTACAAGCTGAGCAAAAGAGAGGGATGCAAAGAGAATGGTGGAAAATAAATTGTCATTAAGAAGAAAAGTACTTTACTAGTTCATCACCTGTGGAGAGAGTTGCTAATTAAATTCTAAGGTCATGCTTACATCAAATGAGCAAGTTTTCAAAGCCTTTCACTTACAGTGGGTGGCGTATCTTCTATTGCATCACAGCGTTGGGCTCATCTGTATGATTAATTGGCTGTTTTGATTGCTTGACTTCTTCTTTGTCAATTGGTACCTTCATTTCTGTGTTCCTCTCTGCAAAGCTTGGGGGAGGTGGGAAATGCCATGAATGATGATAAAGAGAAATGACAACAGAACAGATTATTGCCAGCCCTGTGTGCTCCTTATGGAAAGAAACTATTGGTGCTTTTGTACTATCAGATGAAGTCTGTCATTGTAAAAAGATTTCATTGAGTGGAGCTGGGTTAGCCATTTCAAGGGATTAATACAGGATGGAATTTCAGTCAGACCACTGGCATCTGCGATCCTAAAACATGAAGATTCTTTCTTGAGGGGGGTGTAGGGCGATAACTACTAGACTCAATTTAAGAGATAAAAAAGCCCTTTGATATTCTCCCTCTTAGGTACTTTCTAAACAGTTGTCCACGATCCTAGGTCATATGGGTAGCTCATATACACTGAATTGTGTGTATGTTTTGGCCAGGCACTGAGATATAGCAAGTTTAACTCAATAGTTAAAAGCATTACTTGGTGGGAGATATTCCTTAGTAGTTTATTCTAGTTTGCACTTGTCAATCTAGAGAGAGAGATTATTCCTTTGACACTTGGAAATTTTGTGCTGGCCTCCTCATTCATCTTTGAAACCAGGGCAGCTTCTCTAGTTACCAAGAGTTGCAAGAAACAGATAAAGCTCTCTTGTCCAAGAGTTTGTACGTTGAAGGCATAAAAACCAATGTCACTTTAAATTGTATTGCTGTTACAAATGACTGAGATTTCAGTGAAGTGGTTTTTAGCATATACCTTTTGTTACTCGATGAATTTTTTTTTTAAATCATTAACAAGTATTGATAGTTCAAATAAATGTACTTAGATATTAGCGGTTAGGTAGAGAAATTAATAAGGCTCAGTATCACTATATCTCTTGTTAATATAATTGAAACAGTTATTTATAACTTAGGTTCGGAGACTGAACCCTTCTGCGCTTTTACTGGGCTCCCTAAAGGAAGTTCATTATTGCAGACTTTGTAAGAGTAGCAAGGAGGGTGGACTTTTTTTTTTTTTTTTCCTCCCTATTTTGTCCTGTAGGGGCAAGAAAATCGATACAGTGGGGATCTTATCCTTAATTCATTATTCAACAAGTCCTCCAAACACATTGGCTTTTCTGTTAACCTCTGAGTTTTCCAATGGGAAATGTGCCGCGGGTAACCTTGAAATGCTTTTTTAATCTGGCTTTAGGGATATGAGAGTTACATTTTTTTTTTTCCGGGATGAGCTGTTAAAAGTGCATCCTGTTAAAATGATCCCTTTAACTGGAGCCAATTTTTCTGTGCCTAACTTTAGAGGAAAGATTTGCAAATCATGGGCTCAGCACTTAATTTGGGGCTCTATTTACCATGTAGGCTGTCAAGAAGTATTAACCTTAAGGTACGATGAGAACATGGAGTACAAAGCTGTGAGCTCATGACACCAAGTGTACCAGGTATTAAGTAGCATTATCCGTCCTGCTCGCTACAGTAAATAGGATTGCACTATTATGATGTGTCAGGGCTTTCGGGGAAATCAAATTTACAAGACACTAAACTGCCATCCTCTCTGCTGAGCGGCTTTATTCTTGGATCTTGCTTTCATATTAATCCTGTTGGTTAGGAAATACTTGTAGCAATTGTGCATGGAAATTATAATTTAATGATCTCTTCCTTTTCTCTATTCAGAGCTTAGCACGGACCACTGTGCTTTGCAGCGATAGCCCCAGGGCTCTGAGAAAGAGATAATGTGCAGTTCCAGCTTTAAAGTCCAGTATTGCCTTTCTGTGAGTGCTTGTAATGATCATAAGTGCTAAGATGCCAACAATATGGGCTGCATACTTTCTCAGCTCTTCACATCTCCTTTACCTTGTGAGAGGCTGTACAGTAAAATAGATTCTGTTTACCATGACAGTTTTTCAAATGATATGCCACTTGAATGTGTAAAGACAAGGTAGAGAAATGAAGTGTGATGAAATCTAGGGAAAATTAATTCTGCTTTTAAAGATTCTGTTTGTTCTGTCTGGGGAGGCTCAGTAGGCTGTTTGCTTTGAAAAACAATTAATACCCTCTTTCCTTTCTCTGGGATTTTTTCTTGCTATTGATAAGAATGTTGCAGCCAGGAAGGCATTCTGTGTTTCCTGTGTATTTCCTGTGTATGTGATTGAAAATGAGCTAAATCTCTTGAATTTTCTTTGCATCCAATTTCATCATTAGTGATTGTTTTGCTTCTTGATACCGTGTTTATTTATAAATTTCAAATGCACTCCATTTAGGCAAACCAGCCAGTGCTCATTTCCCTATTTTCCTGACTGAAAAATTAAAATGCATGAATATTAATTCTTTTAAAGGAAATTGCAGAGCTGGTATTGGAAAATGCTCTTCTCAGTTTTATGTCCAGACCATGAGCCAGCTGTGCCACTGTAAGGGATTACATCTCAACACATTAGCTTCATTAAGAAGGCTGTATTTGGTCATGAAACATTTGCAGATAATATTATCTCATAACAAAATCAAATAAAAAGTTCCCATATCTGAACTTGGCATGTAAAGCAGATTGGCATGGTAAGGACAACGTGAAATGAAGGGATTTAAATCTAACCTGACCATGGAGACTGAGATAGGAGTTTAACCTTGGTGGTGTTTATCAGAATTGGGTGGGGGCAGGGTTTGAGGGGATCCTTGACATTCACCATTCATTCGAACACACATTTGTTAATCTCCTCTGGTGAGACAGGAACTGTACGTAGATACAGTGACAAATACAAGCAGCGCCAATACCTGTTGGCATCTGCTACAGAGCTTTTGATTGCCACGGTGGATTCATGTAGCCTTTGCTAGGCTTTCTTCCAGAGTGGAACTGTTTTGTGAGGAGATAGCCACTACTTTTGTCCCTTCAAGGTCTAAAGATCAAGGGATTTAGAGAAGAGTTTTGTGGGTTGAAGAGATTCATCAGGTAAATGCTCAGATAAAGACCCAATAAACCAGTTACCTTCAATGGCAGTCTTTGGGAAATAAATGTTAAATATGTAAGTTCCATAAAGACCAGAACTGTTTCTACTTTTTGATCACCATAACAGTGCCTGGCACATAGTAGGTGCTAGATAACTTTTAAAATTAACGTGTTAGTCAGGAAGTGGGATGAGTTCCTTGGCCAAATAATTTTGAAGAATGTTAAGCTTAACTAAGTAGAACAGATTTCTTTACTGTAGTCCTTCTCTGAGTTTATGTACATTCCGAGCTTCCAAGATGAGAATACTGCATGCCATGTTTCAGCATTATACTTGAACCATAAAGTCTCTTTTTCAAGAAACACTCATTAACTTATCCCAGCCCACCATCTGAGATTTTCTGCGCCCTGCATAATGCTACTACTTAGATTTTTTGAGTTCTTTCTGATTTGCATCGTAAAACATAGAGGTCAAGAAGCCATAGAATTTCATTGATAGAGTTCCTAATTTGACGGCTTCTGAGGACCTGCAACCCTCCTGGAATTGCCTGCCTGTATACTGTGTTGTAAAAGAGTGGACAGAGGAGAAAGAGACCCAGGGAGTCTATAGTTCCTCTGGAGGGCTCTGTGTTCTGACTATACTTTTCAGAATCTCTATTCTAGCAGTCTTTGAGAAAGCTATGCCCACAGTAGCTCAGTTTCATCAGGGCCCTCCCACCGCAGGACACAGTTCAGTTCAGTTGCGCAGTTGTGTCCCAACTCTTTGCAACCCCATGGACTGCAGCACACCAGGCTTCCCTGTCCATCACCAAATCCTGAAGCTTGCTCAAACTCATGTCCATCAAGTCAGTGATGCCATCCAACCATCTCATCCTCTGTTGTCCCCTTCTCCTCCTGCCTTCAATCTTTCCCAGCAGGATGCAGAGCCATGCCCATTAACCCAAGAGTCGTACATCCTCATATGAAGAATCGGGCACATAGAATGCCCCCAAGGATCAGGTTCCCCATAGAAGTTTTCTTCTTTTCTCATTAAATCAAGTAGAGTAATTGGATTTCATAAATATTGAATTACCACCATGGATCTTTAACCTACAAGTGTGTGCCAAGACCCAGAGCTGGAGGAATAAGGAACAATATTTTCCCTCCCTTCATGACCTCGAGTTTTCTGTGCCCTTTTGGAAAGACTTTGGAAGCAGTAAGATCTGCGTGCCATGATCAGAAAAATCGTGTAGTCTTTGTGTCCTCTTAAGTTCAACACTCCTTCTCTGTAGTCTCATTCGCCTTCACGCAAGAATCCAGGGAGGATAGTGTGGCCACAGCACTGCCCCCTCACAACTTGTGGTTTCACACCAGATCTCTGCTAGCAATGCCTGGCACATGGTAGGAGTTTGACAGATCTTTGCTGAGTAAACAAATAAAGGAGCTTTCAACAGGTAAAAGGCTTCAATCTCCAGACTGGCCCAGGTACCCTCGATATGCGTCTTCCAGATGACTTAATGGGCACCTCATGCCAAGCTACACCTTATCCTGCAGGTTCGCAGAGATTCAGACCTGGGTCCTTCTGCTCCAGCCATGCCAGCTACTAATATTAATGCAGCAGGCTATCTTACTTCAGTTCACTTCAGTTCAGTCGCTCAGTCGTGTCCAACTCTTTGCGACCCCATGAATCGCAGCACACCAGGCCTCCCTGTCCATCACGAACTCCTGGAGTTTACTCAAACTCATGCCCATCGAGTCGGTGATGCCATCCAGCCATCTCATCCTCTGTCGTCCCCTTCTCCTTCTGCTCCCAGTCCCTCCCAGAATCAGGGTCTTTTCCAGTGAGTCAGCTCTTCGCATGAGGTGGCCAAAGTATTGGAGTTTCAGCTTCAACATCAGTCCTTCCAATGAACACCCAGGACTGATCTCCTTTAGGATGGACTGGTTGGATCTCCTTGCAGTCCAAGGGACTCTCAAGAGTCTTCTCCAACACCATAGTTCAAAAGCATCAATTCTTTGGCACTCAGCTTTCTTCACAGTCCAACTCTCACATCCATACATGACCACTGGAAAAACCATAGCCTTGACCAGATGGACCTTTGTTGGCAAAGTAGTGTCTCTGCTTTTTAATATGCTATCTAGGTTGGTCATAACTTTCCTTCCAAGGAGTAAGCATCTTTTAATTTCATGGCTGCAGTCACCATCTGCACTGATTTTGGAGCCCAAAAACATAAAGTCTGACACTGTTTCTACTGTTTCCCCATCTATTTCCCATGAAGTGATGAGACCAGATGCCATGATCTTAGTTTGCTGAGTGTTGAGCTTTAAGCCAACTATTTCACTCTCCTCTTTCACTTTCATCAAGAGGCTTTTTAGTTCCTCTTCACTTTCTGCCATAAGGGTGGTGTCATCTGCATATCTGAGGTTATTGATATTTCTCCCGGCAATCTTGATTCCAGCTTGTGCTTCCTCCAGCCCAGCATTTCTCATGATGTACTCTGCATATAAGTTAAATAAGCAGGGTGACAATATACAGCCTTGATGTACCCCTTTTCCTATTTGGAACCAGTCTGTTGTTCCATGTCCAGTTCTAACTGTTGCTTCCTGACCTGCATACAGTTTCTCAAGAGGCAGGTCAGGTGGTCTGGTATTCCCATCTCTTTCAGAATTTTCCACAGTTTATTGTGATCCACACAGTCGAAGGCTTTGGCATAGTCAATAAAGCAGAAATAGATGTTTTTCTGGAACTCTTGGCTTTTTTGATGATCCAGCGGATGTTGGCAATTTGATCTCTGGTTCCCCTGCCTTTTCTAAAACTAGCTTGAACATCTGGAAGTTCATAGTTCACATATTGCTGAAGCCAGGCTTGGAGAATTTTGAGCATTACTTTACTAGCGTGTGAGATGAGTGCAATTGTGTGGTAGTTTGAGCATTCTTTGGGATTGCCTTTCTTAGGGATTGAAATGAAAACTGACCTTTTCCAGTCCTGGGGCCACTGCTGAGTTTTCCAAATTTGCTGCCATATTGAGTGCAGCACTTTCACTGCATCATCTTTCAGAATTTGAAATAGCTCAACTGGAATTCCATCACATCCACTAGCTTTGTTCGAAGTGTTGCTTTCTAAGGCCCACCTCACTTCACATTCCAGGATGTCTGGCTCTAGGTGAGTGATCACACCATTGTGATTATCTGGGTCATGAAGATCTTTTTTGTACAGTTCTTATGTGTATTCTTGCCACCTCTTCTTAATATCTTCTGGTCATACCATTTCTGTCCTTTATCGAACCCATCTTTGCGTGAAATGTTCCCTTGGTATCTCTAATTTTCTTGAAGAGATCTCTAGGCTTTCCCATTCTGTTGTTTTCCTCTATTTCTTTGCATTGATCGCTGAGGAAGGCTTTCTTATCTCTCCTGGCTATTCTTTGGAACTCTGCATTCAAATGGGAATATCTTTCCTTCTCTCCTGTGCTTTTCACTTCTCTTCTTTTCACAGCTTTTTGTAAGGCCTTCTCAGACAACTATTTTGCCTTTTTGCATTTCTTTTCCAGGGGGATGGTCTTGATCCCTGTCTCCTGTACAATGTCACTAACCTCCGTCCATAGTTCATCAGGCTCTATCAAATCTAGTCCCTTAAATCTATTTCTCACTTCTACTGTATAGTCAGAAGGGATTTGTTTTAGGTCATACTTGAATGGTCTAGTGGTTTTCCCTACTTTCTTCAATTTAAGTCTGAATTTGGCAGTAAGGAGCTCATGATTTGAGCCACAGTCAGCTCCCGGTCTTGTTTTTGCCGATTGGATAGAGCTTCTACATCTTCGGCTGCAAAGAATATAATCAATCTGATTTCGGTGTTGACCATCTGGTGATGTCTATGTGTAGAGTCTTTTCTTGTGTTGTTGGAAGAGGGTGTTTTCTATGACCAGCATGTTCTCTTGGCAAAACTCTATTAGCCTTTGCCCTGCTTCATTCTGTACTCCAAGGCCAAATTTGCCTGTTACTCCAGGTGTTTCTTGACTTCCTACTTTTGCATTCCAGTCCCCTATAATGAGAAGGACATCTTTTTTCGGTGTTAGTTCTAAAAGGTCTTGTAGGTCTTCATAGAACCATTCAGCTTCTTCAGCGTTACTGCTTGGGGCATAGGCTTGGATTACTGTGATATTGAATGGTTTGCCTTGGAAATGAACAGAGATGATTCTGTTGTTTTTGAGATTGCATCCAAGTGCTGCATTTTGAACTCTTGTTGACCATGATCGCTACTCCATTTCTTCTAAGGGATTCCTGTCCACAGTAGTAGATATAATGGTCATCTGAATTAAATTCACCCATTCCAGTCCATTTTAGTTCTCTGATTCCTAGAATGTCAACATTCACTCATGCCATCTCCTGTTTGACCACTTCCAATTTGCCTTGAGTCATGGACCTAACATTCCAGGTTCCTATGCAATATTGCTCTTTACAGCCTCAGACCTTGCTTCTATCACCAGTTACATCCACAACTGGATATTGTTTTTGCTTTGGCTCTATCCCTTCATTCTTTCTGGAGTTATTTCTTCACTGATCTCCAGTAGCATATTGGGCACCTACCGACCTGGGGAGTTCCTCTTTCAGTATCCTATCAATTTGCCTTTTCCTGCTGTTCATGGGGTTCTCAAGGCAACAATTCTGAAGTGGTTTGCTATTCCCTTCTCCAGTGGACCACATTCTGTCAGAGCTCTCCACCATGACCTGTCCATCTTGGGTGGCCCCACACGGCATGGCTTAGTTTCAGTGAGTTAGACACGACTGTGGTCCTGTAATCAGATTGGCTGGTTTTCTGTAATTATGGTTTTAGTGTGTCTGCCCTCTGATGCCCTCTTGCAACACCTGCCATCTTAATTGGGTTTCTCTTACCTTGGACGTGGGGTGTCTCTTCACGGCTGCTCCAGCAAAGCGCAGCCGCTGCTCCTTAACTTGGACGAGGGGTATCTTGTCACGGCCGCCCCTCCTGACCTTGAATGTGGAGTAGCTCCTCTCCGCGCTCCTCGCCTGTGCAGCAGCCGCTCCTTGGAGGTGGGGTTGCTCCTCTCGGCCGCCGCCCCTGACCTCGGGCGTGGGGTAGCTCCTCTCAGGTGCCCCTATCTTACTTACATAAAATCAAACAGTGCAGATGCCACTATTTGGGCAAACTTTTAAAGTAAATTAAATCACATTGCCTAGGTGATGTTCTCATTGATTACTTTTCTGTGACTTGAGGCTGGGGTAATCCATTTTATCCACAAAACCTGCCCTAAATAGAATCCCAACTTCATGAGTTATCCCCAAACTTGGCTTTTGGTAAAAATGTTCATGAGTACTTTGCACTCTGGTCATCCTTGCTGTTCCAAGGCTATTGGCCAAGAAATATAGTATCATTAGAATCAGCATCATATTAAAACAGCTACCACCTATTTGGGCTTCCCTGGTGGCTTGAACGGTAAAGAATCTGTCTGCAATGCAGGAGTCCTGGGTTTGATCCCTGGGTTGGGAACATCCTCTGGAAAAGGGAATGGCAATCCACTCTAGTATTCTTGCCTGGAGAATTCCATGGACGGAGGAGCCTGGCAGGCTACAGTCCATGGGGTCACAAAGAGTTGGACGCAACTAAGCGACTCTCTCCTTTCACCATCTATTGAGGGATTATTATAAGCCAGGAAGTACAGAAAATGATTTAAAAATCATATAACTCTAGGACAGACCTCCAGGGAAAGGTGTTTTCTTCCTTCACCACCTAACTAGTTACTGATTTTGTTCTTTGGGCTCAGAGACATCAAGTAACTTGCGCTAATGTTGCCCAGCCAGTGCAGCCAGGCCTCTATCTCCTCGTTGACCACCTCTCCTTCAGTGTGACCAGTGAGCGACTGTGAGACTCCATTAGGCTTTCTGGCCTCAACATCTATTACTCAATTCCACTCCCCGAGACTTTAAGAAGTATTTTGGTGGAAGTGGGCATGACAGTTCTTGTTTAGAACCAGGAGAGTCAAGTAACAGGTTCTCAGCCTTGTTTCTCTTAGCAGCATTTGTACTTGACTTCCTTTATAAACTAAGCACCAGTAGTCTTACATAATCATGGATCATATTATACAGTAAAGTAATAGTGATAAAACATGATTGGATATTGGATACAGTGAGTATGGCTTTAGTGCACAGACTAAACTGATGGAGACGCTGTCAATAAGGAAATAGTACAGGATCTGTGGATTGGGCCTTATCCCCTGAGGGGACGGATGGAAAAGATGAGGGACTTGGAAATACTGTGTTGGGGGGCGGTGGGGGGAGGAGAAATAGCCGGAAATCAACAGGACAGGCTAGATTAGCCAAGGTGATGATGCTGAGACCTAGTTGACCATGAGAGACGTGGGTGGAAGGTTCAAGAATGATCTGGTAACTCCCACTTCCACTTGGGCACTCTTGCCCTCACTGTCTTCCTTTGCAGTGGCCCACTTTGCAAAACTGCTTCCAGTAGATCTCTCACAGAACCCTTGGAACTCTGTGTCCATGGCAGTCCTGCCCATTTTGCCTGCCGTTTGGATTGTGACCATATGGAAATTTGGAGTATGAACTTCCTGCAAAGTTAGATTATAGTCATACAAATATGTATCTACTGTTAATTTCCTTTCTCTAGTTTAGGGCCAAAGATGTTGCTCCTATCTTAGAGCTATTTGAACTTCAACTCAGGGGCTTCCCTAGACTCTGCCACAGAATTAACTCACGTAATTAAATCAATGTCAGAAATATACCACTCAGTCAGCTACCCTTAAGCCAGCCATTCCTGCGTTTAATCTCCGTGATAGTTTTCCCTCTACAGCTTCAATATGGTTCATCCCCTGTCTAGGGGATGCTGACCACCTGCTCTGTGCCCAGTTGTCATGCAGAGCAGGTCCTGTGATACACGGAGTGGCTAAATCAGGCACAGTTCACCTCTGCTGTCTCATCCCTCCTCCTTGCCTGCTAGTTGTTCTTAATATTATTATTTCTAGAACTTAATCATGATGTCGTCTCTACCTTACCTAGACTGACTATAAATGATGTGAGGCGGAGAGTGTAAATAGAAGTGTGAGGGGAGAGTAGTTCAAGGGTGAGGGTTAAGATCCTTGGGTAGGCAGTCCATGTGCTGTGAAGATCTGTGTTTCTGTTTATCTGTCATTAAGACAAAAGTGTTACTAGAACTACAATGAATGTTTCTATAGTTCCAGAAAAATAATACATAATAAATTGTAAGCTGTCTAGTCTCTCATGATGTACTTGCTCTAGATTGTAGAAATTTTGGCAGACATTCCTAGAACTATTTGTTAAAATTCAATAGCATGTAATTAAAGACAGAGACTGCCATTTCTCTGTTGGGTACATTAAAAAATTATATTATATATCATTTGGATTTGACCCCGAACTCCATTCCCCAAAGAATAATGCCAGAAAGACAAAAGGGTAAGTATTTTAGTCTTAACTAGAGGCACAAGTTACATAAAGTAACTGCATTTACAGAGCTGTCAATTATACCCTAGCTATTTAAGAGTAATTATGCAAAAGATAGCTTCTGAATGAATATTACTTTACACATCGCCAAATGGAAACAGTGATTCTGATGAAATTCTGGGTTTTCAGCCTTGCCAGGCACAGAATGAGATTGCTAATGTTTTAAGCCTGGGCTGACGATTAAAACCAATATTAATACAACAACCTGGATACTATGTTAATGAAATGGAATATTTTATAGGCACATAAAAGTTTACTGCTTCTTGGAACTTTAATATTCTTCTAGCACAGAAGTGTGTTTTTTTGTTTTGTTTTCAGACAAGGAAACAGAAATCTAGAGGTTTAAAAATTGGTTTTATGTACTTAGGGAAAGGAGTGGTGGCATTGTTTACCGAGTCATTATTATTGTCTCATCAAGTAGGTTCTAACTTAGTGGATGAGGGTTTGTTTACTTAGGTTCCTAGAACTGATTTGTGTTGGGGTGGCCTTGTAGATATTGCAGAGGTGACTGAAATATAATGAATACTTGGAAACCATTCCTTAGGTTTTATGAAACTTAATCAAACAGACAGTAAAAGTTTCTCTAGCTTTGTTGATATCATGGTACAAAGCAGGCATGCAGTAGTTTTAAAATTATTTGCTATGCCAAACAAAATAAATTTTTACTAGAATTTACCTGGTTTGTTCTATCGGAAGAAGGGACAGCTAAGTTGCTAATTTGTTCCAGTTGCTAATTTTTATCTACCTACAAATGCTTGTCTTTTGGTCATTGCCTGAGATATTTAAGAATAACCCCAGACCTCAAGAATGTTAGGGAGATGAGCTTGGATGATTCCAGAATGCATTGAAGTTTTGGGATCCCTCCACCAAAAGACCTCAAGGTAAATATAATGGTATCAAAGACAGGTGAATATAGATTCACTTCTACTTACTGGTTCTTTGTCCTTGGAAGCACCCTGCAACCTCTTTGACCCTCAGAGTCCTCATCTATAAGTGGCTTTCAAAACATGTTTCCTGAGGGTGTGGAGAGGAACTGAAATGTTGCATGTGAATTTATATGAATATTAAATTAGGATAGCACTAGGTATCATCATCATTAGTTTCCATCGTCTAGGAGATTGATAATTATATGTTGTTTGAGGTAACTTGTTGGGGGGAAAAACCCTAGAAAAAAATAGCTATTATTTTGTCATGCTGAAATGTTAACTTGAATTTTGCCAGAAGGAATGGAATCATTGGCTCAATTGTGGAACTATTGCGTAAAATAGATAAAAAATTTTTAAAAGCTACAATTTAGGTCTACATTATCTTTTGGATTTTCAGATCTCTTTAATGTACTTCATTTTATCAGGTAAAAAGGGATTTCTCTTGCATGTATTTCTATTCAAATTTGGCTGCCCTTGTGTGAGAGAGAGAGTAATCTGGATACTTGAGTGTCCTTCTGTACTTAGCTTTTTCTGCCATCCTCCATCTTTTGAGAGAGGCTGGTGTGAATCTTTGTCCATTTAGTTGAGTCTTTAAGTTTTCCGGGTTAAAAATGGCTTAGTTATGAAACCCTAGGATATTGTAATGTTGGAGTCGAGTGCCTGAAGACTGGGTACACAAAGGCCCAGAGGTCAGGCCCAGAGACTGCAGTGGTGACCTCTGGGGCACCGTCTTTGGGGCAGTTCCTGGGGGGTGGGAGCTGAGGGCCAGAGGAGACTGCAGTGGTGACCTCTGGGGCACCGTCTTTGGGGCAGTTCCTGGGGGGTGGGAGCTGAGGGCCAGAGGAGACTGCAGTGGTGACCTCTGGGGCACTGTGTTTGGGGCAGTTACTGGGGGATGGAAGCTGAGGGCCAGAGGGGACTGCAGTGGTGACCTCTGGGGCACTGTCTTTGGGGCAGTTACCGGGGCATGGGAGCTGAGGGCCAGAGGGGACTGCCGTGGTGACCTCTGGGGCACTGTGTTTGGGGCAGTTACTGGGGGATGGAAGCTGAGGGCCAGAGGGGACTGCAGTGGTGACCTCTGGGGCACTGTCTTTGCGGCAGTTACCGGGGCATGGGAGCTGAGGGCCAGAGGGGACTGCCGTGGTGACCTCTGGGGCACCGTCTTTGGGGCATTTCCTGGGGGATGGGAGCTGAGGGCCAGAGGGGACTGTAGACTCTGGGAGAAATTCTGCACAGCTCATGTCTAGGTTGGTTCTTGTTGTTTAGTGTTCACTTTTCATTTTAATCTTCTGTTGACAGTCTCTGACTTTGGATATTAATGGAGAACAAGGATTTACCTCTTCACTGTGACTTTCGGGTCAGTCTTGCAGAGTTTCTTACTTTAGTGTTGTTTATTTTTTTTAAAACCCTCTTCCTATTATCCATTAAAATGGGATGGATGGCAAGGGGGATAAAGCATGAATGAGGACAGGTCACAGGGTAGTGATGGGACAAGACTAAGGAGATGTGACGCAAGGAATCACAGAGGGGCGATTGCTTGATAGACATTGCTCTTCTCTGGGTGGACTCCACAGTTAAGAACATTATAACCCTCATTATAAGGGTCTTCTCTTGAAAAATGAGGCTTATGTTTTGCACTGTATTCCTGAGAGGCAGAAACCATCTCTGATGGGGTCCATAGCTTCAGGAAAATGCTAAGGGTACGTTGATATCAGTATTGTAGATTTCATTTCTACAGAAATAATGCACTAGGTCAGGTGTAATTCCAGCATGTCTCATCATTTTGTGGTTATAGGAGGATCTATGAAACACACTTACCAAAAAGCAAAATCACTGAAATCCTTTTAATTATGAAATGAAGAGCCTCACAATATTGTTGGCCAGCTCAGAAAACAACCACAATATAAATACAACACTAATAGAAAACAAATACCTAATAATACAATACAAAATAAATACAATACAAAACAAATGCAACACAAAACAACAGTAACACCTAGTGTTATCATCTTAAAAGTGTACCTTTTTTGACTAGATTCCTCAAGAGGCCTTTTGAGATTTGAGAGTTTTCATAAAACTTAATTACTAAAGACTTCAGTCTAAAAAACAAAATCATCAACCAGTAACCTTTCAAAAAGATTTATCTGTATAAACCGCTGATATCTTTCTCATGTAAATACATTTTCATTTATTTCCCACAACTTCCTGTTCTCTTTACTGCTTCTGTCTCAAAAAACAAACCAAAAACCCAGTTAATATTGGTTAGTCCCTAAATTATGCAGTTGTTATGTTTTTAATCCCTTGAATCATAGTATATTTTAATGACTAAAGTATCCAGTTGTTATAAATTATGAGCATTATAAGGATTAAAAGCCTAGTTTCTTAATTGTGGGTAAATGTCTTTTTATTGAAATATGTGCATATATAAAGATAAAGGCATAAGTAGCTATTGTAAATTGTTTTTTCTTGCTCATTTTCTGTGTGGTACAAAACATGGTAAAATACCTGCTAACTCACCACTCTGAACACCCACACTGCAGTTAAAAAAAGTTCTCATAGCCTATTTTATATAATATACCTTCTGGATCATTCCATTATCCAAAGAAAACCATTTTTCTTTTGAGAAAATTGCAGCTCTTAAAGTTTATCCACATACCAAACAAGATGTTGGTAGATATTCTTTATGCTTTATAGTTCTCATTATTTCTTTATCCTAAAATCAGTGGTGGCAATAAAATATTATATGTTTGTAGTAAGTATTTTTAAGAAGCTGAAATACTGACTTTTATATAATGTATTTCTAGTAATAACTTATCTGTGAACATTTTAAGGGGGAGGTGAACATTTTAAGGGGGAGGTGAACATTTTAAGAGGGAGGGAAATGTTTGTTGATTTCAGTTAACAAGTGAAATAAAAATTCTAAAATATTTGTTTTCATAAACCCACCTTGTATGTTCCTCAGTTCATTTTCTTACTCTCAGGAGTGACTGTCCTTTCAATTTCTTGGTCTGTCTATGATTTAAAATACTTTTAGATAGTTTACTTGGATTTTTGGAAACGTTTAAAAAGTAATTATTACTTTAAAAATATTTTTATTAATTATGAAAACAAGCAATTTAGTACCCTTCTTACTAACAATTGAGAACTTTTGGCAAATGTTTTCTTTGTCCCTACGAGCGGTTCCTCAGGCTCAGTCATTCATTTGATATTTATTTAGAGTGAACTTTGTGGAAGGCTCCATTTTAGGCTCTGCGGATTTAACAGCGGAAAACAGAAAATAAAAAAATTCTGTTTTCATAAAGTTTCAGTCAGTTCAGTCACTCAGTCATGTCCGACTCTGTGACCCCATGGACTGCAGCACGCTAGGCCTCCCTATCCGTCACCAGCTCCCGGAGTTTACTCAAACTCACGTCCATCGCATCAGTGATGCCATCTCGCCCTCTGCCATCCCCTTCTCCTCCCGCCTTCAATCTTTCCCAGCATCAGGGTCTTTTCCAATAAAGTTTAGTGCTCTGTTAATATGAGACACTCAGTAATGAATATATTTTACGTCAAGTAGTGATGTGCTCTGTGAAGAAAAATAACTCATAGTAAGGAGAGAAAATGACAGTGTGTGGAGGGGTGGAGATGCTGTTTCACGCAGGGAGGACTCTGATCAGGTGCCACTTGGGCAGGGACTGAGCGCCAGGCTGAGCCATGCATTTGGGGAAGAAGAGCCGTCTGGCAGGTACTGTTGAACAGCCGTTGCCCAATCTCTTGTCTTGATTCCATGCCATTTATTGCTCTGGTGTATTCTTCACTATCTTTTCAGAAAGTGCCAGGTTTGCTTTTCAAGTACCACAGTATCGGTCTTGCCAAGCCTCGCAGACGGTGCTTATTTTGGTCTATACTTTGTTAGCAGATCATTTCTATGTTGAGTTCAAATGGCACTCTGATTTCAAGAGTGATTCTCATCCTTGTTTTGCTAGAGGAACAGTAAACAGGCACTATGGATTGGGTAGATGAATATTGAAGTATTTTTAAAAATGCCTTATCAAGTGAAAATGTGCCCAAGGCTCCCGTGACCTTGTACTCCTCTTTTAAGCCTCCCCTGACTCCCCAGTTCAAGTCAGCATGAATAATCCTACCTAGCTCTTTAAAAGGCAAAATGGCGGCTTTTATCATGAGCTCACCATTTGCCAGCACTCTGCTATGCACTTTACATGTGTTATTTCATTTAACCTTTCCAGCTGTTCAAGATGGTTATCCTCATTTTACAGATGAGAGTGAGGCAGAGTAATGGTGTATATTTTATCCAGTGTCACAACAGAGTAAGGGGTAGAGCCAGGATTTAAACCCTGGATGTCTAAGCCCACAGTCTCACCCTCTGCCTAGGAAGGACTCCTGGGAGGTTGGAGTTGGGATGGGATTGAATTAGACACAGAGGTTGCTTTGACTCAGGCTGTCCCTTCCAAAGCTAGACATGTGTGTTATAACGTTAGTTCAGCAAAAAGTAACTCCTGTCACCACGTTTAGCTTGTCCACAAAGTGGACAGATCTTCTTTCACTATCTCCACGTTCCCTTTTCCTCTGTTCATTGAGCCAAACTTCAAAGGCCTAATAGCTACTTTTTGCACCTGTCATCTTTGAGTCTCTATTTTGGGGTGGTTTTTTCTTTTTCTCCTCTCACTTTGCTTCTCTACTTTTAGGTTCCTGTCACTCCCTGCCCTCTGCCCCGCCCCAGCCCACCACTGCCCCTTACCTCCTTCCCATCATTAAAACAGAAAAAGGTTGGACTCCCCAAAGGTTTCTCTACTGTGGACAGGCTGCTGAAGCTGCAGCAGTTGAGCACCATTGTAAAAGTTAAAGTGACTCCTCTGGAGCTTTGGGACACATATTCATTTCTCATTCTTAGCACAAGTGACCGCTCTCTTTTTTCCCCTCCCTATAAATTTTTCTCAAGACACTCAGTTATGTGATTTGCTTTCCATTACTTTTGGCATAATTTTATTTTAAGTGTTATTTTTGTGCCATAACCCTCTTTAGCTGAAAAATTCATTTAAAATGTCTGCCTTAGCATTTCTGACTACAGACAATGAAGTTTTAATGACAGACGTATATGGTTGAATACATCTTTGTAATTAATAGAGATATTTAGAGATATTGCTGACACTATTTGAAAATAGTGTTTGTTCTGAGCAGGATGAGCTGCAAGATAATATGAGAGTTTTCAGAACCTTTATGTTATTTTTTAAAAGTCTTTCAGTTAGTTGAGTCATTACTGTAGTTTGAAATTGATGGTTATCATATTGCCACTCATCTTTTGAAATGGAAATCTTTCTCAGTATGGTCAGATAGTACCAGAATCAAGAGAAAATAAGCTTTTCTTTGTTTCCAACTTGTAATACGTTTCCGCTGTGCCTTGCCTTCCTCCTTTTATCAATGCACATTGACTAGTAGGTGCTAAGATTCATGAACATGGTTCCCTTTTCTTAAGGAGCCAGTAAACTATAGCAGGTATGTAAATACAAGGATTATTTCTCTCTTCTCTAGTTTGTTACCTATGAGAAACATTTGAAAGGATTTATCTTCATGAGATTAAGGGTGTCTTCAGAAAGACTTTTACTTGGATAAAGTAAGTGATGAAATGAAATGGAAAAATTTTATTTATCATCCCATGTTGTATCACAGATCTGGTCTATAGGAATTGTTAACCTGTGACTCACCTCTGTATTGTTTTTTATCTGAGTTGGTTATGTAGAAGATAAGGCAGATGAAGGAAACTATAGCAGCTAGGTCATAATAACTAAGGTATAATGTTTATTTTTTAATGACACGTCCTCTGGCTTTAGGTTGACATTAACTGTACTGGGCGGGAGCACAGGAATTAGTCTTTGGAAAGCTGTATTTGCTGTGTTTCACAGGTTTCTAAGGTTTGGTTGGACATTTAAGGAAACTTTTAGTGAGGTTATCGAGTACATCACTGCATCACTTTCTTCCGTTGAGTTTGCCGACTGTGAGTAACGCACTTATGGTTACAAATGAGGCTGTCTTCCAGGTGGTAACCTGAGGCTCCACAGTAATGACTTAACTCTGATTCTTGTTGAACTAAATGTCAGTGCACAGAACAGTGTAGCTGCTCAGGGTGCTACCAGGTCAGATTTAAGAGCTGTTTAGGGGAAAAAATGCCTTTATGAACACCAGGCTAAGAGATGTTACTGATTTGTAAAGATAATATACTTGCTAGTGTTTGTATTCTTTCTTAAGCCCAGAATGATTCAATGGGACTTGAGCAATATTACTATCAGGAAAGCTGGAGTTGTCTGATATATAAACCCTAAGTGTGCAAAAGACTAAATACCGATTTTTCTTTATATTATTCCTGCTGGCACACTACTAGGCTCTTTGTGCTTTTTTGAACTGAGAGCTAAGCCCCAGAGCTTGCTATGAGAGAGCCGAGCGATCAGGGCAGGACTGGGGTAGGCGAGCCGCCTGAGGGGTTGTGTCTGAGGCTGGCAGCCTCAGCAGAGAGCTCCGTCACAGTATTGCTACTGCTTTGTCACGAAAGAAAGGTGTATAGCAAGTGTTGGTTCAAGGGAAGTGAAGCCAGAGAGGAAATAAGAAAGAACTGGAAAAGAATTGAAGACGGCTCTACTCTAAATGAGCCCCAGTATCCGGATTGGAATAACCTGCATCTCAGCATGGAAAATGCAGGCAGGGTTCTGGCTCTTCCATGGAGTGGCAGCCTCCGAGGACAGTAAGGTATCCTGGAGCACCGCACCCAGTGGTCTTTGGACTGAGTTGAGGTTGTCAAGCTTCTTGGTGACTTCCCCTTCCTTCAGCTCTGATCCTGTCAACATCCTAACTTTGAAAGCAAGGACCCCAAGACCCAGAGAGGTTGAGTGGCTTGCCCAAGGTCACAAGCAGTCAGGTCACCCTTGGGGAGTGATCCCTGTCAAGCAGAAGTTTCAGTTCTAAAATCAGCTGCTCTGTGGGATATGCCCATCTCCTGGCTGTCATCAGTACTTTAGGCAGAAGGAGAGTGATCGCTTGACAGGAATGTTGCAAAGAAGATTCTTACAAAAGGATTCCATGACCTGTAAGGTCCCTTACAGCTTTAAATTCTATTATTCGAGCTCCGTTTTCATTGGTTTAAGCAGACTGTCTTCCCTCTCTAGCTCCCTAACTTCTTGCAGAAATTGATCTTCGAGAGCATTTTGTTACATTTTCCATTTAAAATAAAAATTAGCCTTGCATCTCAGGTACTTCACAGTGTATTGAGTCACATGTATCATTCCTTTGGAGTATTCCTTCACCAGCCAATGCCTACAGTTTTAGTTACATGAGAAGTGGTAGTTTGATGAAATAACATTCTGGCTTCTTTCTCAGTAAACCAAAAGCTCTAGAAAGCTTCGTGTCGCAGAGAGACCTTCATTTTCCCAGCTGTCAACCTGACTGATATTTTAATTTTTCTGCCCTGTAGAAAACTTCAGTCTCTTATCCAATAGATAAATGAGCGAACCCCCCCAGGAAATGCAGCAGAATGTTTCTGTTTGCCAATGCAATAAATGCAGAAGCTAATAAATGTCTCCTTCCATCAGGAGGAGGCGTGTAATGAGTAAATGATGAGAAAAAGAATTCGGGGAAGCAAATGATCCGTCCAATCTAAGATGACAAACAATTTCTTAATAACTTGTCCTCTGGTCGGAGAGAGGGCTTTCACCAGGCAAAGAGAATGCCTGTTGAAACCAAGCCCAGCACACAGCCATTTACATCTGGCTGCTGATGGATTTAGTCTGGTTCCATTTGGGTCACACTGAGCAATAAGCTGCAATTCAAACTCAGCCTCGTTATGGGTGACATTCTTTGCTAGGTAATTTCTGTGAATGTGTGCTAGGAAAAGGGATCATTTCCGGGCCAAATTCACATTTCTTACCCCAGATTACATTTATATTTTGCATTTGTCTTTTTTAGTAAAGATCCAGTCTCTTTCCCTTGAGATGTGTTCAGAGCACAGGGGTTTCTCAAGAACTTCTTTCCTGTGGGCTGAGTATGCTATTCTTCATAACACTTTTGTGAACCTCAAGTCTGAATCCCCAAAGTCTGCCTTTATGGAAGCCAGTGGAAGACTGTATGCTTTGTCTCCCGGGGATGGCTGATCCTTGCTTAGGGGTCTAGTTTGGAAGGACTTGTAGGAGACAGAAGGCACAGTGTGACTAAGGCGGAGTCAGTGAGATCGGCTTTGGAAGAAGAGGAGTTGCAATCTACAGTGAAGATGTGAGAGAGAGAGAGAGAGATTCCATGCCAGACCAAAAAAAAAAAAAATCATTTGATGAAATGCATTTTATTATCACCCCTTTGTGGGATCTTTCTAAGAATGTTTCTCAGAAAATTGTGTGGAAAAGATTGGCTACCAAATACCAGCAGTTTTCAGGGACAGATTTTCCTGAATATTTCTAGAAGAAGACTATCAGATTGCCTTACTGGGTCTTCTGTAATTATCTTTTCTTCCCCATTCCTCCACCACTCCCCCACCTTTTTTTTTTTTAAATACAAATAAGACATTCTGGTATGTTTCAGTACCACATGAATGAATACATTTGTGCAGTTGAGGAGTGAAGCTTTTAAGTAGTAGTAGGGTTTAGGGCCACAATGCAGGAAAATGTTAATGAATCATCAGATAAAGGCTGGAAAGAGGTGATACCGCAGGGCCCTTGGTGTACTTGGCAGCGTATGAAATGTACCTTAGACATTCAGGAATCCTGCACAGGACTTTGTAAGGGAGAGCATTATACCTGAAAGCTAAGATTTCTCGGTGTGCTTCTATTCACATGCATATTTCTATGCCACATCTTTCAAAAGGCCTTTCCTTTGAAACACAAAAGATAAACATGTCTTTGAAATGGATAGATGATCTCTTTGCCACTTTTGAAATCTTTCTCCATTTCATAGCTGAGATTTTTTTTAACCCTAAAATTAAGACCGACTTTTCTGTTCACCTGGGTAGCTTTTTACTCATTGCTGGACTCGAGACAACCATTGTCACAGTCTGAGTCTGGGCACAAAATCAATGAAAGGAAATTAAACCTTGAGATAGGGGTTCCATCTGCATAGGATCATATTTTTGCTTGAGTCTCTTCAGTTCATTGTTGTGTGACTGTTAAATAGATACAATACCTTCATGCTCAAAGGAAACCATGAATTTGCAAATACTTACAGAGTACCATTTATTGCTTAGTGTTGAAAATACTACAGTATTTTAAAATCTCAAGCCCTAGATTTGGAGCATGAGACACCTGGCCTGATTTGGTTATAGCACTTATACCTATGGGCCAATAAGCACATGTGTAATTTTGGTTACGCATGCCATTCCTAACAGGTAAAATGAAGACAGTAGCCTCTAACTTTACTTCCTCCTTGACTGGTTTTTTTTAATGTAATCAATTGAGATAAATGACTGCTTCCTAGTCATATTTGCTGATGGAGAGTCCAAGTCTCCACCAGCCTGCCAACAGTTTTAACTCTTGCTTTGATGGGACTGTGTTCTCTTGTAAACATGGAATCTTTAGATCATCTGCTTTTCTTGGGACTTTCTTCATATAAATATCACATCCCTCTGGATTATGAGGACTGGAGTCATGTAACTACTTAAAAATTGTTTTTTTAGATGTTTCCCTTACCTATTAATACCTTGCTCTTAGGAGACGGTTGTCGGTAAATATTTAGTGAATTAAAAAATGAACATAGACTCAACTTAACAAATGACAGAAGAATTTCAGAGACACCAGGAGGTTTCAGTTCAGTTCAGCTGCTCAGTTGTGTCTGGCTCTTTGCGACCCCATGGACTGTAGCACGTCAGGCTTCCCTGTCCGTCACCAACTCCCGGAGCCTACTCAAACTCATGTCCATCGTGCCGGTGATGCCAACCAACCATCTCATCCTCTGTTGTCCCCTTCTCCTCCCACCTTCAATCTTTCCCAGCATCAGGGTCTTTTCCAGTGAGTTGGTTCTTTGCATCAGGTAGCCAAAGTATTGGAGTTTCAGCTTCAGCATCAGTCCTTCCAATGAATATTCAGGACTGATTTCCTTTAGGGTTGACTGGTTGGATCTCCTTGCAGTCCTTACCTTCATAATGTAAAAGCTTTTCCCTCTTTAAAAAGTTAATATATATTAGCTCATCTGTATTAGCCTTGAGGGTGTATACATTTGTAGTTTGTGAAAATACCAGGGTTTTAGTTTGTGTTTTTTGTTTTAGAGGAGAACTGGTACAGTTTGGAACATTATAAGAAACAGTTGTGTGACTGTCCTTATTTTTAAATCTTTTCACCAAGGACTAAATCTTAAAGAAATGTAAATATTTCTTTTCCTTCAAGAGAA